>NC_081406.1:628547181-629147181 GCF_030272615.1 Cryptomeria japonica | reverse complement strand
GAGACAAGCATTAACTGGTTACTCACTATCTTTTCACTCAACTCAAGACTACACTACCATTTCACCCTTATGCATAAATAGGTAATCTATCATCAGACCATAATAACAGCTAGTTCAACATGTTTTATTGACATGCATAAAACATAGAACCATCATATGCTTTACAAACAATAGCAAAGCATCACAAGATAAAAGCATCACACATGACACACATATTTTTCACGTGCAAACCCAACTAGGAAAAAACCACGGTGGGGATGAATACCCACGAGCTGTTTTTGAACTCTTTAGAAGTCCGCTCTGTTAGGAGCCTTGTTCGGTTAGAGACATTACAATAGGTTTTGCTAGGAACCAATCCTATTAGGGATCACCCGATTAAGGGATGGCTAGAATACCCGGTTAAGGGTTAAACCCTGTTAAAGGTTACCTTGTTAGAGGATTTCAAGAACTCAATAGCTAAAGGATTTCAAACTCAATAGCTTTGAATTACCCTGTTAAAGGATTTACAGCAAGCCGGTTAAGGCTACCCTGTTAAGGGATTTTCCAACTATTGAGGTGGTTAGAGATCAACAGGTATTACAATGATCTAGTAACAGCACTCAATGCCAATGTAGATCCACTCAAGCTCCTCTTCACCTTTTGCACTTACACTCTGCAGGTATCACTTCTCTCCTTTTGGTCTGGCAAGAATCACGTATCCCTTCTCTTGGATACACACACACAACTTTTGCCAACAACCTCCGAAAGAGACACAATATCGACCTTATAGGAAAATAGATAGGTCGGTAGCATAAACTCTAAACCCTAAACCTATTAGGTTAGGGAATTCAAATGGTTCAATCCTGACCATTGAGCACACTGCATTAAATGCAGCAGTTCTTGATCCAATCTCAAGACATTCTCCATCATCCATTTCCACCAATTTTATGGTGGTTGATAACCCATCACATGTTATCACCATTTTACAGACTTCTCACATTCTCGAGGTAGATAGGAACAATATCCTTCATGCAAGATCCTTCACGCGCACAAGGCTTACATGGCAACATGATCTGTTCTTTGTTACCATGCTTACTCATCACTCTGTTGGGAAAAATGGTGTCTCAACCTTACATTTATGTGAGGTTACTATTTATAGTAAGTTTTCATTTGAGCACAAAATGGTGTGAAACTCTCCCTGAAGCTTCTAGTTGGCTAGATAAGCATTCCGGTAAAGTTGCGTCGCAAGATCACAGCTAGTTTTGAAGATATTAAAGTTTTCGTCTTGGAGGGGTGCGATAAAATGTTTAAACTTAATTTTGGGGGCTTTAGAGGCTCTAAAACATCCTAAAAAGTGGTTGTAACTGGCACAGCTGGTTATGAGGTGATAGAGCACTTCGCGAGCTTTCCGGCGTTTCAAACGGTTCGTCAATCGGACACCCGGTTCTCAAGTTATGGCCTCCGGAAGTTTGTACTCCTGAAATAGGAAAAATAATTTGTATCAGATACATAAATGAGCTGTAAAAGGGAGCGACACGTGTTGATGTGTGCTTTAACATGTCATAGGGCATCTAGAAGGGAGATAAGGTCGGCTACACCTTATTGGGTGGTTTTAGCCCATGGTTTTGTAATACCGTTTGACGGTTTCTTGTATTGTATCTCCTATTTATGAGGTGTGTGAGATAGAGGTGTTGCCTCTGAATCTCTGATTAGTGGTACTCCTGCGAAGAGCTTGCTCTACAAGTATGTTGTAATCTGTTTTTGATTGCTGAATAAAATATTGAGCTGCTTTTGGAGTGTGGGGTTTTTCTCCCGAAAGGGTTTTCCCCACATAAATCACTGTGTTGTGGTATGAATACTATTATATCTATTTCTATTTTTCTGTAACTGTTGTAACGATCTAAAAAAGTTTTGCATTACCCTCCTCTCAAGGTTAGTGTAGGAAGTTGTTTCCGCTACTTTACTTCCTTACAAGTGGTATCAGAGCCTGATCACCTTTGGTTTCAATTGTGGGCAGTTGGGTTTTTTGAACTAATCTAGATTTGAGTGGGAGCTTGTGCAGAAGACACTTTTTGATCTTGTTGTAAGAATATTCAAATGGCGAATTCGTCAGGGAGAATAGAGGTGGAGAAATTTAATGGAAGTAATTTTGAGATGTGGAAGCTGAAGATGGAAGATATGCTAATAGATCGAGATCTTTGGGATGCTGTTGATGCGAATGTCCAAAGGCCCTCAGATCCTACTGCGGCAGCTCAGTATGATGTTATGGACCGAAAAGCCAAGGGTCTAATCAGACTATGCCTGGTAGACTCTGTTCTAATCAATGTCCATGAAGAGAACTCTGCAAAGAAGCTATGGACTAAGCTTGGTGAGATGTATCAAGTGAAATCTTTATTAAATCAAATTTTCTTAAGAAAGAAATTGTATTCCTTGAAGATGGAAGAGGGTGGACGAATTGCAGACCACCTGGAAGCATTCAATATGTTGGTGGCTCAATTAGTATCCGTCAGTGTTAAGATGGACGAGGAGGAGAAATGTCAGATCTTGCTTTGTTCTTTTCCTGATTCGTGGGATTCTCTTGTTATGGCTATCGGTAGTACTTCTGTTGTTTTGAAATTTGAAGACGTGGTGGGTGCCCTACTCGGTGAAGAGATGTGAAGGAAGGTATCCATCAGTTCAAAGGAAGCCCTAACCGTTCGTGAAAGACCTAAGGAGAAAGGCAAGAAGAATGAGAAGCGTGACAAGTCCAAATCCAAAGGGAGATCAAAATCTCCTGGAAAGTCCAAAGTCATTTGCTGGAACTGCGGTAAACCGGGTCACATCCGTAAGGACTGCAAAGAAGAAAAGAAGAAGAAGAAAAATAAAAAGTTTGATTCTGATTCTGAGTCCGACAAGGAAGATGGCGATGTATTTATTGCGGCTTTGGTGACTCATGCAGGTAATGATGCCTGGCTAATTGACTCAGGTGCATCTTTTCATATGACTTCCAATAGAGATTGGTTTTCTGAATATGAAGAATTTAATGGAGGTAAGGTGTACTTGGGTGATGATTCACCTCTACACATTGTTGGTCGAGGTAAAGTTAGAATCAAGTTTTCTGATGGTAGAATAAAAAGGATTAATGGTGTGCTACATATCCCTAGATTAAAATGAAACCTATTATCTATGAGCAAACTGATAGATGCGGGTGTGCAGGTAGTCTTTTCTGAAGCAGGATGTAAGATGATTAAGGGTGCTATGGTAGTTGCTAGAGGTGTCAGGTTTGGCACTTTGTATAAGCTTGAAGCATACACTGTTGAGTGTAATAGCACTTCTGTAAAAAGTAAATCTGCGGATACTTCACTGGAAGATTTGAAGGTTTCACCTTCAGCAGATGGAAATGGTTTTTGGGTACCTAAGGGTGCTCTTTCGTCTGAAGCAAAGTTACCTGCAGAGAAGACTATGTTATGGCACCAGAGACTTGGCCACATTGGAGAAAAGGGTCTAAGGACCTTGAAAAATAAAAACCTTGTTGAAGGTTTGAATGACTGTAATCTTGACTTTGATTTCTGTGAGCATTGCATTTATGGAAAACAAAACCGCGTTCAGTTTTACTCGAGTTCTCATAAAACTTGTGGTGTTTTGGATCTTATCCATTCTGATGTGTTTGGTCCAGTAGATGTCTCTTCGATTGGAAAATCCACATATTATGTTTCATTTATTGATGATTTTAGTAGAAGGACATGGGTTTATTTTCTAAAGAGTAAATCTGAAGTTTTTAGTCGTTTTAAAGAATTTAAAGCAATGGTTGAGTTGCAGACTAGAAAGAAAATAAAATGTTTGAGAACTGATAATGGCGGTGAGTTTTGCTCTAATGATTTTGATAGATTCTGTAAAGACTGTGGAATTAATAGGCAGAAGACAACTCCGTATTCTCCACAGCAGAATGGAGTTGCAGAAAGAATGAACAGGACACTGATGGAGAAGGCTAGGAGTATGTTGAGTGGTGCTGGTCTCGAACAAAAGTTTTGGGCTGAAGCTGTTGCCACTGCTTGCTACCTGATTAACAGGTCTCCTACATCAGCTCTTGTTGATAAAATGCCTATGGAAGCATGGTCAGGTCACAAGCCTTCATTGAGACATCTTAGAGTTTTTGGTTGCGAGGCATATGCACATGTGCCAAAGGAGAAGCAAACAAAGTTGGAGAACAAGACTATGAAATGTATCTTCATCGGGTATAGTTATGGTGTGAAAGGATACAAGCTTTGGGACCCTGTTGCACAAAAGGTAATTTACAGTAGAAGTGTTATTTTTAGAGAAATTAAGTCTCCTTCTGTTACATTGCAGCCAGAACAGACTAAAAAAGAAGATGTGATTCAACTTCCTTCTACACCTGAAAGAGTTGAATCGAGACCCCTAGATAGGCAAGAAGTTGAGGAGAGCTCGTCTAGCTCTGAATCTTCAGAAGAGGAGGAAGAACCTCCAACTCAGCTTGTTCGAAGGTCTACAAGACATAAACAACCACCTGAAAGGTATTCACCTAATGATTGGAGATGTATTTTTTCTCTGAATACTAGTGTGGATGAACCGAAATCTGTAGAAGAGGCATTAGGTATGAATGATGCAGAATCCTGGAAGATTGCTATGGAGGAAGAAATGGAAGCTTTGAAAAAGAATGATACATGGGATCTTGTACCATTGCCTGAAGGACGAAAACCTGTTGGTTGTAAATGGGTGTTCAAGAAAAAGATTGGTTCAGATGGAAGCATTGAGAAGTATAAAGCAAGGTTGGTTGCAAAAGGCTACTCTCAGGTTGAGGGTGTTGATTACGGTGAGATATTTTCTCTTGTTGCAAAAATGACGTCCATTAGATTTTTGCTTTCTATTGCTACTGCTTATGATTTAGAGGTTGAGCAAATGGATGTGAAAACTGCTTTCCTTCATGGTGATTTGGAGGAAGATATTTATATGACACAGCCGGAGCACTATGTGGTGAAAGGCAAAAGTAATTTGGTCTGTAAGTTGAAGAAATCTTTGTATGGCCTCAAACAAAGTCCTAGGATGTGGTACCAGAAATTTGATACATATGTGTTGAGTTTGGGATTTGAACGTTCTAAATCAGATCACTGTGTTTATTATAAATCTGATGGTGATCATTTCTTATACATTGCATTGTATGTTGATGATATGTTATTCATTGGTAAAGGGAAAGGTATGATTTCAGAACTGAAGTCTCAGCTCGCTGCTAAATTTGAAATGAAAGATCTTGGTGCAGCAAAGCACATTCTTGGGATGGAAATTAGAAGAGATAGGGTGAACAGAAAGCTATGGCTAGGCCAGAGTAAGTATGTGAATTCAGTGCTACAGAGGTTCAACATGCAGAATTGTAGACCATTGAGTGTTCCTTTTATAGTTAGAACGAAACTATCTGTTTTAGATTGTCCTACATCCCCATTGGAGATGGAAGATATGAGCAGAGTGCCTTACCAGAGTGCGGTTGGAAGCTTGATGTATGATATGGTCTGTATTAGACCAGACATTGCCCAAGCAGTGGGAGTACTTTCTAGATATATGTCTAATCCTGGTAGAGTTCATAGGGATGCAGTCAAAAGAGTCTTCAGATATTTGAAGGGTACTTCAGAGTATTCTTTGTGTTATCATGGTAATTCAGTTGGAGACATGACTTCCCTTGATATCCATGGTTATGTGGATTCAGATTGGGCAGGTGATATTGATAGCAGAAGATCCACCAATGCTTATGTGTTTACTTTGTTTGGTGGTGCAATTAGTTGGATGAGTAAGCGACGGGCTGTGGTTACTTTATCCACTACTGAAGCAGAGTATATGGCAGCTACTCATGCTTGTAAAGAGGCAATTTGGCTTAAGAGACTGTGTTCGGATATTGGAATAAAACAAGGTATAGTGACAGTTTACTGTGACAGTCAGAGTGCAATTAGCCTAGCTAAGAACCCCACATTTCATGCCCGGACCAAACATATTGATGTTCAGTATCATTTTGTTAGAGATATGGTCGAAGATGGTAAGGTGAAGCTGGTTAAGGTGGAAAATTTGATGAATGTTGCAGATGCTTTAACTAAGGCTGTGAGCACAGAGAAGTTCAGATGGTGTTCAGAGTCTATGGGCCTTATGGCCCCTAGCAATTGATTCATTGTGTTGACATTCCCTTCCGCTCCTGCAAGGTGTTCGACAAGTGGGAGATTTGTTGGGAAAAATGGTGTCTCAACCTTGCATTTATGTGAGGTTACTATTTATAGTAAGTTTTCATTTGAGCATGAAATGGTGCGAAACTCTCCCTGAAGCTTCTGGTTGGCTAGATAAGCATTCCAGTAAAGTTGTGTCGCAAGGTCACAACTAGTTTTGAAGATATTAAAGTTTTCGTCTTGGAGGGGTGCGATAAAATGTTTAAACTTAATTTTGGGGGCTTTAGAGGCTTCGAAACATCCTGAAAATTGGTCGTAACCAGTGTAGCCAGTTACAAGGTGATAGAACACTTCGCGAGCTTTCCGGTGCTTCAAACGGTTCGTCAATCGGACACCCGGTTCTCAAGTTATGGCCTTCGGAAGTTTGTACTCCTGAAATAGGAAAAATAATTTGTATCGGATACATAAATGAGTTGTAAAAGGGAGCGACACGTGTTGATGTGTGCTTTAACATGTCATAGGGCATCTAGAAGGGAGATAAGGTCGGTTACACCTTATTGGGTGGTTTTAGCCCATGGTTTTGTAATACCGTTTGACGGTTTCTTGTATTGTATCTCCTATTTATGAGGTGTGTGAGATAGAGGTTGTGTGTAAGAGTCTTATGGCTATTGAGTTGCCTCTGAATCTCTGATTAGTGGTACTCTTGTGAAGAGCTTGCTCTGCAAGTATGTTGTAATTTGTTTTTGATTGCTGAAATAAAATATTGAGCTGCTTTTGGAGTGTGGGGTTTTTCTCCCGAAAGGGTTTTCCCCACGTAAATCACTGTGTTGTGGTATGAATACTATTATATCTATTTCTATTTTTCTGTAACTGTTGTAACGATCTGAAAAAGTTTTTCATTACCCTCCTCTCAAGGTTAGTGTAGGAAGTTGTTTCCGCTACTTTACTTCCTTACACACTCAAAGTCACCGGTTGAGCCACACAGGCTTGAAGCACTTAAACTGGAAACCCTGAAGTTGAGACTACCAACCGGTAGTCATACAACACTTCCATGTGCCAGTCCCATAGCTATATGCCGGTTCATCATGAACAAACACACCGCTTCACTTTGGCACAAATGTCGGTTCACATTGTTCTATCGGTTCTCTCATATGTCGGTTCTCACTTCTTCAGCATATTGGCATCAATGACAACATACAATGTGATTATGTCCTCATACTGGTTCACATAATGCCAACAATCTCCCCCTTTGGCATTGATGGCAATATACAAAGATATCTCTCCACTTCACATCTTCTCCCCCAATTTCTACAGATATCTTCTCCGCTTCACATCTTCTCCCCCTTTGACAACAATGCCAAAGTGGAGGCACAACCTTCCCTGTTCCATTATGTTGCTCCCCTTGAGGAGTAGCATCCTTCAACACATCAATCCTGAAGAAAAATTTGACTTTGCAATACCTAACTGATGTGGAGCATATACCTTTAGTTTACCTCCTAAAGGGGCAACACCCCTAATTCACCTCTTAGGTACATAAATGTAGCCTTTGGGAGAGGCTTTGTGCATATGTCTGCTAATTGCTCCCAAGTGGAAACTTGTTCTAGTGCAATCTCTTTGTTCTGAACCTTTTCCCTCAAGAAATGATACTTAAGCTCAAAGTGCTTGGTTCTAGAATGTAAAACCGGATTCTTGGAGATATTAATTGCACTAGTATTGTCACAAAATATACTTACCGGTTCAGATACAGGAACTTTGAAGCCATTTAATACATGCTTCATCCAAATTGTCTGAGTGTAGTTCATGAAAGCTGCAACATACTCTGCTTCCATTGTAGACTGAGAGATACAACTCTGCTTCTTACTCATCCATGAGACCAGTCTACCATCGAGAAAGAATGCACCACCAGCTGTGCTTTTTCGGTCATCTATATTGCCTGCCCAATCAGCATCTGTGTATACTTTCAAGTTGAAATCCTTGCTATAAAGATACCACAATCCATAGTCAACAGTTCCCTTTAGATACCTAAGAATCCGCTTGACTGCAACCAAGTGAGATTCTCTTGGGCTTTTCTGGAATCTTGCAGTAATGCCAACTGCCTGTGCAATATCCGGTCTGCTATGCACTACATAATGCAACTTACCAATCATTGATCGGTATTCCTTCTCATCAACCAATTCTGAGTCATCTTCTTTAGATAGTTTACAACCGGTCACCATTGGAGTACCAACCGGTTTGCTATCTTCCATGCCAAAGGTCTTCAACACCTCTTTGACATACTTGGACTAAGTGATAAAGATTCCATCCTTCATCTGTTGGATCTGCAGTCCAATGAAGAATTTAATCTCCCCTATGAGTGATATTTCAAACTCTTTCTTCATCTCATCTGCAAACTCATGACTCATCTTGTCATCTCCATCAAAGATAATGTCATCAACAAATACCTCACAGATCAGGATCTAACCTCCTTTAGACTTCAAGTAGATATTACTATCTTCACTTGCTCTCTCAAATCCAATCTTCATAAGATGGGAATGCAGACGTTCATACCATGCTCTAGGTGCCTACTTTAGTCCATATAACGCTTTATGTAGCCTACATACCATGTCAATGTCTTCAGATAGGGAAAACCCATCTAGTTGCTCAATATACACCTCCTCTTCAAGTATACCATTTAGGAATGCAGATTTTACATCCATTTGATATACTTTGAAACCTTTAAAAGTTGTATATGCAAGAAGCATACAGACTCCTTCCAATCTGGCTACAGGAGCAAAGGTTTCTCCATAGTCTTCTCCTTCTTCTTGAGCATATCCTTTGCACACTAATCTAGCTTTTTTCCTAATCACTATGCCATCCTCATTCAGCTTATTTCTGAAAAACCCATTTAGTACCAATGACATTTTTGTGCTCCAGTCTGGGTACCAAAGACCATGTACCATTTTTCTCTATCTAGTCAAGTTCCTCTTCCATTGCCTTGATCCAGTCTTCATCCTTATGTGCCTCTTTGAATGATTTAGGCTCAAATTCAGAGATCATACATGAGTTTTCTCTAACCTTTCTTCTTGTAAGGATTCTTGCATCCTTATCTCCTATGATCTGCTTAGGATCATGATTCAGCTTGACATACTGAGGAATGGCCTTGATAGATTCCTCTTGCTTTTCTTCTTCATCCTCATCTTCATCAGTATCAACATCTACATTTGCCGATGTAGGAACAATGTTACTGGTACTCAGTTGGCTGTCAACCGGTTCCCAGAAGTTTGCAACCAGTTCGTTTACCGCTTGCTCACTATCGGTTTCCTCAATTTTCTCAGAGGTTTCATCAACTCTTACATTGATGCTTTCCATAATTCTTTGAGTCCTATTGTTGAAACACTTGAGAGCTTTGCTCTTGGTGGAATATCCTAGGAATATTCCCTCATCACATTTTGCATCAAATTTTTTTTGGTGTTCACTCCTCTTGATGTAACATTTGCTACCAAACACTCTAAAGCAGCTAACCACAGGTGTCTTACTGGTCCAATACTCATAAGGAGTTTTATCCTTACCTTTCTTGATGAGTACTCGGTTCATTGTGTAGACTACAGTGCTCACCGCTTCTCTCCAAAAGGTGTGAGCTACCTTTCCTTAAATCAACATGGTTCTAGCTACTTCAACCACAGTCTGGTTATTCCTCTCTGCTAGGCCATTCTGATGTGGAGTCCGAGGGGTAGACAATTGCCTCTTAATGCCATGTTCTTCATAGTACTTGTTGAATTCACCGGAAGTGAATTCCCCTCCTTGATCAATTCTCAGGCACTTGATCCTTTTACCACTTTCCTTCTCCACTAATGCTCTGAAAGCTTTAAACTTTACAAAGGCTTCAGACTTGTCTTTCAAGAATGTGACCCACATCATTCTTGAGTAGTCATCAATGAGAATCATGAAGTACCTATCACCCTGCACACTTCTAGTTTTCATAGGACCACACAAATCAGTATGCACAAGATCAAGCAAGTTGTCAGCAGTGAAAGATTTACCTTTAAAGGTTGAGGAAGACATTTTCCCCAATTGACACTCTCTGCACAAGGTATTATCCAGTTTTCTTAGTACCAGCAATCCTCTAATTGCCTTGATCTTACTAGCCTTCACAATGTTATCAAAGTTTACATGGCAGAGTCTCCTATGCCATATCCATCTATCATCAAATTTAGCCATAAGACATGTACTTATATTTGCATTCAGCTGAAATAGGTTTCCTTTGGTCTGCATGCTAGTGGCCACCAATTCACGATTCTTTCCTTTGATTCTGCAAACTCCATTCTTGAATTCTAGAGTGAGTCCATTGTCATTCAACTGGGCAACACTCAGAAGGTTGTGTCTAAGACCATCAACCCAATACACATTTTCAGCACTACTCTTTCCATTCAGAGAGATGGACCCTCTGTCTTTAACCATGCATGGTGCATCATTGCCAAAGCAAACCACACCACCATCATACTCCTCCAAGGATTGAAACTTGTCACTCATATGGTGAGAACAGCCACTGTCAATGATCCACTCATTGGAATCATCAAACCGAGAGACAAGGGCCTTCTTGTTTGACACATCTTCCTTGATAGCAACAAACACAATATCTTCATTTTCTTCATCCTCTGATTCTTCATCTGTGACACCTTCATCAACTGCCACAAAATAGTTTCTCCAGTTTCCTCCTTTTAATTTCTTGAACCTTTCTAGTTTGTCCTTGTTGTCGCCATTAGGAGAGTTTACAACAATATGTCCTATTTGATTACAAGAAAAGAATTTCAAAGGTAGCTTACCTCTCTATTTGCTAGTTCCTTTAGGAAATTTCCTGGAAAGGAGAGCTTCAAATGCCATTAGAATCTCCTCATCATCCATTTCTCTACCTTGTCTTGGTTCACCACTAGTGCTAGCTTCTTTTCCTTTTCTAGATGGTACTGCAGAAGCTTTAAAAGATGATTCAGTCTTTTGAACACTGCCATCGAAACTATTTAGCTCATAGGCTATCAACTTTGCAATGATACCTTAGTCTTGTTTATTGATCTTAGCTCCTGAATAGCATCAATTCTTATTGCATAGACCAGCAAAAGGGATCTCGGGACTTTTCTTACCACAGTTGAATCTTCTATTTTACCACCTGCACTCTTGATATCTCCAACAACGGTTTTGATTCTTATTCCATACAGTTGAATGGTCTCACCTTCAACCATCCACATATCTTCAAACTTCCCTCTAAGGCTTTCTTCCTTAGCCTGTTTTACATTCTCATCACTGCCATATATATTTTCAATAGTATCCCATACCTCTTTGGGATTTACCTTATCCTGAACATCAATAAACTCAATGTCAGATAAGCTACTAAGTAGGGCTTCCATGACTTGCCCATTCTCCTGCATCTCTCTCTTTTGGTCATTGGTGAGAGTACCGGTAGGAGCAACATAAACAATCTCAACATAGCTCCAGTGTTGAGCACCCATGCTTCTAATGTATATCTTCATTCTATCTTTCCATATACTGAAATTTTCTCTGTTAAACTTTGGACCTTCCCTCTTCATCATTAGACTGGGATCTTTACCTCAAGCGGTTAAGCTTATAGCACAAAGGACCTGGAGGACACTCTGATACCAATTGATAACTCAATGATGAACAGATAGTACTAACCCGGTACTGAGAGGGGGGGGTGAATCAATGCAGACAAAAATACAGTCCTAAACCGGTTTGACAACAGACACTTCAAATGACTGGCAAACAGTGACACCGGTTTGAAACAAAGTGCAACCGGTAAAGCTAAGAATGACTGAGACAAGCATTAACTGGTATCTTTTCACTCAACTCAAGACTAAACTACCATTTCACCCTTATGCATAAACAAGTAACCTATCATCAAACCATAATAATAGCTAGTTCAACATGTTTTATTAACAAGCATAAAACACAGAACCATCATATGCTTGACAGCCAATAGCAAAGCATCACAAGATAAAAGCATCACACATGACACACATATTTTTCACGTGCAAACCCAACTGGGAAAAAACCACGATGGGGATGAAAACCCATAAGCTATTTTTGAACTCTTTAGAAGTCCGCTCTGTTAGGAGCCTTGTCCAGTTAGAGACATTACAATAGGTTCTGCTAGGAACCGATCCTGTTAGGGATCACCCGATTAAGGGCTGGCTAGAATACCTAGTTAAGGGTTAAACCTTGTTAAAGGTTACATTGTTAGAGGATTTCAAGAACTCAATAGCTAAAGGATTTTGAACTCAATAGCTTTGAATTACCCTATTAAAGGATTTACAACAAGCCGGTTAAGGCTACCCTGTTAAGGGATTTTCCAACTGTTGAGGTGGTTAGAGATCAACAAGTATTACAATTATCTGGTAACAGCACTCAATGCCGATGCAAATCCACTCAAGCTCCTCTTCACCTTCTGCACTTACACTCTGCAGGTATCACTTCTCTCCTTTTGGTCTGGCAAGAATCACGTATCCCTTCTCTTGGATACACACACACAACTTTTGCCAACAACTTCAGAAAGAGACACAATATCGACCTTATAGGAAAATAGATAGGTAGGTAGAATAAACCCTAAACCCTAAACTTGTTAGGTTAAGGAATTCAAATGGTTCAATCATGACCGTTGAGCACGCTGCATTAAATGCAGCAATTCTTGATCCAATCTCAAGACATTCTCCATCGTCCATTTCCACCAATTTTATGGCGGCTGATAATGTTAGGCCCAATATGGAAAGCTAATGTACTGAGAGGGGAGGGGTGAATCAGTACTTCAAAACTTTTCTTCAATAAGAACTTTACTGTTATGCATAAATTGAATAGTGCAATAACATAATATAAAGTTAAAACAAATAGATAGCTATCATACATGATTCACTCTATAACACATATATTTTGGTTACGCAAAAACTCTTGGTTAGAGAGAAAAATTGCGGTGGGGATGGCACCCACAACTTCACTACTGCAATAATAAAGAGTGCTCAGTTAGAGTTACATGTTTAGCTATTTCTGATAGCTTACCCTGTTAGGAGTAATAAGATCTGTTAGATCTACCTTGCTAAAGGATTTTACAACACTTAAACTAAATGTTGCACCTGGTTAGAGGCTTTACAATTTATAGACTTGATTAGAGTCTTTTACCCTGTTAAAGGTTTCTCTTACAACTTCAAAATATTACAATAAAAAATCATTACAAATATCTGCAACTTTACATCTGGAATGTTATAGCAGATTCTATGTGCTCAGAATATGATTACCTTGCTTATAGCATACCTCGGTAACCCATATAGTAGCTCGGTAAACCCTTTTGTTTACTCTGTTCTTCAACTGTTCTCTGAAAACCTTCTCGGTGACCTTTGTGTCTCTGTAACAGTCTTCTTACTCTCGTGCACACACCTATTTAATTCTTAACTCATGCTGTATATATAGATCTCTTATGACGGTGATCCATTTATTGCTTCGATCTTACAAATATGATTTATCGAATGAATAACCATGCAAGATATTTCATTGGTTAGATGACCTCGAAATCATACACAATCTTTAAGTGCAATTTCCAATGTGATAACGGTTAGATGTTCCTCGATCTTGTAACACGTTTTCATATATATGTCTAGGTTCAATGAATCTGGTAACACATTTCACTCAGTGTATATCAACTTGGTGTGTCATCTTTGCTACTCAGTAGACATGGAATGATACTCAGTAGACAACGCGATGTATACTACGTTTTGAGACTACTTTCTTCTGTAACCAACTAGACTGTGCATACCGACTGTATATTTCGGTAGTAGTAACCGACTAGAGCATATAGTATAACTTTGACATGAAACTAATGGCAACTTGATAAGTAGTGATAGATAACCCATCACACGTTATCACCATTTTACAGACTTCTCACATTCCCGAGTTAGATAGGAACAATCTCCTTCATGCAAGATCCTTCACGCGCACAAGGCTTACATGGCAACATGATCTGTTCTTTGTTACCATGCTAACTCATCACACGAAGTCACCGGTTGAGCCACACAGGCTTGAAGCACTTAAACTGGAAACCCTGAAGTTGAGACTACCAACCAATAGTCATACAACACTTCCATGTGCCGGTTCCCATAACTATATGCCGGTTCATCATGAACAAACACACCGCTTCACTTTGGCACAAATGTCGGTTCACATTGTTCTACCGGTTCTCTCATATGCCAGTTCTCACTTCTTCAGCATATTGACATCAATGACAACATACAATGTCATTATGTCCTCATACCGGTTCACATAATGCCAACAGGATCTAAGGCTAAGTCTGTGAAACTCCTCCGTATAACCACTTACATCAAGGTCTTTTTGTCTTAAGTTTTGTCTTTTCCTATGAATTCGCACTTCATAGTCATCAGTGAGATAGACTTCTTTGATTTTGACTAACATTTTTTTCCAAGAAGAGATGGGTGTTTTCCCTATTTTCTTCCTCTCATCTTGCACAAATTTCCACCATTTGAGAGAAGCTCCTCTCATCCTAGACTTGTCCACTTTGACTCTTTGGGCTTCAGTTTTGCCTTCACATTCAAAATGGTTCTCCATGCCCTTTATCCATTCTAGAACCACTTCTACCTCCATCTTACCAGTATACAATGGAAATCCTTCTAGTGATTTACCACTTAAGGCTTTCAATGCCTTTAGGAAAGGTTCTTGTTCTAAGACAGGATCAGGTTTAGGTACTTTTTCTATCTCTGACACCTCTTTACCCTTCCCTTGTACTCCTTCAACATTTACCAACACTTCATCTGCCTTGGTTTCAATCTCACCAAGCTTACTTTCCAATTCAATCAACTTTTCCTTCAAGAATCTATTCCCTTCCTCCTGATCATCAATTTTCTTTGCCAACTCTGAATTGGTCACCATGGTTTTGTCTCCTATGGATTCCACTGAGGACATCTGCTCACCTAGCCCAAATCTTATAGGCTCTGATACCAATTTGATAGGGTCTACCTAGCTTGCTCACACTTCACCTAGTTGGTATTGCTCAATTCCACCAACCTCTCCAAGTCTAGCAATGCTCCAAGACCTCCAAGTCATTCTCAATCTCTTATAGGGCTTGCTCTTTGCTGTTGAAATGTGGTGACTGATCAGCAAAGTACTGTACACTCAGCACGTATCCTCGCCAATTTTTTTTGTCGTTTTTGTTGATGAAAACCGACATTGTAATAAAACCCTAAAAAAGGCCGACTTTGTTTGTTGCCCTAAAAATGCATGTTATAAGCGACTGGGATGCTTAAGGCATTGTAAGGTTGATGTACTGTTTTTGCTGGATAATAAGAAAGATTGGACGGCTGTGTATGGTGGACGTAACCCATTCTGGGTGAACCATGTTAAATCTCTGTGTTATCTGTGTCCTGTTTTATTTCTTTATCTTTTGTATTTAAATCTGCATATAATTGTTAGTTCATATTTCCTTCGGATCTGCTTGAAACCCTAACATTTTCCAATCTCAAGCTGTTTGCAACAAGTGTTTAACTAGGAATCCAACCATTACCAAGTGACTTCCATATGCTCAATTGTGTTATCTTGACAACAACTTGTCAAATTCACCCCCATACTATTGTGAGTCATTGCAAAGGTGTGGAGGTAGCATTTAACATGGAATGAATTTTATTTCGGTCCATTTGTGGTTTGTATTCATTATCTTTCCTACCGATTTCACCATTTTGCCTAGAATTAGGGCTACAAGGAATGAGCCCCTATTAGGCCTCGAAAATCCAGTTTTCAAGGAATTTGAGGAAAACGGTCCAAAATACCTTGCAAAGAGTTTTATTTTTCTTCAATCATTCACCTATCCCCAAGATATTTTGGTGGTTTTGGTTTCCCAACTTGTCGTAGAATGCCCTAACCCAAAAATGAGGGTTTGCTAGGGTTTCTAGGCCTCTTAACCGATAGTGACTGTTCAAATTTGAGGAATGGGTATCTAAAGGTCTTTTCAAGGCTTCTACTCGTAGTGGCAACTTAGTATGGACCTTTTGAAACTCTCCAAATTATTAGGCTAAGTTTTTGTGTCCACCTCTACACTATGCTCTCAAATTTCACCTTGTCTTCTCTAGCTGGGTTGCTCCTGGACTCGCCTAGAACAAGGTGGTAACCATGTCAATATTCACTTCCAAAAATCCTCCTTGCATATATACACTATAAAAGGGGTTGCCTTCCATTTACCAACAGGTTGTGATGGTAGCACGGAGGGATTTTATGGGGCAACCATTTTACATGAAATTGCTATTTACAAGCCAAAATTGGCTGATTGGAAATAAAACAATGAAAACACTAACACACCCTATCTACAAAGAGTGAAATGAAACAAATGGCACTAGAACACAACAAATTATTTCAATCCATAACTAGATCAATGGATTCAATCCATTATCATTCACATTTTATGCAAAATAAGACCAAAACATTGATAATAGTCCGAAAATGAGTAGTTTCAGATTGTTAATCTTAGAAAATCAAACTTCCAACCTTGGTAACCATGAAAGAGGAGGTTTAAATAGTCTTCCCCACGTGTGGAGGCATTCTATGGCATGGTGCTATCCCTAACTCCACTGCTAAGCTCCTTTAGGACAAAAGTTGTCATGACAACTTTTACAACTTTCCACTTTTTGCTTTGCCAACCTAAACAACCTATTACAAGTCATTGCAGAAGACTTTTTAAGCATTACTAAGACCACTATAAACCTCTCTAATGCTTATAGCAAGTTATGCCACTTTTGACCATCAAGAAGGCCAATTCAACTACTCAAACCACTACTTATTCACAAAGTGCAAACCTAGGAAGAAAACCAACTCAACTAGGCCTACACTTGACTCAAAACAAACATCACACACACTCCTTGGACCCTCCTGGAGTCCTTATTAGGAACTTTACTTGGCTAAGGTCAGTACAACCCAAAATTGTGAAAGGGCTATGAACCTAAGTCCTAGGTGCTCCTGCACCATTCTCCCAAACAAAAGAAAACTAAGTCACCTCCTTGGGGATCAGATTCTGATAAATGCCTAACTTCTTAAACTTTGTCTCAAGCACCCATGTAGCTTCGGCATCATCCATACCCTCCCACTTGATTAGGTGCTCCCAATAGATTTGGTGTCTTGTCTTCTTAGCGATCCTTGAACTCAATACATTTTCAACCTTCTGATTTGGTCTTGTTGGTATTTGAAGGTTATTTACATCATCTGATACCTCTGAGTGACTGCTATTTGAACCTTGAATGGGTCCTTTGTAAGAAACTAAGTTTGCTATGTTGAAAACTGGTGACAATCCTATGTCACTAGGTAGGTCCACCTTGTATACATTTTCTCCATACTTGGCTAGGCTGGCACATGTACCCAACCTTCTCATTTGCAACTTGTTAGGTACTTCTTGTTGTAGCCTTGCTTTGTTTAGGTGCACCATGACAAGATCTCCTACTTGGAATTGTAGGTTCTTCTTTCTCTCATCAAATTTTTTCTTAATCTTACTTGTGCTCTCCATCAATGCTTGCTTGACTGATTCATGTACCTCTTTCATTGACTGAGCAAAATATTCAACATATCCACTTCTTGTTGCTGCATTACCTAAGTCTCTTAGCTCCAATATACCCCTTGGGTGAAGACCATAGACCACCTCAAAAGGACTCTTGTCATTGGTTCTATTTATTATGTCATTGTAAGCATATTCAGCTTGTGATAGCACTTGATCCCATGTTTGCCATACTCTTTGGTAAGGCACCTCAATGAGTTTCCTAAGCTCCTATTTACCACTTTGGTCTGCTCATCTGTTTGTGGATGGTAGGTTGATCCAAAAGAGAGGTTGGTGCCAAGCTTTTGCCAAAGTGTCTTCCAAAAATGACTCATGAACTTTGAGTCCCTATCTGAAATAATGCTCATGGATAAACCATGTATCCTTATCACTTCCTTGAAGAACAAATGAGCTATATGGCATGCATCATGAGTAGTCTTGCAAGGTACAAAGTGGGCCATCTTACTAAATTTGTCCACTATGACATAAATGTTGTCAAATCACTGCTTTGTCCTTGGTAAACCTACTACAAAGTCCATACTAATGCACTCCCAAGGTCTATTTGGTATGGGAAGAGGTTGGTACAAACCAGCATTTGAAGAAGTGCCCTTGGCCTTTTGACATACAATACAAGTCTCCACATACTTTTTCACATATTGATTCATCCTAGGCCAATAATAATACCTTTGAACTAACTCTTGAGTCTTATTGACTCCAAAATGACCACTAAGACTGCCATTATGCTTCTCTTGTATGAGATTTTCTCTCATTGACCCTCTAGGCACACAAAGTTGTCCACCTCTAAACAATAACCCACCTTGTAAGGTAAAATCTGAATACTCACTATGAAATGATTTTGATACACTTTTCACACCTTGTAGGCATTTGTTAAGTATTCATCATCCAGGTATAGGTCTCTAAAACTGTCAACACCTATGCTCCTTAACTGAATTTCTTGGACTGTCAAGAGTCTTCTCCTCAATGCATTAGAAACCCGATTTAATTGACCTTTTTTGTGCTTGATTGTGAACATGTAGGCTTTCATATACTCCACCCACTTCATGTGTTTGTGACTGAGCTTGTCTTGTGAGTTTAGAAAGCTCGAAGCTTGGTTGTCCGTATAGACTACAAATTCCTTAGGAAGGAGATAGTGTCTCCACTTCCTCAAAGCCTACACTAAAGCATATAATTCCAGGTCATATGAGGAGTATTTCCTCTCTGCATCACTTAGCTTCTCACTATGGAAAGCTATTGGTCTTTCTTCTTGGCTTACGACAACACCTACTGCAATATTGCTTGCATCACATTCCACTGTGAAGAGCTTATCAAAACTAGGGAACACTAACACTGGTTGAGTAGCTATCTTCTCTTTAAAGGTTTCAAATCCTCTATTTGCTTGTTCATTCCACTAAAAAATTTCCTTCATTCCACCTCTAATGGTGTCCAACATTGCTGCACATATAGCACTTAATTGCCTAATGAACTTCATGTAATACTGAGCTAGTCCATGGAAGCTTCTCACCTCTGTTGCTGACTTAGGAGTAGGCCAATTTACTATGGCTTCAACCTTGCTAGGATCCATCTTGAGGTTTCCTTGAGACAACACAAACCCAAGGCAAACCAACTCTTGCTTAACAAATTCACACTTGTCCAAGTTCATGGTTAGCTTCTCTTCATACAATATTTGTAGTACATTTTGCAAATGATTAATATGATTTGCCCTATCCTTACTAAAAATGAGAATATCATCTAAATATACCACCACAAATTTACCTATGAAGTCTTTCATCACCTCATTCATGAGTCTCATGAAGGTGCTTGAAGCATTGGATAAGCCAAATGACATTACAAGCCATTCATAAGACCCTCTGTTGTCTTGAATGTTGTTTTCCATTCATCACCCTCCTTAATCCTAATTTGGTGGTATCCACTTTTAAGGTCAATCTTGGTAAAGTATTTGGCTTCCCCTAAACAATCCATTAGGTCTTCTATTCGATGAATTGGAAACCTATATCTAATAGTGATCCTATTTATAGCCCTAGAATCAATGTGCAATCTCCAAGTACCATCTTTCTTTAGGGCTAAAATGGTAGGTACATCACAAGGGCTAATGCTTTTCCTAATTAGGCCTTCGTATAAAATCTCTTGGATTTGTTTGGAAATCTCAACATTTTGTTGGGGAGTCATTTTGTAAGTTGCCTTATTATGTAAGGATGCTTCGGGAATAAAGCCTATTTGATGGCTTATGGTTCTTTTAGGGGGTAAGGTGGTTGGTTGTCCATCACTCACTATCCCTTTGAACTTCTTAAATAGGTCCTGAACCTCTATTGGCAAATCTGGCTGCTCTTTCTTATCTTGCTCTTTAGGCTTCATTGCTAATGCAAACCCTATACCTTCACCTTCCTCAAGTGTCTTCAGGAACAGTTTTTCAGTCACTAAGAGAACATTAGGACCTATTGCCCTTTTTTCACCTTCCTCAAGGATGGATTGGATCTTGAATGTGACTCCATCTTTCTTTAATGAGTATGGATTCTTGGCTCCATCATGAATAGCTTGTCTATCAAATAGCCATGGTCTTCCTAATAGAAGATGGCATGCATCCATGGGTAGAACATCACATAACACTTTGTCCTTATACCTCCCAATGGTAAAACCCGCCCATGCTTGCTCATTGACTAGGACATGTTGGCCTTTGTTCAACCAAGTGACTCTATATGGGTTGTTGGGAGGTATCCTTTGCAATTTAAGCTTACTCATTGCCTCTTCTAACACAATGTTGTCTATTGACCCTGAATCAATGATCACTTTACAAACTTTGTCCATAATCTTGCATTTGATCCTAAATAATGACCTCCTTTGGCTAGGCTCTTCTCTGACAGGTTCTTTTATCAAAGTTCTTATCATCAAGTTGTCACCTACCTCTTATTCTAAGGCAACCTCTGAATTCTTGCTGCTTGAAGTCTCTTCTTGAAGGTAGTTCACACTCTTCTTTCACTATTATGTGATGATGATCCCTTCTCTAGACACCTATATGTTGGATGACCAAGTTGATTGCAATGATAACACTTCATTGAGGCAAAAATATGAGGAACCTCTACCTTATCCACTAGACCTTCCTCTGAAACCATTGTTTGACCCTCTTCCTCTATTCAATCCTCCTTTACTAGTGCCACTTTCTTGTTTCTCAGTGAGTTTAGACTCACCTTGTGTTATTTTCTCTGAGTTTCTTCCTCCAAAGCCTCCCCTATGGCCTCTATTTTCTTTTCTTCTACTCCTGTCCCTATTACTAATTGAGTCATGTTTTCTTTTTAGTTTTTCTTCCACTTTAAGGGCAATTTAATAGCTTTGATGAACTGTCTTTGGGCTCATTAGACTGATTTCCTCTTGGATGTTCCACCGTAGTACATTTAGGTATCCAACAACTTTGAGACTTTCTTCTTCCACCACATGAGATCTAAGGCTAAGTTTGTGAAACTTCTCCGTATAACCACTTACATCAAGGTCTTTTTGTCTTAAGTTTTGTCTTTTCCTATGAATCTACACTTCATAGTCATCAGGGAGATAGACTTCTTTGATTTTGACTAACATCCCTTTCCAAGAAGAGATGGGTGTTTTGCCCATTTTCTTCATCTCATCTTGCACAAATTTCCACCATGTGAGAGCAGCTCCTCTCATCCTAGACTTGGCTACTTTGACTCTTTGGGCTTCAGTTATACCTTCACATTCAAAATGGTTCTCCATGCCCTCTATCCATTCTAGAACCACTTCTTCCTCCATCTTACCAGTAAATAATGGCAATCCTTCTAGTGATTTACCACTTAAGGCTTTCAATGCCTTTAGGAAAGGTTCTTGTTCTAAGATAGGATTAGGTTCAAGTACTTTGTCTATCTTTGACACCTCTTTACCCTTCCCTTCTGCTCCTTCAACCTTTACCAACACTTCATCTGCCTTGGTTTCAATCTCACCAAGCTTACTTTCCAATTCAATCAACTTTTCCTTCAGGAATCTATTCTCTTCCTCCTGATCATCCACTTTCTTTGCCAACTCTTCATTGGTCACCATGGTGTTGTCTCCTACAGATTCCACTAAGGACATCTAGTCACCTAGCCCATATCCTATATACTCTGATACCAATTTGATAGGGTCTACCTAGCTTGCTCACACTTCACCTAGTTGGTGTTGCTCAATTCCACCAACCTCTCAAGGTCTAGCTATGCTCCAAGACCTCCAAGTCCTTATCAATCTCTTCTAGGGATTTCTCTTTTCCAATCTCAAGGTGTTTGCAACAAGTGTTTAACTAGGAACCCAACCATTACCAAGTGACTTTCATGTGCAGAGGTGTGGAGGTAGAATTTAACATGGAATTAATTCCATTTAGGTCCATTTGTAGTTTGCATTCATTATCTTTCCTACCAATTTCACCATTTTGCCTAGAAATAGGGCTACAAGGAATGAGCCCCTATTAGGCCTCCAAAATTCGGTTTTCAAGGGATTTGAGGAAAATGGTCTAAAAGACTTTGCAAAGAGTTTTATGTTTCTTCAATAATTCACCTATCCCCAAGATATTTTGGTGGTTTTGGTTTCCCAACTTTTCGTACAATGCCCTAACCCAAAAACGAGGGTTTGCTAGGGTTTCTAGGCCTCTTAACCGGTAGTGACTGTTCAAATTTGAGGAATGGGTATCTAAATGTATTTTCAAGGCTTCTACTCATAGTGGAAACTCTGTATGGACCTTTTGAAACTCTCCAAATGATTAGGCTAAGGTTTTGTGTCCACCTCTGCACTATGCTCTCAAATTTCACCCTGCCTTCTCTAGCCGGGTTGCTCCTGGACTCGCCTAGAACAAGGTGGTAACCATGTCAATATTCACTTCCAGAACTCCTCCCTGCATATATACACTATACAAGGGGTTGCCGTCCATTTACCAATAGTCCGTGATGGTAGCACAGAGGGATTTTATGGGGCAACCATTTTACATGAAATTGCTATTTACAAGCCAAAACTGGCTGATTGGAAACAAAACAATGAAAAGACTAACACACCCTATCTACAAAGAATGAAATGAAACAAATGACACTGGAACACAACAAATAACTTCAATCCATAACCAGATCAATGGATTCAATCCATTATCATTCATATTTTATGCAAAATAAGACCAAAACAGTGATAACAGTCTAAAAATGAGTAGTTTTAGATTGTTAATCTTACAAAATCAAACTTCCAACCTTGGTAACTATGCAACAGGAGGTTTAAATAGTCTTCCCCATGTTTGGAGGCATTCTATGGCATTGTGCTATCCCTAACTCCACCGCTAAGCTCCTTTAGGACAAAAGTTGTCATGACAACTTTACAACTTTCCACTTTTTGCTTTGCCAACCTATTATAAGTTATTACACAAGACTTTTTAAGCATTACTAAGACCATTCTAAACCTCTCTAATGCTTACACCAAGTTATGCCAATTTTGACCATCAAGAAGGCCAATTCAACTACTCAAACCACTACTTATTCACAAAGTGCAAACCTAGGAAAAAAACCAACTCAACTAGGCCTACATTTGACTCAAAACAGACATCACACACACTCCTTGGACCCTCCTGGTTTCCTTATTAGGAACCTAACTTGTCTAAGGTCAGTAAAAGCCAAAATTGTGAAAGGACTATGAGCCTAAGTCCTAGGTGCTCTTGCACCATATAGGGGGAGTTCACAACTTTACATCCCTTGATTTTTGAACCATATGTTGGCCAAAGAGGGAGAGTTACCTACATAGGGGGAGAACATACATTTGGTATCAGAGGAATATACAAGTGATATCAAATTGGTATCAGCAAAATAGTATCAAAATAAATTTCTACATATCAAAGGGGAGAAGATGCAATCTAACCAACAGGTAAGTGAAATTTACTGACACACTTTTCAACAATTGGTATCAGACTGGTATATACAATTGGTGTCAGATGGTGTCTAAGACCTCTATCTCAAGTATTGTTGGTTGAGAGGATGCAAAGTGAAATGGTCAAAGGGGGAGAAGCAACTAGTAGAAAGTTTTGTCAGTACTCTTTGTTATTATTTCCAAGGGGGAGAGAAAACCAGTAGTATACTAGATACTACATGTGTTGACATCAATGCCAAAGGGGGAGATTGTTGGCATTGGGTTGTCATTGATGTCAATTGGTAATGGTCTCATTGATGTCAACCGATATAGCATGTTACCAGTATAGCTTGTCACCTATAAGAAGAGGATGCCAATTGACATTGTGATCATTGGAGTCACCGGTACACAAATTAGTGTTGGAGACATAAGTTTGGATGTTGACCGATGAATAGGCATTGGAGACAGTTGGCATTATGGTAATGCCAACCGATGAGTGATGTGTTGGCAGTGTATGGTTGCCAATCGGCAAACATGTGACTGGTAAGAAAGAAAGGTTGAGCTAATAAAGAAAGTGCAGGCAATCGGTATGCAGTTGGGTGTCATTGATGTCAATCAGTATAGCATGTTACCAGTATAGCTTGTCACTGGTAAGAAGAGGATTTCAACCAACATTGTGGTCATTGGAGTCACCGGTACACAAGTTAGAGTTGGAGACATAAGTTGGGATGTTGATTGGTGAATAGGCATTAGAGATAGTTGGCATTATGGAAATGCCAATCGGTGAGTGATGTGCTGGCAGTGTATGGTTGCCAACTAGCAAGCATGTGACTGGTAAGCAAGAAAGGTTGAGCTAATGGAGAAGGTCCAGGAAACCGGTATGCAGTTGGGTGTCATACAACAAGACTCCCAACTGATGAAGAGGTTAGCACAGGATGAAGATATGACCGACAGAGTTTGGGCTGCCAAAAGTTAGTAAGGTAGACAAAGGGGATGTCTACCAGGTTATATGCTTTGATTGAAGATGTATCTACTCAATGTCAGCAAACTTATATAAGTGCAATACCAAAAGTAGAATGATAAGGTGACAAGGATCCACTCCCACTCAGTGTTGGCAGGTTTAGCGCATTGGTCCATCTACTCCCACCAGTAAGTGGTAATACTTAGCTCATCTCACAATATGCATGGAATGCATCATAACCCTTCGGGATAAGACAATTAGAGAAGTTAAAGGCACGTGGTTGAAGACACATACCAGATGACCAAAGTGAAACATCAGAAGCCTCCAGCATGTGAAATTAGAGATGTGTATCGGATCAGCAAAGGAAAGTATGATGAGCTATCGGGACAAGAAGAGGAAGAGTGAGGAGTGATGAGTTTGTCACTTTGACAAACTAGTTGAGAGGAGAACCAGTCTAATGAAGATGAAGGTAAGGTTTAGTAGTTGCTAACATGGAGTTACCAGAATGCTGATATCAATAAAGATCCCTATTGATGATTGATATCTATGTTGTCATGTCACCAGTATGATAGAATGTGTATATTGAAGACTGTTGACATGCTAGTGTCAACCGATAAGGATGTCAATCGACAAGAGACCAAAGAGGAAAATGTGAAAGGCTCACATCAAATGGAATTGTGCATTAGTGGCTCACTTTGAATGTATGTTGAGGATTGACATGTTTAGTGACCAGACAAATGTGATCCAACCAACAGAACAAGAGACTGCATGTCATGAAGCTAAACTGGTCTGTGTATATCGGTAAGGTAAGACGAACTGGTAGTATAAGGAGAAACACCAGTTGTGTGTCCAGTCGGTGACTAAGCTTGAACCGACATGATTAGATGAGTTGGATGCTGACTGAGATGCCACGTGGTCTTCAAGTGGCAAATGAACAGTGCATCATCAAAGTTATCGGTGATTGGTTAAACATTAATGTCGATTGCAAAATACAAGGATCAATTGCATAGGTGTGTGTCTTGAGGCATATCGAAAGGTTGACTGATGTTGTGATGATCGATGTAGGTTGTGCAGATACAGTTTTGATTTGGAGTAAGAAGCTGTGAGATCATTCATTGTGATTGACAAGTGCAGGCCAACAAACAGGTCATGTTTGCTAAATATAGCAAGTGTGTACTAGAAGCAACGAGATTGGCGGAGTTGAGTGATCTATTACAGGTGGTCAATCTATGGAACAAGATCAGATATAATTTGATATTGTCCACGATTGGTGGAAGGAACCCTAGCATGCCAAAGTTTGAAGTTGTGTTTTGGCAAGAATGCTTGGATATAAATATGCAGGCAAAAGACCTAATTGGGGTGTTGCTGGATGAGAGAGTGACATTGGTGAAGTGAGTGCAAGTAGAGAATCAATAATTCAAAGAGTTTATTGCAGAATATTGAAGAAGCTGAGTAGAACCGGTAAGAGGGTTTAACCGATGAGGTTAAAGTGACCGATGAGCTGTCATAGAAACTAAGAGATCATTCAACCAGTAGTGTTAGAATAGTGAGAAGGTAGTAGAGAGTGAAGTAGTGCAGAGTAAGTGTATGAGGAGATCCAACAAGGTAGAGCAAAGGCAAAGTGGCAAAAAGAGACTCAACCGGTAAGGGTTGAGGTAACCAGTGAAGCAGTTACAGTGTCTATCAGTTCACTCAACTAACAGTGTTTGAATCGGTAAGGTTGCAACATAGAGGGAAGAAGAGTAGGAACAATGTGAGTGGAGAATGGGCAGAGAACGGAGTAGAGATGAACCGGTGAACAGATATTTGTGAGAGTTACAAAACACATTTGTAATAGGGTTATTACTAATGTATTGTTTACAATTATTGTAATCACTGAGTTGGTGCTCATTGGGTTGGTACCCTAAATCAGGGGTTGGTGCTCCTTAGGTTGGTACCCTAAATCAGGGGTTGGTGCTACTTGGGTTGGTGCCCTAAAATTTGTAATACAGTGTTTATTGTGAGGCTGGATTGGAGCAATATACTCCAACAACATTTCTCACCGAGGTTTTTCCCATTTGGGTTTTCCTCGTACATCCAGTGTTATGTGATGTGTATTTGTGTGTTCTTGCATCTTGATGTCTTCCCCTATCTCATAGGTATATTTAATTTGTGTTTGAACTGCTAACTAGTACACACTTTTAGGATTAAAAGGTTAAGGTTTTTGATAACCACTGATTCACCCCCCCTCTCAATGGCATCTTGTGTTCTACATCACCTCCTCTCATGTCTCTTCCCCAAAGACGAGTCTTGATTCTCAGGACCAGGGCACTAGGGTTCCCTAATCTTAGCTCAAAAACATGGTACCACAATGCCCTAGTTGTCTCAATCAAGACTCAAATTTGGTCCTCACAACGATCACATCAAGTGAGTGATAATTTAGATCTTGTGTTGGCCTACTTTGAAAATTCAAATAGTTTTTGAACAGTTAGGTATAAAAAGAGGTCTACCCCTCTCATTTAAAACCTAAGCTTCCTAATCTAAGTCTAATTACACTCTAGCAAATTCCATTCAAGTAAGAAAGAAATCAAGCATTCATCAAGTGTTGGAGAAGTAAATTCAAGTTCAAGAATTCAAAATGGCACCCATGATCAACCTTTTATGAAGAAATTCTACAAGACATCTTAAAACCCTTGTATGAGGATTCAAGCAATCTTCATCAAGGTATACATTTCAATTACAAGCATTCAGTTTTAGATCTATCATTTCCCTCAAAAGGAAAGTATCTTTCTATTTTCATTACAATTACAATTTCAATTTCAAGGTTAATTCCTAAATCCAATTATTTTCTTTATCTAGGTTGTAATCATGACTATTCTTAAACATCATCCAACTCAACAATTAAAGGTAAATATTGGTCAATAAATATAAAATAAATTTTTACAATTATTTGATCATTGAAACATATGATGTTTAAATAAAATATGAGCATTACATGCATCACCAACCTAAAATTATATATACACACTAAAATTTTGAGAAAATATAATACTTATTTTGCTTTATAATCATTTGATCTTCTGAGAATCAAATGACAAACACATTATAAATACTCTTAATATATTTGAAAATTTACTTGAATAATTTTTCCTAATGTTTAACTGAAATCATAACCCAATTCTTGTGTTTATCTAGGTTGTAATCATGTCTATACTCAAACATCACCCAACTCAACAATTAAAGGTAAATATTGCTCAGTAAATACAAAACAACTCTTTACAATTATTTGATCATTGAAACTAATGAGGGCAAAATGCAAGGCTCAGAAAAACATAGTAATAGAGACAACAAAAAATTATTTTATTATTGTTTGAAATTTATTTTTAATGCATGCAATTACAATCTGGAGGATTAAATCCTCACAGGTTGCAACCCATAACAACTTACACAATTTTCTAGAAATCCCCTTCTCTCACAATCCAACTTTTCCCTCCCAAAAACTACCACAAGTTTCCTCAAATGGGTCCTAAATAGCTTCCCTACGGTTTGGAGCCAAAAGTACAATTTGAAAATTAAAATTTGGCGATCTAGTGCTAAAAATTGAAATCTAAAATTTCGAAATCAAGCCAAACTTGAAAACTGGAAACTTTCCAAAAAGTTCTCCAACTTCTGAAAGCCATAACTTTTGATTTGGTGGTCTAATTGATGCACCGTTTGAACAGTTGGAAAGCTCTCGAAGTGAATAATATGCTAAGAATCCACTTATCCTATTCCTGCCATTTCTAGGGTTGTTTGACATTGTTTAGTGCCTCAAATCTGACTTGGAAGAGAATTTGGGAAACTAAAACTTGAATAATTTTCAAACCATAAATGATTTTGGCCTAATTCTTTCGCCAAAGTGCTTATTTTTTTGTTCTGAAGCTTCCCACAAATTTCTGTCTCCATCCACCTTCAAATTGAAACTTTCTAAAAATAGTAGGTTGGTTATGAAAAGCAACAAAACAATTCTAAAAGTTGGAATTTCTTATTCACCCAAATGGGTATCCAAAAATGCAAAAACATTAAAAGAAAAACTAACAAAAGGAAAAACAAATTTGGGTGATGCAAGATTGCCCTTACACCACTGGATGCAAGATTTTTATAATGTGTTGCATTAGAAACATATGATATTTAAATAAAATATAAGCATTGCATGCATCACCAGCCTAAAATTATACATAGTAAAAATTTGAAAAACTATGATACATATAATAAATTTTATTTTATTTCAATTTATAATCATTTAATCTTTTGAGAATCCTATGACAACACATTATAAATACTCTCAACATATTTGAAAATTTACCTATTAATTTTTCCTAAACTTTAACTTGAACCATAATCCAATTCCTATCTTTATCTTAGTTGTAATCACATTTGTTCTTAAACATCACCCAACTCAACACTTAATGGTAAAAAATGATCAATAAATATAAAACTACTCTTTACAATTATTTGATCATTGAAACATGTGATGTTTAAATAAAAAATAATCATTCCATGCATTATCAGCCTAAAAGTATATATGCAATAAGTATCAACCTAAAAGTATATATGCAATAAGAAGTTGACAAAAATGTAATACTTTTTTCACTTTATAATCATTTGATCTTTTGAGAATCCCACGGCAACACATTATAAATACTCTCAACATTTGAAAATTTATCTAGTTACTTTTTTGTAAATTTTAACTGAAATCATAGTCCAATTCATGTCTTTATCGAGATTGTAATTAGATTTTTCTTGAACATCAGCCAACTCAACAATTAAAGATAAAAACTGATCAATAAATATAAAACAATTCTTTAAAATTATTTGGTCATTGAAACGTACGATATTTAAATAAGATATAATCATTCCAAGTATTACCAACCTAAAATTATATACATAATAATAAGTTGACAAAAATATAATACTTATTTTACTTTATAATCATTTGATCTTTTGAGAATCCTATGACAACACTCTATAATTACTCTGAACATATTTGATAATTTATTTGTTAAGTTTTCCTAAATTTTAGCTGAAATCATAATCCAATTTGTGTCTTTATCTAGATTGCAATCACATTTGTTCTTAAGCTCACCCAACTCAATAATTAAAAGAAAATATTGGTCAATAAATATAAGACTACTCTTTACAATTATTTGATCATTGTAACATGTGATATTTTACTAAAGTATAATCATTACATGCATTACTAGCCTAAAATTACATACATACTAAATAGTCTCAACATATTTGAAAATCTAATTTGTTAATTTTCCAAAATTTAACTAAATTATAGTCCAATTCGTG
Organism: Cryptomeria japonica; assembly: GCF_030272615.1. Classification (NCBI taxonomy): domain Eukaryota; kingdom Viridiplantae; phylum Streptophyta; class Pinopsida; order Cupressales; family Cupressaceae; genus Cryptomeria; species Cryptomeria japonica. Next base: position 629,117,354 of record NC_081406.1, on the reverse strand, counting down.
TCTTTATCTAGATTGCAATCATAACTTTTCTTAAACATCTCAGCAATTAAAGATAAATATTGGTCAATAAATATTTAAGCTACTCTTTACAATTATTTGATCATTGAAACATGAAATGTTTAAATAAAATATAATCATTCCATGCATTACCAACCTAAAAGTATATACCCAATAAGAAGTTGAGAAAAATAATTATTTGATCTTTTGAGAAACTTTGACAACATATTATAAATACTCTCAACATATATGAAAATTTATTTATTAATTTTTCTTAAGCTTTAACTGAAATAATAATGCAATTCATGTATTTATCTAGATTGTGATAACGACTATTCTTAAACATCACCCTACTCAACAATTAAAAGTAACTATTGATCAACAAATATAAAACAACTCTTTACATATGTAAAAAATGTACAAAATTGCATGTATTATTAGCCTAAAATTATATACACTCTAAATACTCTCAACAAATTTGAAAAATTAGCTAGTTAATTTCCTAAACTTTATCTATATCATAGTCCAGTTTATGTCTTTATCTAAGTTGTAATAATGACTTTTCTTAAAAATCACTTGACTCAACAATTAAAGATAAATATTAAACCACTCTTTACAATTATTTGATCATTGAAACGTGAGATGTTTAAATAAAATATAATCATTCCATGCATTACCAACCTAAAAGTATATATACCCAATAAGAAGTTGACAAAAATAATTATTTTATCTTTTGAGAATCTTATGACAACACATTATAAATACTCTCAAAATATTTGAAATTTTATCTTATGATTTTTTCCTAAATTTCATCTAAAATCATAATCCAATTCCTATCTTTATCTAGATTGTAATCACAATTATTCTTAAACATCACCCAACTCAATAATTAAAAGTAAAAATTGGTCAATAAATATAAAACGACTCTTTACAATTATTTGATTTTTTTTTATCTAGATTGTAATCACGACTATTCTTAAACATTACCCAACTCAATAATTAAAAGTAAAAATTGGTCAATAAATATAGAACTACTCCTTACAATTATTGGATTTTTTATCTTGATTGCAATCACGACTATTCATAAACATCACCCAACTCAACAATTAAAAGTAAAAGTTGATCAATATTTTAAAACAACTCATTACACTCATTTCATAATTGAAACGTGTGATATTTCAACAAAATGTAATTATTACGTACATTACCAGCCTAAAACTATATATATGTCAATGGGCCCTTGGTGTCCACTGGTGAAGTTGAAAGGTTCTTTATGAACCCACCAAGGATCAAGTCTTATTGAAGGTACGGTTTTAACATTATAAGGGATGGGACCGAGATCATATCTTGAACGAATTTGGTGAAATAGATTTTAGTAGAATAGATACCCATCAATTCTTGACTCTTAATCGAAGAAGACAGATATACCCCTTAATTCTCGACTCTTAATCAAAGAAGACGGATATTCTTTTATAAAAAAATAAAAATATCATATACATAATAAAAAGTTGAAAAAAATATAATACTTGTTTCACTCAACCTCATTATATATTACATCCTACACAAATTCAATGCAATTTATATGCCACATCATACAAAATATATACACAAATTATATGCCATATCATAAACAAATTCAATGCAATTAAACAAATGCAAAGTATTTTGTATTGTGTCCTCGCCAAAAGGAGGAATTCAACAATTAATTTAGTAAAAGTTGATCAAAACATATAAAACAACTCATTACAATCATTTGATCATTGAAACGTGTGATATTTCAATAAAATATAATTATAACATAAATTACCAGTTTAAAATTATATATACGTCAATGGGCCCTTGGTGTCTATTGGTGAAGTTGAACGGTTCTTAATGAGCCCACTAAAAATAAGTCTTGTTGAAGGCAAGGTTTCGACATTATAAGAGATGAGGCCGAAATCGTACCCTGAACAAATTTGACAGAATAGATATCCCTCAATCCTTGACTCTTAACTAAAAAAGAAGAATAATCTTCTAAAAAAACAAAAAACTATATATATACAATAAATTTTATTTTTTTTAAAATACTTATTTCACTCAACCTCATTATATGCCCACATCATACAGAAATTCAATGCAATTTACCTAATGTTGTCCTTACCAGAAGAAGGAATTCTGATGCCTAACCAATTGAACTCCCAAATTCAATGAGAGCATAAGTGGAAAAGGAAATGACAGGGGAATTTGGACCATGGGAGGTCTAAGTGTTGGCAACAATTTGGACTTGGAAGAAAAAGAAATTCCAAAATATTCTATTCTATTCTTAAGTGTTGGCAACAAACAATTTGGACTTTATTTATTTTTCTAGGTTAGAAAAGAAATATTCTATATTCTATTCACAAGTGTGTGTTAAGAATTTGTATGCGTGTATGCCGGCACCTTATGATGGGTGTCATGATGGTGTCTTTTTTCCCGATGATGAATGTGATGATGTGTTGTGTTGCATGGCCACAATTTTTTAATCATTAATTATGACGTCGTTTTCACAGAGTAGCAGCAGCCTTTTTACTTACCTCTTTTTACCCACCCAAAAATTAAATTGAAAAAATAATAATCTTTTTTACCTTGACCGCGACTTCCCAGGAGGATCGCCCGGATCGGTCGCTGACTATTTTTACCCCCAGTAAAAACACAAGACCAAACAGACAAGATTAAAGAAAAAACAATAGGACGAATAATCTTTGCGACCCTATAATTTTCGAATTATTACAAAATGATGAAACAATTATTAAATAAAGAGAATTTGCAGAGTCCTTGTAGCAGTCAACGGAATGCATGTGCCCGTGACGCTTGTCCCCACCGCTCACTGCAGCAGGAAGAAGAGGATACACGGTCATATTCACTTTAACCCTGGGTTAGGGTGGGGTTCGAACCACACCTATATGCTTTCTTTTCTTTTCTTCGTTCTGTGAGGGAGTGGAGAAATAAAAGCACATTTACAGAAGGTTGTGCAAGGTTATATATATAAATATATCTATATATATATATATATAGATATCTGTGTGAGTTACCGAATTCTATGTGGGAATGAGCGAATTGAGGTGCCTTAGCTTATTTTTTATTTTTGTTTTATTGTTGTATTGACTAAGTTGCCTGACTGTCTCTGTCGGAGATATACTTTCATACTCTCTAATCTATTCCTAGCTCATTCATTCATTCTCTTCTCTTCTTCTTCTTCTTCTTCTGTCTTCTTAATCATTATCTGCTCTACCCCATCCTTTCATTTCCTTTCCTTTTCTATCATTTGGTCTGTAAAAAACAGTGGGGAGAATCAATCTGTGTGGCCTTGAGGACTATGGTGTGACTGTGACTGGCTTCCTGCAACTTGTCCTCTCTGTTGTAAGCTTTCTGAGTTGTGGACATATATCATAGTTTTTGCAGTCTCTGGAATGGGGTTCATTGGTTTCTGATACCCATTGGATTGAATTCAGTTGGTGGTGGTGGGAAAATCAAATTCTGTGTGTTCCCATGTCTGCAATTTAGTGCTTGGGTTTTTGTTTTTTTTCATATCATTGGCTTTATTGGGCTTAGGATCCAGGAGTTTTCCCTAATCCTCTCATGGCAATGACCTGAGCCAGGTGCCTCCTCCATTACCGGTCTGCTGCCAAGGAGGAGGAGGAGGAGGAGAGATTGGATTTTGATGAATTGGGTGTGTTGGTTTTTGACAAAGATTGGATTTTGATCAGTTGGGTGGGGTGATGTTTGGAAAAGATTGGATTTTGATGAGTTGGGTGGGGTGATATTTGAGAAAGATTGGATTTTGGTGAATTGGGTGGGGTGTTATTTGAGAAAGACTGGATTTGGTGAATTGGGTGGGGTGATTTTTGGAGAAGATTGGATTTGGATCAATTGGGTGGGGTGGAAAAGATTGGATTTTGATTAGAGAAGCAGGGAGGGATGCGGCCAAGAGTGGAAGAAGAGGAGGGGGATGTGCCAGATTTGTCTCTGCACATTAGTCCCCCAAACAGTAACAGTAAGCCCACATCGACTTCAAGTAGCACAGAGCATGACATTGGGTTTGATTTCTGGCGGAGGAGGTCGTTTAAGTCGAATGGGAATCTGAGTGAGGGTTCCACTAATTCCAGTGGGGCAAGCGAGAGGAGAGGCGATGCTGGTGTAGATTTGGGTCTGGCTAACTGTGGCTCTTCCATGGAATTTTGCAGCAGATATGAGGAGGAAAGACATCATCAACGCCTTCAGACAACGCTTTCACTGTTGGAGCTGCAACCCAACAACAGTAACAGAAGCAGCAGCCCTATAAGAGGGGTTCCTGTATATCATAATGGCTCTCACTCTCAGTCTTTTCCTTTTCTGCAGCCAAGCATAGAGGCTCGGAGCTATGCTAACTTATATAGTAGTAGTAATACTAATAATGGCTTCCATGAGGATCTTCATACCCATCCCCATTTTGGCATGGGGTTTGTACAGCAACCTCTCAAGCCCATTCTGCCATCAAGAAGCTCTTTTAACTCAGCTGAGATTCAGAGATTTGGCCCGGCTGAACTGGGCGATCCACTTAACAGGATGATGAATAGTAACAGCAATCATAATCCCTATGGCGGCTCACTGGAGATGGAAGGACAGCGAAGACTGGATCACCATCATCAACATCATCATCCTTACAACAGTAGTTTTGAAGGGGGCGGTGGAGCACCTTCACACAGTGCTGTGAGATCTCGATTCATGGCTAAGCTGCCGTCCAAGAGAAGCATGAGGGCACCAAGAATGCGATGGACCAGTACTCTCCATGCACATTTCGTTCATGCTGTTGAGCTTCTCGGAGGCCATGAAAGTATGGATGCGGCCTCTCCATTAATTTTATATCTGTCTGCTTTTCTAATGATCGAACCGATTTGTTTCCTTTCTTTTTTTGGGTTTCTTCATCAGATATTGCCCCATTAATGCCACTATAGCAGCAAGAAATCTAAAGAACATGGTTTTCCAGAAGTTTTAGTGGGTGTGGTTTGTTATTCACTTATTTTTTTCTTCTCTAACTTGCTATTCTGATTCTGAAACATTGATAAAATCACACGCAGTCAAATCTAAAAGCCCTCTCTTAACATAAATGCCACTCTACCCGCAAGAAATCTGAAAGAAGATATTTTCTATTAGGTATTCCATCTCTTAGCATAAATGCGACTCTACCAGCAAGAAAGAAATCTGAAAGAAGATATTTTTCCTGAAGCATGTAGTGGGTCTTGGTCTGCTATTCACTTTTTTCTCTTTATAACTCAGTATTCTGATAATGGATCGTATTCATATGATCTAAAACATTGATAAAACATACACAATCAAATCTAATAGCTTTCAAATAAGATATTTAATCCCATTGCATCAATATAGTCAACTGTATATAAAGAAAACGTCTTGCTTTTTGGTGAGCATCAAATGTAGATCTAAGGGGATTTCTAACAGTGTGTTGGTCATGGCACCAGGGGCTACTCCCAAATCAGTTTTGGAGCTCATGAACGTCAAAGATCTGACTTTGGCGCATGTGAAGAGCCACTTGCAGGTATGTCTAATCTTCTCCATATTCTCATAGTTGTTGCAAGGAATGAACAGAATACTCCATACACTAGTTTTTCATAAGTGCGATGATTTCCAAGTTTTCTTATTCTTAAAGCCACACAACAGTCAATCTTCTCAAGATTTTTTGGTTTTGTCCTTATTGAGATTCAGCGAGAAAAAAACACCTTTGTTTCATCGATGTTCTCTGTGTGCAGATGTATAGAACTGTGAAGACCACAGACAAACCTGCAGCAGCTTCAGGTGATTGTCATTTATGGCGCAGTTTGTTTTTCTTGTAGTTTCCTATCGATCAGAGAAAAACGCGTAAAGATCCCAATACACGATATATAATATATATATTGTAAAATGGGCTACTCCCGAAATAAATCTGGCACCAATACCTAACCATAAACTTGTGGCAAATCTTTTTCCTGTTAGAAAAATGATCTCTAAATCTCAAAACTTGGACTGAAATCGATTAGATTAGGCTCCATTAATGCGTGCACTTCTGAAACAACTGAAATCTGATGAATATCCACAGTAGCAAATTGCTGACTAACACTTTTTTTTTGGATTTGAATCCCATTTCAGGTCAGTCGGAGCTGTTTGAAACATCCAGTGGGGAAATGGGAGAGGATGCGATAGCAAGCTCAGAGAAACCACATTACAGAGATTCAGTGGATGAAAGTTACAAATATGGCGCAATTGCAAATGGGCGGGCATCTAACAACAAATCTCCATTTCAACAGGAAGAACAGTCGCATTTGTGGACCAACTCATCAAGGTACACTAACACCACCTTCATTAATTCCCTGAAACTATTCAGAATGAATATGCCATTAAATCTCTTCTGTGTGATATACGCTGGATAAATAGGCGCTCTTTTCTTCTTCTTCCTGTTCTATCTATCTTGCCTTTAATATCCTCGAAACAAGTGAAAATGAGAAAGAGATTGAACTGATTTCATGTCTGAGAATGAATCACGTGTGTACGATGCTTAAGTCTGGTTCATAGTTCAAACCTAGTAATTTGACTGCCCTCGTAACAACCATTCAAATGCAGGTATATTGCCCAGACATTTCTCGTGTAGATATTGCAGACATAAAGCGATTGATAACAATTTAACACCCTCAATTTAAAACTTGATCAGAGCCCACACAGTACAGTTCTGGATCAAATATAAACGATAAGTCAAAGTTATAACATATCAACAGAGAAATTAGTAGATGTATATCCATTAGATCAGTGTAACAGACTGTACGACTAGCGTAATATAGTCCCTAGTTTGCGGGAATGAAGATTACGAGCCTTTTTTAAGGGGATGTATCAAATTATCAAAGCCTGAACACGAATAAATGGTTAAAATTATCAGATTTTTACGAATAAATGGTTTAGACGCCATGAATACAGTCTAACAAGTTCTTCGTGGCTCAAGATGGACGTAGTGGAAGAGAGATCATATGGATTGCAGAGGTTTTATATCTTGGGATCTTAGAAACTTAGTGAAATAAGTAGGGTGTATGCTTACAAAATTCATCTTGAACTGTTTTTATGAGTGAAGGCTTCATATATGAGATCATTTAGTAGGTGTAAATGAAGGCAGGCTGTTAATGAATGTAGGGCGAGCTAACTATTCATCTAGTAATTAGGTCTTTTGTAGGTGTATTACTCAGAGTTTAAATGAGGCATTTGAAATTTTTAGCTTTGGTAATGAAATGTCACTAAAAATTTCGTTTCACCGTGTCTAATTAAGATAGTGTGTATATATATATATATATATATATATATATATATATATATATATATAATTTTAGGTTTAGGTAATATAAGTAAAAAAGTGTTAAAATTAATTTTTGAAACATCTTTTATAAACATTTGTATGTGAAAGATGCAATTAAGTTCTGAAAATTGTTTCATATATACCAACATAAAGATCACAAATAAATATACCTCTTTTTTTTAGATTTTTTTTTGAAGTTATGATATAAAAAATAGAATAAAGAATTTATATATGAAAAATAAAAATATTTAAGTTTAGCTAATGTAAATATATGAAAAGAATTACCTTGTTTGACATATATTTAAATATTATCGAAAAATTATTAAAACTATAGTAAAGTAAGGGTATGGTTTAGCATTATTCAAATAAAGACTTTAGATATATATTCTAAAAATAAGAATTCTCTTTGAATTGTGTCTAAAATTTAAATTTCATACCATTTATTTTAGAGATACTCGATTCTTACACATTTATACTTAAAAACTATAATATTAGTATTAAAAAATAGATTTATATAATATAGAAGGTTTGTTATTGTTTAGTACAAAATTGAAATAATGTTCACAATGCATACTAAAATAAAAATAGATTATTATTATATAACTTAGTTATACCAATCATTCTCTTCCATTAGAAAGTGAAAACAAAATACCTTTTCCAAAAATGGAATATATATGAAATCTCTAACAAATATATACTTCTAAAAAGAAAAATTTATATGACAATTTAAGATAACAATTTTGAAGAATTTAATTCTAATTATTAAAAAAAAATCCCAAATTTTAACTAACAACAATTTTTTTTAAAAAAGAAAAAGAAAAAGTTGTGCTATTATATTTTCTTTAAATCAAACAGCTCTCCTACATCATAAATTATCTAGCTTGAAAAAGAATAGTATGTTTAAATAAGAAAAAATAGTTAAAATAAGCTATACATTAAAATTGGTAAATTTAACCTAAACAAATTTTATTAAGGTTTAATTGATGAAGTAGGAAATAGAACATATTTCCACCTAACTAGAAACAATTGAAAGTGATGTAAAAAAAGAAAGGAATAAACACAATTAAATAAATTTAATTTTTGTTCAAAATATCAATTTAAAAGTAATATTAAAAATAATTAAATAAATATATAAATATAGTATATGAAATCTTAAAATTAAGAATGATATTAAAAATATATGTAAGGGTAAAATATATATTAAATATTTATAGTAAAGATCAATTTATATTTGAACTAAAATTATTAGTTATTAAGATAATATATTTCTAAATATTTTTTTATTATTCATTATTTTTTTAAGTAGGATGAGTGCTTGTGAATTAAGGTATTAAATATAAGAAATTAAATATAGTTAACTAGTAGAAATATGATTTTTCTTTATACCTATTTTGGAAACATTTAGTTTTTAGAGATAACTAGTCTAAATTAGTGAAGCCACAAATAAGGACTTCAACTCAGGTTATTACTTAAACCTAACACCAAGTGCCCAAACTCAATAACGTTATTGCTACACCATATGTTCATGCACAATTATGCATAATTGAAATCACCTTCGCTTTGTGGTGTGACACTTATTGACGATGAAAGCTTTTTTATGAAATATATATTTTTAGATTATAATTTGATTTTCAAATATTTATGGTCCCAAGTAATTATATGTTTTAAGTTTATGAAAATTTAAAATATAATTAAATTCTATTATTTAAAAAATATTTATTTAATATTTAAGAGCTCTTTATTAGGTGCTTTCTTATATATGAGTCTAAATTATTATTATTATTATATATATTTATATAAGATTAAACTTTTCTTTTTAATGGATACTATTTATAATTAAGAGTTAAATATAAATAAAAACCAAGTAAAAGAAACTGAATCTAATCCAAATTTATATCAAGAGAAGACTCTAAATAGTGTTATTATTTAATATAATATAATCTAAAATTATTTTTCTCCATAATTTATTTTATTATCATATATATATATATATATATAAAAAGATATACTATGTCGAGTGTTAGTTTGTGACTTTAACTTCAATTAAAATATTTAATATTAAGTTTTAACTTAAATGATAATAAAATATTTTATGATTGTTTTGAAATTATAAGTATATATTGAATTATAATATTTTGTTTTATTTTTCAAACAAATTTTAAAAGTTTATATCTACTTCTTTGAACACATTTGTTAAAATATGTATATTTTATCAATTTATAATAGCCAAACTTAATATATTATTGTTTAAAAAAATTATTATTTAAGATATCAAATATAAAAAATATATATTTAACATTATTTTTTTCAAATTTTATCACCTTATTTAAAGAATTTCATCATTGGTCTCTCACTTACATTTTTTAAAGTTAGATAAAAATGGTACCCCCTAAGAATATATGAAGGGGAATGAGTAGAAACATGAAGACTTCTAGGGGGATATTTTGGTGAGATTGTTAAGGTTAATCGTGATTTGTGGTTGGAGTATTTAAATTTATATTGTCATAAATATAACATAATCTCTTTTATCATGGAGTGTATGTAGAGAAATATGTGATGACAATACTAAAAGAAAAGTTCATATAGAGTATATGAAAAAGGAATAAGAAAGTAGCTCATCTAAGGATGTCATATATTTTTGTGTTTATAATATACAAGACATATGAATCATGGGCAATTAGTGTCCTTATCATTTCAATCCAAGAAGAATACATGTATTTAAACTACATTACAAACCATGACATTTATATTTAATATTGTTAGTCTCATGATTATAGAGTCTAGACAATCATTGTATGTAAATTTAGTCATGAGTACAATGAATCAAATATAGTGAGGATATGGAAAAAAAAAATTATTAGTTATATGATTAAAAAAAGAAATCTTTGAATTCTGTAGAGTTTGCTGGTCTTTTCTAGTCTTAAATTTTTATGATCTTTCACTGAAACATCTTTAAATAGTCATTCAATTAAATAATTCTACACCAACCTTAATTTTATTAATATGCCTTCATTTTCCACATATTGGTTGCGTGGAGGGTTTCCAACTTGGTTATTCTCTTATATGAAAGGTGTGTTCATTATTAGGTTTGTTGGAGTTGGAAGAGATTTTAGGATATAGATGAAATATGTTCATCATACTATTAGATATGGTGAGCAACTAAAATGAGTACAATCCATGTAAAAAATTATCCTATCACAAGTGCATTGATCAATTTACTATACATCATTCACATTGTATAACATCCATGAGGAAACTTTTAAATTCTTTCTCTACTTGATTTCATATTTTTAGTAAATTTGTATTATTACAAATCCAAAAAATATTGGCATAGAAAAGAACATACAGTTCATACCCAAGAATGTTATTTGTACTTTGGGGAAGAAGACATAAATTGTATCCCATTGAATTGTTGAACTATTACTTCTATCATGTTCTTTTCTTTATTGATGACTTCATCTTCATAGGGATATCATTCAACTATGTCTTTATAAAGTATGTGCAAACTACCATACTATTTCAGCAAAGGAGATCAACATTTATTTGGCCCGTGCATTGGAGTAAATGGTCTTGAACAACACAGTTTAAATTATAATTTTTTCCAATTTTTGGAATCTCAGTTAGAAATAATGTGACAACCAACCACAATTGTCATACATATATCATTCAATTGTGTCTTTATAAAGTATGTGCAAACTACCATACTAATTCAACAAAAGAGATCAACATTTATTTGTCTCATGCATTGGAGTAAATGACCTTGAACGACACAAAGTTTAAATTATACTAATATACCACAATAACTACCACTCCACATATTCAATCTCTACAACATATTAACAATTTAAAGATTTTGAAGAAATAAATTAAAAAAAATATTCATCTTAAAAGAAAATTCATGAACTTTTAAGTTTGGTGGCTTAGTCTTGAAAGAGGGTGCCCAACACCAAAATTGTGGAGACCATATCAATGCTCAAACAAAGGATGTTTTTCAGTAAGTTATAGTATCTCATGACATACATGTGATTTGACATCCACTATGTATTGACATCCATTATGTATTGACATCCACTATGTAGAACAAGAAACTTACCTCTAGTGGAACCAATCACCTTATTATTGTACACTAGCCTCACATGTTCCTAACACAATGCTTGAAGAATGATTATAATTGTCTTTAAGTCAAACCATTGGTCCTTTATTTTTGTGATGGTCGACATTCACATAACTTTAGGGAACAACATCTGATTCATTTGTAAAAACTTGCTAGACAAGATTGCTTTTTAAGTCTTTTCATTTCAATTATAACAACCCTTATGGTTTATTTGTTAATGACTTTTTAAACAATATTGCATTTATAAGTCTTTTGATTTCTATCATAATACTATATTGTGTTTAGATATTGTTACACTTTGAACCTTTGAATCCACCCTATAACAACAATTTAATTGACCTCATATATCTAGCCTAGATGACATTTATCCTCTAGAATGGTTTGGATTACATCTCCTATCTTACAATATTATTCTTGCCATATTCTCATTAACATGAATTTTGAAATATTGTGTTGTTTATTATTTATATTATTTAAATGTTTAAGTTTTGTGATATGGTTTAATATATATTTTCTATGCAAGATACTAAACAACATTATTTTATTTAGAAAACTTTAATATTTTATTTTCAATTTTCAGAAACCTTTCTTATTATAAGAAATAAAAATCATAATTGATAATCATAATGTAATAATCCACTTAAATTTTAGTTGCAATGGGTAGAAGAGTTGACTTGAGTAATGGGTTTACTCTCCATTGATCTCAAATTCAACTCTAGAAACCCGATGAACTGAAGTTGGAGATGCTCCTCATTACATTTTAAAACGTACTAAAACTTCTTTTTATGTCTATTATACATTGAAATCAAACTTAGGCACTATTTTTGAAATAGTTAGATCTGCTATGGAATTTGTTTGCTGGTTATGTTTGTTTCATTTATATATATATAATATCAATACAAGTTGTTAAATTTTTTATTTAAAAACACTGTGAATAAACTTTGATTATATATCATCATTTAGTATGAGAGCTTGATCAATGAAGCTCGTTCATCTTTCCTGTATTCACAGATGATTCTGTGTACACTGTACCGCTGAAGAATCCTCCACAGTTCAGATCCAACCCTGCTGATTTCTACATTCTCACAGAAAACATTCAAACGAAGATTATACAGTTTCAGTATTGTTTTAGTCTATATCAACTTGTAAAGGGATTTACAAATGTCCAATCACTTTTTTAAACTTGAATAAACTTAAATATAGTGAGTAATTTTCAGAAGTTCTATATTAGAAGTGTTGGAATTTGAATATCATACTTAGATGATAATTTGTTACTAGTTAACTCTTGTGGGTTGGTTACCTTTTATTTATCCTAAATACCAAAACAACCTTGCGTTTCTGATATGAAAATATATTCAAATGATGGATTGAAAAAATGTCTACCTTAAAATTTATACAGTATATAAAAAATGTCTACCTTAAAATTTCTTCTGTCTGGTTAATAAGTGTCAACTTCACCCAGTTTTCTTGACTTTTTTAAAGAAAATCAAGAGATCTAAATTAAAACTCAATGGTAACTAAATGGTTCCAGAGATTGGATAAATTTCAGTCACAGGTCTGGGAAATAGGGCTTAAGGATAAAGGCCTCAGGTCTCCCTTCATAGGGATTAAAGGGAGTATAAAAAGGCCAGTTAAGAGATGAGCACTGATAAACCTTTAATAATCTGAGGTGCCATCCACCTTAGGCTTTAGAGGAATCTACTACATAACCTACTTGCAAATGCTGATGTTCAATTAGAATTGAATAATTTATAAAAAATGTGGTAGTCTAAAGGTCATTTCTTTGGCTATGTGGATTTAGGATGTAAAACAATAATTATTTCAATCTTTTAATCATTGTAGTAGATATGCAATATAATTTTGAATGGAGAGAGTCTATCTTATAACTCCATAGAGAGTTAGGATACTTGTAAATTCCCATATTTATATTTGAGTAACAGGTAAATGCAGCTTTTTCATTATGATTAGAATTAGGTAACATTAGAACAAAATGGTTTTTTTTATTAAATTTATTTTATATAAAATTTCTCTCTTTTTATCTACATTTAACTTATTTGTATTAATATTGGTTTTACAATTTTATTATTATTTCATGATATAAATAAAAATAAATTACATTGCAATGTATTTGTATGAGGTTTTTAGTAACATCTATTTTTTATTTTAGATACTAGAGTGTGTTATAATCATTTATAACTCTATAGTCTGGAATTATACTTTGTTGTTAGTTCAAAGGTTTTATAATCTTTTAAGTGCGTTCATGACATTTGTCGAGTTTTGTAACATTTTGTATCATACTTTGTGTTTCGTCATCAAGATGGGGACTAGAAATGATGGATCAAAGAGTGTGATCTTAAACATTGATGCAAAATAAACTTACACAATTGTTCATCCAAAAATACTAAATAATTTTTTCTTTTATTTTTTGTTTTATAAATTATGTTCAATTCATAAATTAATAACTCCTTGATAACTACAATTTTTTTGTTCTATTCCTAGATTCAATTGTGTGTGCCTTTTTTTCATTAAAAAAGAAGGCCCACAATTGAATCTAGAAATAGCACAAAGAACTATCATGGATTGTGGAAAACTAATATCGCTTAACTACAAGTTTTTCTTCAATTAATTTGATAACCTTGTAACAACTTTCCTTTTCTAATAAGAATGTTACCTTTACATTAGCCGAAATACCATAAATATGTGTATATGTAAAATAGGCTTCATTCAAGATATGAAAAGGTCATTTATTGGTTGTCCAACTATACCTACAAGAATTGAACCTTGATGTTTGGGAAAATATGTTACCCTCTCTAGATTTCAACATGATTAATATATTTCTATATGTTTTGTTATTAAAATAATAATTTTAACAATATTAATGTAGGCTATATGAAAATAATTTTGCCTATAATTTCCATTACTCTTCTCTCCCTTGAGTATAATTGTGCTACTTCTAAAAAACTAGGGTTTGAATATTATTATAGAGGTTAATGTATTAGTGAATGATCTCTTCTTAGCTTCTCTAGTTAGCAAAAAATACCTTGGGTATTGTTGCTCCCTCTTCTACTTCACACATTTTCAATTCTAGTGGAGTTTTAGATGCTTCATCTCATGACATGGTGCCAAGTCCAAAGATTTATTTGACATCTCTAGTGTGTTTCTACTCACCAAATCCTATAGGAATTATGTTTAGTACTAATAAATCTAGCCTTTATTTGTCAAAGGCTCAATCTAAATCAACAAAACTCAACTTAGAACAACCTTTTTATTTTAAATCTATGGTTATGTCATTGGGTATCATGATTGTTGAGTTAGGGGATGAGAAAATAGTAGCTAAAAGGGTGCATTGTAACATACTTTCATATGTTGGTTGCACAATTTCTATCCAAGTTTGATTAAGTTGAAGGAGATGATTCCCTAAAACTTGAGACTATTACTAGAAGAAATAAATTTTATAGGTTTATATGCAAAGGATATCTTCATTGTTACACATGGACCACCAAAGGGAATGGACTTGTTATCTTGTGGGGGATTGTTTTCCTAGAATGAAACAACTTTATGATTACAAATATGGTTCCTAGAGTTCAATCCACTTAATAGAAATTTATCAAACATGCTAGTTTAGGCTCTATTATCTAATATATCATTACAATTTGGGACAACTTCTTTCCTTTCCTCCATTAGAAAATCCATCAAGAAAATCATATCAATCTTTAGAAAATATCAACTTCGCTCTCAGTTCACATATGCTTGTATCCTTTTGGAAATGAATCTTTCCAAGTTGTTCCTAGTGGGAATTGATCTCAAGGTAGATGATAGAATTTGGTCTCAACAATTAGATTGCGAAGGGATTATATTTAGTTGCAAATCATGCTAATCAATAAGGAGCTTGGTAGGTGATTATCCTCAAGCTAGCATTGTAATGAATAGGATTAGTCCTTTGAAGAAGTAGGCTACTTGGTGGAGTATTCATTTGCATGAAAGGAAAGTTCAATTGGGATATGTATGTTCATCTGCATGAAAGGAAAGTATTGGAATTGATCGGGAACCAACATGGGGAAACAAGGATGGAGTTCTTTTGAACATATGATTCGCATAGCTTATGGGGAAACAAACTAAATATAATGTACTTAGGCAGTACTAATTCAAGAAATCAATATATTTATCTAAATAATGAAATCCTTGTCTCTTTGGAGCATAATTATGATTCTAAGATTCCCCCTTAATAAGTTAATTCTTCCTTTATCAAAGATTTAATGAGATTCTTCCAAAAACCCAAAACATAAAGATTTATCCTCTTTCTTTGGAAGCAAAATAGTTAAATCTCCTCGATTGAAGGACTTTGTGGTGTTTTCTAAAGATGTTAACAAAGATTATGAGAATGAAAGCATAGAAAAATTAATAATAGTTAAGAAGTAGATATTGTATTTTAGAGAAGATAAGTCTAAATATTAAATTTCTTTTCATTCTTATGAAATTTATCAGGCAAGCTCTTTAGTTTAGGTAAAAGGGTCAATGAGGTTAATTATAAGAAAAATTTAATCTTTGTATGGACATACATGATAACTTTACCAATATAACTCTCATGCCTCTATC
Organism: Cryptomeria japonica; assembly: GCF_030272615.1. NCBI lineage: Eukaryota > Viridiplantae > Streptophyta > Pinopsida > Cupressales > Cupressaceae > Cryptomeria > Cryptomeria japonica. The sequence goes on along the minus strand of NC_081406.1, from coordinate 629,101,320 downwards.
CATCCCTTCATTTTGCTTTAAAACAATATTGCTAGATTTACCTTTTATCTTATAGTGAATGAACTTGATATGGAAGTTTTCTTTTAATTATTTATTTTTCTTACCTAAAATGTTTGAATTATTTCTTGAGAATCTTTTGTTATTTATTTATTTTAAATAAATTTTACCTACATCAATTATTTGTTTCATTTATGGAGAATTTTTTATTTAAATATGATTATTTTTAAAATAGAACATTGTTGAGTTTGTTTCTTTAATTTCCTTGTTCTAAATAGTGAGAGATTATGAGATTGCATTAGACACTTTATCATCTTGAAGCTAAATATGGGGCATTAGGATTGTTAGCCTTAAACAAGAGATAATTAATTGATTTTTATAGAAGTTTTTTATTTTTTATATAAACAAGAGATATTTGTTGGTTTCTTGGCTATCCTTGTTTCCATCAATGGGTTGTAGGTGATGAAGGCCTGTCTCTATTGAATACAAGTAGAATCACATGCTAATGCTATAATTCCAATTGAAAATCCAAGGCTAGGAGCCATGAATTAATATCATTTAAAAAAAAACCTTTGAGCACCTATTTCATCACCATTATATTAGCCATTATGCTTACTATTAAACTTTCTTCTTCTATATCCAACAAAACAAAACATCAACAAACATGGATGAATTATTAGATAGTTTATGAGAATTCATCTCCTAACAAACATTGATGGTATATAATAGCATACCCAACTTAGATTTAAACACCATTTTGAGCCTCAATTATGAAACAATGCCCAAACATTTCAAATGACTGGTATCACAAGTTAATCATACACACATTTTTGTATCTATTTTGTATTTGATGGTAGGTGCTAATTAAGATATATCTGAACATTTAATCATCATGTCTCATAATGACAAGTGATTTTATTATTATTATCTTTACTTGCAATTTCCTTGTGTAGGAAGTCTTAATTCATCTACCCTATAAAGTAACTTGCTTGATAATTATTAGTGCATATTCCTAAAAAAATTGCAATGCATCATCATGGAAATTGGTTTTGGAGTTATTAAATATTAATCAAATTGTGTAAATATTCTAATCCATTTACATGACTACTAATCTTCTTTTCTTGAATCATATCTATAACAACTATGCCTAAGAAAGTATATTATTAATTTTCTATTTTCAATCATTTTTCCTTTGAATTGAGTTTATGAATTTCATTGAATAGTCTTCTATTTTAATGTTCTTTAATCCAACTTAGAGCCAACTAGAGACCTTGTACCAATGCCTATGTGTTAACCTCATTATTCATTTCTTCTCTTTCTTTTGAATCTTTGGTGATTCTTTTTTCTTTAAAACGGGCACAACTTACTTTTAGATGCCTCATAAAATTGTTAAAGACAATACATATAAATTGTATATTATTTTTAGGATAAAGTTTATTATAATCAACAACATATTCATATAATATAAGTTATATAAAATGATTATTTAAATGAAAAACATAAACATTTAACTATCTACTTGTTTTAAATTTCATATCAAGGAAATAATCTAAAACTCGCTAATTCAATATATAAATATTCTTTATGAATTATTTTTCATTAGATTAAATTTAAAAAATACTTTTATCATTATAGAGTAAACATTTCTATACACTTAGAATTTATAATATGAAAAAAAATTATTAACAAATGAATAACAACATATTTATGAATAAATTATTTAATAACTTATTTTAAAAATAGAAAAGAATCATTATTTTCTTTTACTTGCATATTAATCACAATAAAAAATAACTTGAAGATGGGGTAGATAAATACACTTTACAATTATAATATTCAAATTCTTGTATATATCAAGAATATTTTGGTAAAACATTAATTGACCATTTTAAAAATAAGATTGTTTGTTAAATATATTTTATTTATATAAAAAAATATTTAAAATACTTATATTTAGTTTTTATTTATTTATATTTAAGATATATATATATATATATATATATATATATATATATATATATATATATATATATATATATATATATATATATATATATATATATAATTAACAAATTAGTTTTAAAAAGAAGTGGCACTTAAGGTTTTGATTTAAAATCTTTCATCTCAAACCATTATAATTGATTTTTAGTTATATAAAGAAAATATATATTTGTATTTTTGTGATGTCCTATCAAACAATTTATTAGAGTCCAAACTAAATTTATATTTGTGTTGGCCTTGTATATAACCTATAAATTGATCATAATGTAATTGAATGACGAATACATAAAGATAAAAATATAATAATAAATAAAAATATTTTGGATATTGGTGCTTCACACACACTAAGCTCGTAAATGGTACATCAAATTTGACAAATTTTTTGGTTGTTTTCATATATGACTTAGAAGCTTAAAGCTATTTTTTATCTTTTGGGCAATTAGGAAGAATGCATGATGGTTCATTATGTGCAAAAAGGTCAAAACATGTTCATTTAGAGGTGATACTTAATATCTACTTAAAAATGACCCAATGACATACACTACAACTACTTCAATTAAATATTAAATTTTAACTACTAGGGGTACAAGTAGGTGGTTATTGGTACATGTGAAATATCTTAATGGGCTTTTAATGATCATTTTTCTTATTTTTTAAAGTTAGTAACTGGGGGGTTGGATGAGCAAGGAGTGAACAGTTATTGGAACATGGGTGGTAATTAGGCCCCTTCCCCTATAATCATAAATATTTAAAAAAAAATTGAATAAAAATTATATTTTTTGAAATAAAAAAATATTTTAATTATTAAATTTAGATTAATTAGTTACCATCCAATCGTTTCCAATTTTACAAATGTAAATATCTATTCTTATAACATTACATTTTCAAAATTATTATTCATATTTTAAAATATATATATATTTTTAATTATTAAATGTAGATTAGTTAAATTACATCTGTCATTTCCAATTTTATAAATGTAATTCTTTATTCTTATATAATATATATAATATTTTTTATTTTAATTTTTAATTTAATATAATTTAAATCATAAAATAATAGATTTTCTCTTGATACATACGAGTCAGAATATATAGATGTAAGCATATATCTAATCACAAGTCGTCTTCAACTAAGCAATCACATGTTAGAGGAAGTTTGTCAAATCCAATCCGTCAAATTCACCAACCACGTGATAAAGGATCCAATCCGTCAAACTTACCAACCACGTGCAAGAGGATCCAGATCTAGAACGTCAAATTCACCCAAGTGTTAAATTTGATCTAAATGCGCCTCTCGAGATTTGAAGAGCCTTGGTAGGTGGTTTTATATCACATACCATCTTGCTCACCAATTGTATTTAACCATTGAATTACAACCCTTTATTAAATTAACATAGTCATTCTAAAAAGAACTCCTATTGACTTTCAAGCATGTTGTCAAAAAAATATTATTAATTTCCATAAAAGAAACAAACTTTATTAGGACGACCCAAATTAGAGTCCCCTAATCTTCACCATATCCTACTATTCATAAAAGAAAATCTGATTTGGTGGCCCTTTTTTCTCAATTTCACACTTTGTCTCAACTTTTGGGAAGTTTTTTATGAAGTGGGTATGTTGTTGTATTGTCAAATCAGTCGACCCAAAAACCTATCCAATTTATTTAGATAGGTATGAAGAGGAAGAACAGTTGGGGTGTTCCAGTCAAAACTGACAGGTTGCGGGGTCGAATTCTTTCACTGTAAAGCCCAAACTTTTGATCCCGAAACCCAATAATTTCCTATGAAGATGTCATTTCATTGAATGCAGTCGTGTAAAGAATCATCTGCTCACGTGTAGTTTAAGTTTTGCCAAATTTTGAGCGTACATTTTTATGGATGGCCATTTGGCTATCTTCTTTTGAGATAATATTCCTGTGCGGATCGGTAAGTTTTGTATCACTTTAAAAGGACAGTTACACAGAGTTTGAAAATTGTCTTGTAGGGAGTCCTCTTTCATTTTGTTCCACACAGTGCCTTCAATTATATTCCACAAGCTTTTTCCACCACTACCCAATAACTTACCTTTTGTTTTGATGCAAATAAGAAGATGACTGAGACAAATGAAATATATGCATAATGACAGACATTTTGGGCAAAGTAAAGTGCTGAAAGAAATGCTTTTCTTCACGTAGTGGTTAGGAGATTCTTGACGTAAAACTGTGGGCCACCATAATGGAGAAGTTAAACCTGAGAGACAGCCTTTTTTGTCTCATGGAATGTAAGTTAATGGGCATCACGTGGGGTATCCAGCCATTTTGATTTTATCAACCACTCTATCATGTCGTCTACGTGATGGGACGTCCCAAATAATCAACAGTCAAGGGAGCTCCATATACTTATTGTCTGTCAATTCACAGCAAAAATCAATGGTATATTTGTGTATTTGTATATTTGTATATTTATATATTCCAAATGCCGTTTTGTTCTCCGTGGTGAGGTAATTGTGTTAAATCATGTCTCATCTGTCCATGGAATTTGATTGTGCAATCTTTCGTTCAAACTCGGAGGAATATAAAGCATACGTGCATGCATTGCATTCATCTTTTTAACAGTGTAAAGGATCTTTTCTGTCTTTATATTTTGTCTTTTCCTTCGCTTTTTCACACGGACTTGTTGTGATGATGATGATACAAGGATGGGACTGCAATTTAAACCATTTTAAGCAAAAGCATTGTCTGATTATGAATCATAAGCAATGGTTTACAAGTGATTTCTTAAAGAATAATTTTCAGTACTGTAAACTTTGGTATAATTAATCTGTGGGTTCTTGTCCCATGGATCAAGATGCCACAAGCAATGTTTTATAACTTTATAAGCGATTTCTCAACGAATAACTTTCAGTACTGTAAACTTTGGTATAATCAATCTAAGATTTCTCAACGAATAACTTTCAGTACTGTAAACTTTGGTATAATTAATCTGTGGGTTCTTGTCCCTTGGAACAAAATGACTTAGAATAGCATTCAATCCATGAAAACTTAGTAGTGCTGGAATTTGTATCTTTCAAAGACTTTGGGTTTAAGATTTTAAGGCCTAATTACTTTCTAATATTATGCTTTAAAAGCAATATCTGATTATAGATCAGCACAAAGCATTGTCTGATTATGAATCACAAGCAATGGCTTATAAGCGATTTCTCAAAGAATAACTTTCAGTGTTGTACACTTTGGTATAATCATCTGTGGGTTCTTGTCCCATGGAACAAAATGACTTAGAATAGCATTCAATCCATGAAAACTTAGTAGTGCTGGAACTGGAATTTGCATCTTTCAAAGACTTTGGGTTTAAGATTTTAAGGCCTGATTACTCTCTAATATTGTGCTTAAAAAGCAATGTCTGATTATGAATCAGCACAAAGCATTGTCTGATTATGAATCAGCACAAAGCATTGTCTGATTATGAATCACAAGCAATGGCTTATAAGCGATTTCTCAAAGAATAACTTTCAGTACTGTACACTTTGGTATAATCAATCTGTGGGTTCTTGTCCCATGGAACAAAATGCCTTGGAATAGCATTCAATCTGTGAAAACTAACTAGTGCTGGAATTCGCATCTTTCAAGTTAGGTTTAAGATTTTAAGATCCAATTACTTTCTAATGATGTCTCTGGGAACAAACAATGCCTTAGAATAGCATTCAATCCATGGAAACTTAGTGCTGGAATTTGCATCTTTCAAAGACTTTGGACTTAAGATTTGAAGACCCAATCAAACTAATCTTAATCCCATTAAACTAAGTAGTATTAGAATTTGCATCTTTCAAAGACTTGGGGCTTAAGATTTTAACATCCAATTACTTTCTAATGTTGTCCCATAGAACAATGTCTTAGAATAGCATTCAATCCATGGAAACTTAGTGCTGGAATTTGCATCTTTCAAAGACTTTGGACTTAAGATTTGAAGACCCAATTAAACTAATCTTAAACCCATTAAACTAAGTAGTATCAGAATTTGCATCTTTCACAGACTTGGGTTTAAGATTTTAACATCCAATTACTCTCTAATGTTGTCCCATAGAACAATGTCTTAGAATAGCATTCAATCCATGGAAACTAAGTAGTAGTGGTGGAATTTGCATCTTTCGAAGACTTTGGGTTTAAGATTTGAAGATCCAATTAAATTAAGTAAGTAGTGCTGGAATTTGCATCTTTCAAAGACTTTGAGTTTAAGATGTTATGACCCAATTAAACTAAGTAATGCCGGAATTTGCATCTTTCAAAGACTTTGAGTTTAAGTTTTTTAAGAACCAATTAGTTTCTGTTCTTGTTTTAACTATGGCGAACAATTATTATGGGTTGGAATGATAGAATAGGATAGGATAGGATACTCTCTCTGACCTGAATAAGAGAAAGGAGGTAGATTCATTCCATAGCTCTGTATATTACTTGAGAATGAGCATTTATTTTATTTTGGGTAAAGAGGGGCATCTATTTTGAATCAATACGATGCCCACTGTCTACGGTGTGCTGCTTTTTCTAAGCATTTTAAACTCTGGAAATATGAAAATTTCATTCCAATGAAAATGACATGGTATATTTTTTTTTTTACAGTGGAGGATGTTGGGGAAATCGAGATGAGGTACAAGAGATGCAGCTGTCTAGCAGCGGTCAGAGCAATTTGCAGCATTCCTTTCGTATGCAGCAGAACTCCATGCAGTTAATAGAGGTATGCCGTACTTTATTCTTGGACTTATCGAGATAAAAAGAGCAAGTTTGTTTTGAATTAAGTAGAGTCTATCAAATTCCTTTTTGACTCGAAATCCAGAGCGTTTTTTTAAAACAAGGAAAGTGACAAAAGTTGGCTACAGTGTCTCGAACATGGAATTCATTCTTTTCACGCTATTTTTCTTTCAAGTTAAGGAAAGCGCCAGAGAATTTTTACTTTATTCTGAGCCTTTTTTTTTTTATGAAACAACAGTTGTGCTATATGGTTTTTAATTTGCATTCAAGGCATATTACGAAATGCCGGCACAGGCATTGTACGATGACCCACTTCAGATTAAGCAAAAGAAATGACCTAAAGAAGAGGTAAAACGCTTGATATGCCAAATAATGGTGGCGCGCAGTACAAAAGAATAAAAGTTATTGCCATAAACAGAAATTTAAAAGAGTGATTTAAAATATTTTAAAGTTGATGGGATTTATATAAAAAATAAAATGAGACGACTTTATCAGAACAGATACCCCTCATTCTTTAATTCTGAGTTGAAGAAGTGTCAGCATAAAAAATTAGTCCTTTCATATCAAATAACAAACTGTTAGATAATATAAATGAACCCAGATACTTGGACTACATAAGAATTACACAGTACTATTAACCAGCTTAAAATTACATCAAGATAAATTTGATTGAAAAGTAAATCCTGAACATAGAATACGCGGCCAAAGAATCTAATGTTATCAGCTTCATTGTCAAAGCTATTATTATGGTGACGTGGAAAAGTTGATCTTGATAATGGTGCTCTCTATGACGTGACTATCAGGCAAAAGATCCATTGGCCTTAAGCTATCCTGCCAAAAGATATTCCTCTGCGATTCAGGACTGAAAATCTGAGGAGATCGTAAGAAAAAAACATGAATGAATTAAACACTGGTTTGAATTGGAATTGGAATGTCAGGTGGAGTTTTGATGGTGGGGAACAAGTGCACAGAAAACGTATATGCTTACTGTGCAAGACTTGTACATGAAACCCATGAAACATTCTACAGCTTTTCCATTGTCAAACGGGCATTTGATTTCATCCACATTGCTTTCCCATCTGCCAATTTTATACAGCTGGTCATGGCAGACCCAAGTCAAGGCTGTGGGGTAAGAGTTATGATATGGAGGAGAAACTGGTCATGGCAGACCCAAGTCAATACTGTGGGGTAAGAGTTATGATATGGAGGAGAAAATTGGTGGTGAGGGTACAGCAGGATTTGTTAGATGGGCTTGTTGTGATACACACAAATCCATGTAAACCATAAATGTTATTATCAGTTGGTGTAAGCTGGAAAACTTTTGCACTTGCCTCAATGTGTGCTGTGAGTGCTGTTTGAATCGTTTCCCACTGACAGGAGGAGAAAAAGAAAACTTTAAAAATGGAGTATATCTAAAAACTATAGGATTCCCGGGGCTCGGTTGACCAGGTTTGAGGACTATCATTTAACAATAATTCATACTGTCACATTGCTCGAAACCATTTGGATATTCACATTAACTCACATTGGATCTCCTTTTTCATCAGGCATAAATGGCATCTTAAAACCTAGATGAAACCCCTACTTTTTCTTTTTTCTTTTGCTAATTATGTTGTCAGAAATTTGTCTTGCCTAGGAGAAGCCATCAGAACACTTGAGTGTTTTGTTTATTGAGAGGATGCCATATATGTTGGTATATGCCCACACCTCCCTATCTTTAGATATTTGAGCTCAGTTGAAATATTGATTTCCATAGGATTGTAATCTGTTGATGTTCAGGTTTTTCACATTAGGTGACTTCGAATCTTTGTAAGGTATTAGTGAAGGATATATGAGAGACCACTTTTTCTCTTATAAGATTTAATATATTCAAACTTTAATGTTTTCATATAGACTATGTATAATTATTTATGGTTTCAATTATATTAAATAATTGTATTATTTTAGTGTTTTTCATTTATATTAATTTTTAATGTTTGCTTGATGTCAATACAAAATTATTAAGGCTCTTTTAAAATAAAAAAAAGTAGTAGTCTTCTCCAAAATCTCCTTACCAAAATAATATGGTATTTGTTCTTCCTTCAATTATCATACCATTGATTTCTACCATCATACTTCCACTTCCATATCTAATGACAAAATGATCTTACTCCTATTCTCATTTGCAATGCTAACTTATTAGAAATGGTCATTTTTAAAGTATTTTACTCAAGTATGTAACCTTACTTGAGTTCAAAATCATCTACACAAGTTTTTCTTTGTGAATAAAATTCTCACCTATGTTTTTTCTGGATCCTATATCATTGCAAGCAAGTACAGCATCCAGTTAAGCATCCAGTTAATCTCCCTTTTGTATAGCTAGCACTATATATTTGACAATTGAACTACTAATATCAATTGTATTTTATCTATATAATTCCCCTTGAAACCCAATAGGGACCTCATAAACCAAATAGCTCAGCTGAATCACAACATAGTAATGCAAAACACATAAAGACATAATAAAAAATATAGATAATATGAATAGTCAATGACAAATTCTTACAATATTGTGCAAAGATTAGATATCAATTGATCTCAATGAAGAAAATAATTTCAAGAATGAAAGAGATGATTACACTGAATTTCAGGAATGTGTATTTCTACTCACCTTAGTTTCCCAAAATAAACCCTTACTCTATCCAAAGATAGGGACAACCATCTCAATTGGGTATGTTATTAGAATTTATACATATCCATACTAGGTGGATTTAAGTGAACTATATTATTTGAGAGATATGAGGGGTGTAACTGGAACTGATTAAGATTTAAGAATCACACGAAGTTAAGCTTAGGAGAGTTTGAATTGAAGATCAATATTAAGTGCAACAAAGGGTGTCATTTGTTAGCAAATTTTAGCATCAGCGTAGTTTATTACATTGTTTGTTTTAGGCTTAGGCGGTTTCTAAGCAGTTATTTCAACTTATAACTGCATTTGTCCTTCATAAATTTGTACGCTGCACATCAATGTATGAATTGAGCTTTTACCTTGCTCTCTTCTAGTTCATATATAGGGTATCAGAGTGTCTAACTGATCTTGTGCAATGTGAGGCATGTGGAAGCTTACGCATAATAATAATATACAATGTGCTGTAGAAGGCGTGGAAGAATATTGTCACGAGACAGAGGAAGCTAGCGAAGACTTGGAGAGAAGGATATGAGATAGGCCATTTGGGCATTTCAACTGCACCATTAAAGGAATCAATAAATGCTCAGAACCGCCAGTTATTGATGTTTATGCATTGGAAAAGGTTGCTTATATGATTAAATGACCATTACAGTAATAGTGAATTTAAAGACTATGCTTATGTATGATTTTTTAATTGATGTTTGATGACATCTATAGAGGCGTAGGTCTATGGAGACACTTTCATTTCAGTTTGTAGCAAGCATAGCTAGAAGAAAAGCTTGGATTATCTATGAGAGAAGTGCAAATGTGGAGATAAAGGCACACTGTTAGAACCTCATATGCAACTCAGAAGCGAGTTGTCAAAGTGTTAGTAGTAGTGTACTAGGTCAAGTGATTGAATCAGGTAGGTGTTGCGTTCCAGGTCTTTTGAAAATGATATTGATTTCTTTTCAAATTCGTAGAGTTTTTTAAAAAACTTTTAAGTGTGGAGAATAAATGGAAGGGATTGAACAAAGAAATAATAAAGAAATTAAAGATAAAATAAAATCATGTCACTATTGTACAATTCAAACTACTATCACAAGGAAATCGAATTGGAAGAACTTAGTGTAGCAAGAAAGGCGTAATAGAATTCTTTTATGCTACCAAAAAATATCTAAAGATACATGCACCAAGGGAAGAGTGCATAGAAAATGGTTCTAGGGATTGCACAACATGTCTAAAATATATAGAAAAGTAGAGACTTTCATTTGAGTAATGCAAGGTTGCTTGAGATTATTTGAGTATAGTTCTCACAAATAAGGGTTAAGTAGTCGAACTAGTTCCTTTTGATGAAAGCTCCTTCTTAATTCAAATAATCTTGAGCAACCTTATTAGAGTATTTGTTGTACTCTTATTGTTCCTCTTGAGAAACGAATAAGAGTATAGTTATTTGAGGTGAATTAGTGAATAAGGTTGCTCAAGATTATTTGAGTATTTGTTGTACTCTTATTCACCATAGCCTTCTCTTCTTCTTCTTCTTCCTTCACACCTCAACTCCACCCTCAATTAGTAACAAATAAATCATTATAAGCATGCTCTCCGCTAGGCAACATCTCTCCCATTATAAAATAAGTCTAATAATCAACTTAGTCTAGATTTATGGTCAATAAGGGTAGGTAGGGCATGATGAACCCAAAGGTATGAAGAAATATATAGATTGGTTGACTACAATAATCAAGGAGAACAACATAAATCTTCTTAATTCTCTTTTTCAAGGTTCATCTTCTTCCAAATTTGCTAGAGAGAAAGGAAAGGCATTGGTTTTAATTTCTACTTACTTATTTGAGTCGTGAATTATTGATTAGATAGTGCTTCACATATATGACCTCTTCAAGAGATGTTCAATAATTTGAAAAAAATTCATTGATTTTCACGGGTGATGATTATGTAGTAGATGTTTGGGGGATTAGATCTATTGATGTGGGTGAATGAACATTCAAATATATATTTTTGTGTTACCTCCTTGTCAACAAGCCTCCTTTTCATCTATTAGATCATGCACATGGTCATAAGTAAGAAGGATAAATTTACTCTAGTTTTATTTATAATTCAAGAACTAGAAGATGAACCTCTAGTTGTAGTTGGAAACCTGCTAATCACTAATCTAGATTGTAAATCTTTTCTCACTTTGTGCAAGAACTCCCTCCACTACACTTTTTAATCACACTAATGATATGGCTAATTTGACATGAGTGGTTGACCTTCTCAACTACCATTATATTCAATAGTTGAGTGAATTGGATATGGTCACACAACTTCCTAAAATCCACCTTTCTGATGGGGTGTTCTAGGGATACATCATGGAAAAACATCATGAAGAGAATTTTAGAAAAGGAAAAGCTTTGCAAGATCACAAGTTTTATACATAGTTCACAACAATCTATCAAGCCCCTTCTCATCTATATTTTAGCAAATACCAACATTTACTTACCTTCAATGACGATTTCTCTAGATTCACATGGGCCTACTTTCTTTGACATAATAGTGAAGTGTTAAACAACTTTCTTGAATTCATGGCTCTCTTAAAGAAACATGTGAATCAATATTTTGATGACCTGCCCAAAATGTTTCTTTATAAAATTTCTCTAGTTTTGCAAGGATTCATTCAATATTTTTCCTTGGTACATGTAGACTTCAAAATATCTCTATAATCTCAAATAATTCACTTGTGCTCAATAGGCTAAGATGGATTCCTTGCGTATTTTTATAGGATCCTCTTGATACCCAAATTTGAATATAAAAAGATACAAATTTAGTAGGAAACATTAATTTATATTGTACAAGAAATTTCAATGATCATATAAGTGCAAAAAAATTAGATTGCATCCACATTAAATGATCAAGAGAAACTATGCAAATAGAAATAAATCTTCATAACATTTAGTAGAGTAATGCCAAGGGACATAAGATATACACTAGAACAACTCTCTGAAGGAAAAAATCTAGCATCAAAAGAGTCTACTCAATATGTTTATCTTCTATAAGATTGTTGCAATACAATCATGGAGTCTCATTGCTTCAATGGAGGCCTTCAATCTCTATCTAGTTAATTTGATAGCATAACATTGTAATAAAATTCACACGGACTCTCCATCCCAATCTACCAATTTATAGACTATGAATTTCTTGAAAAAACAAGTAGTTCAAAACCATGAGAGAAATACTAGTCCAACTATTCTATGTTGGATCCACACACGCCCTTCAAGAGTAACTCCCCCCAGAATAGAATATAGTTCGCAATGATGAACTTTGAATACTATAACTAGGGGGTCCAATTTAAATCTAAAATGCTCCATATAGAGGGGATAATTACACTTACACACCTTTAACACAATATTATTTTAGCTTGTCAGTGATGCTCTTCCTAGTCCACTATGTAGCTCCATTTTAAATATACTCTTATAAATGTCATAATATATATAGCTTACAAGTTGTATAGTTTTCCATTTATGGAATCTCATGGATTCCTCCAAATATATCACCTATTTTATTAGTGCTCAAATATTACATTATTTCTTAGGATTTTCAATGGAACACCACCTAGTCCTGATAATCTCTTAGTTGTATACAATATAAAATAGCAAACAAGCTTCTGAAAAAATGTACTAATTGTTAAGAGAATCAATTCTCACAGCCACCCTATAATACTCCTTTGTGCTCATAGGATTCATCAACACATCTGCAATATCAATTAAAATATCTACCTTGACGATAGTTCTCTTTCCTTCCACTATGTCATGAACAAAAATGTATCGCAAATCAATATGATTTATCCACAAATAAAAAATAGGGTTCTTTACCAAGCTAATGACCTTGTTTATCACACTAAATCTGCATTGTATGTAGACTCATTCCAATATTTAAACACAACCTTTCAAGCCACGTTGATTCCTTACAAACACAAGTAGTTTTCATATATGCTACTTCTATTGTTGAAAGAGAAGACATAAATTGTCTCTTTCTTATCTAACTTATTGCACTATCAAACAAGTAAAAAATATTGAACTGGTAGACATCCTACTATCCACCTCTTTCTTATTTTGAATCTTGAGGGATTCACCCCTAAAGAAACACCTTATCGTGTGTGTGTATTGGGGTTTCTTAAATGACCAAAATGTAACTCAATGTATTTCTTTACTATGAGGGGGAAAGGGGATTATCAATTATTATGATACATGTAGGCACTGACAATGGAAAGAATACATAGAAGGGGATGTGGTCTTTAGAAGTTTCATTTGAAATTTCATTATAAATCAATTCTCACAAGGGAAATTTCATTCACCATGCTAGTCTTGTTAAGATCACAAATCGATCACTTTGCTTACATCAAATAGTCTTTTATTGTGTTAGAGCCACTTAATCCCAAGGGCGCCTACTTAATCCCAACTCTAATCTAGTTAAAAAAAAAAAATGAATACACCAAGGTTGTGGAGGTATAGTACAATCCTACCAAGTTTCTTAAAACTAGTTATTGGACACTTTTTTGGTAATGCCATAACCCTACCCAAAATAATTTCCACATATCTCTAAAATCATTTGATTATAATTTATATTAATATTTATACTATAATTAGACTATATGTTATTTGGGAAATTTATTTTTAGAGGTGGTGTGAGCTAAGGGTTTGGTGTTGAGATGCATAAGTGCTTGTAAATCAAAGCTTTTTGCAAGACAATATATTTGTCATAACTCATCTTAGTTTTCTATGTTGAGGCTTTAATATATGAGGTGATAATCAAAACTAGTTTTGACTTACATGTAGGGGTGAGTAATGCTCTTAGTTGATGTGGCAGAAATAATAAGGGTGCATATAACAATGTAACTTAAAATAGGTAAATCTAATAATTGATAATAAGAGGGACGTATTTTAAATATACTAAGTTTAAGGGAAAAAAAAGAATTAGATATTTATTTGTAGATTATAAATACATGTTCTATGCTATTAGTTTATTAAATGAATCCCATAGAGTTTCAATCAGCACATTATATCTATATATTTGTTGTCCTTCTCAAATAGGGTCCTCCATAGTAGAAAAGTAGAATATTTTGAAGTGTAAAAAATAAATTTTAAGACCATCTTCATTGGATTCAAATAATTCTTATTTTTATTGGAAATATACCTGCTTAGAACTCCTACTTGGACAATGTCTATTATGTCATTGACCATACTATATATCAAGATATTAACTACAATTGCACAAGGGCATGCAACAATGTCTTCATTCACAACGTTACGTGTCAAATAACACTAGATTTAACTAGAATGTTTATTTCCACAAGAATGGGAATACTCCCTAGTTTACAATATTACATCCTAAATCTATACAAAATTGAGTTAGTGTAATTCCTCTAGCTTAGTCAAAGTTTAATATTACCTTTGTCCATTTCAATCTCCATTCTTAAGATAAACTTAACAATTGTTAAATTATTCATATCATGCTATAGTAAGAGATAGGACTTCAAAACTATAATTGAACCTTATTATTGATGATCAACAACATGTCATAAACATAAGCAAAGATAATGATAAACTGATTACTTATCTACTTGTTGTAAAAATAGTTATTTAATTTATCTCTGATAACTCCCAAATTTTAAAAATATTTTGATCAAATTCTTGAGACTAAATTTTAGGAATTGTGAAAGGAATTCTTCGAACTGCAAACTATTTCCTATTTACCTTTTACTACAAAGTGATTTGGATGTGTCATGTAGTTTTAAATATTCATCTATAACCCAATGCAACAAAGTTTCCTTAACATCCAGTTTCTTAAACTCAAAGTTAAATTTAAAAATAACAAATCAATAGAATCAAATGAATGTAAGCTTTCAATAAGAGATAAAATAGTCTTTAGCCACTAATGTTTCGTTGCATTTGATTGTACCTCTTGATAACCCATTTATAGGAATAAAAAATCCTTACCTTAGGCAATTGTGTGAGGTCTCATGTATTGTGCTTCTTTGACACAATCATTACTTTGTTCATGGAATTCCTCTATAACTTCTTATAATTAGATTCTATTGCCTTCTTTATAGTTATCTTTACGTTCTTTTTTATTTCTTTGAATCACTATGTGAATCAACACCCTCATTAGGTGCATCCTAAATTTTTGGTTTATCCTCAGGTGCAATCTTCCCAATCATTGGATCAAACTGTACCAATACTTTATCTTCATCTATAACATCTAAATGTTTAGGAGAAGATTGATATCTAAATATCAGATTCTAGATTCAAACAATCTTTTCTATCTCAATATTCTAAATTTTGTATTAATTAAATCCATCATTTTACTCAATGAAGACACACATCTATTCTTTGAAATCAAACTTGTAATAGTTCTCCTTCAGCACACGTATGCTTTGAAACCAAAAATATTGATGCACCGTGATAAATCCTTCTTACCAATTCAAAAATCCTTGGGGTTTTTGTCCAAGAGAGTTGAGCTAGGATTTTTTTTAGTCAAATTGCAAGTTATGCTCTCAATGTCCATAGATTCTAATCTAAATTGGCTCAACTAAGCATTCTTCAAGCTTTTTCTCCATTGACAAGATGTGTGTCCTCTCCACAACTCCACTCGATTGAGAGGTGTATGGAGTTATCTTATCCCTCCCAATACCACTTGCCCTATATAAAATATCAAACTTAGTTGAATAGAATTTGTCATCATTTTTTATCCTCGCAACCTTGATCTTTTTCTTTGTCTAGTTCTTTCAAGTGACTGCAACTCTTTAAAATTTGAGAGGACAACATATTTATTCTTGAGAAGGCGCATTCATGTTTTTCAGAGAAAGCATCAATGCAAGAAACATGCATTATAAATATTTTCCAAGTGAAGGTACATCAACATGACCAAATACATCACTATACATCAAATAAAAAATTGTATAGATCTAATAGAGCTCAAATACAACTTAACGTTATTTTGTGCTCTATAAATATAATGTTCAAAAAATAAATTGATAATGAAATTTCTCACTATATTGCCCATGCATTCATGTCATGGCATTATTTTCTCACTGGGAATCATGATTCATAGAATCAAGAAATTGAGAACTAATGTATTGATTAATTGTGTTAAGGTAAAATTGGGTTCTAGAATGAACTCACTTAGTCAACACTATTTCTCCATGCACCACCTTCCACCCTTCTTTTGTAAAGATAAGGTCTACACACCCACAATATTTATCTTACATATAGACAATAGATTTAATAAACAAGGAATATATAATATATGAAAGAGATATTACCCTTCCATTTCTAAATGTGAGCTTTACATTGTCATGAGAAACAATCTTGAAGGATGTTTTATCTTCCAAATACAACTTTTCACCATTATATATCTCATACTTAAAATACCACTCACTATGGTGATTACTATGGAAAAAAGATCAATATTAAATCAATATTTAAGGTGATTCAACAATAGTATGTTCCACTTGTGGGATGGAATATAAATAAGTTTTGGAAGGCAAAAATATTGAGTACCTTTAAATGAAGATTTACCTTAGACAAAGGTCCTTCATTTGAAGCTTAAATGCTTGTCATGCATCAATAACCTAGAAATCAAGGGAGAGACACCTTCAAATGAAGGTGGTATCTTTCAATGAAGGCCTCTTTTTAAAATTTAAATATTTCTCATTGAAAATCCTTTATGAAAGGGAATTTCAAATGAATATATATTTCAGTGAAGCTACTACCTTCATTTGAAGGTCTCTATGATGGCATCCTCCCTCTAGTCCCTTGGTTTTTAGAGAAATTATATTTCAAAGAAAGGGTTGGATCATCATGTAGAGTCACAATCTATGACTACATGATAGTGAGAACAAAGTCTTTTAGGAAAGAAGATGTTTTACAAGAGAATGTTAGAAGAGTTTGAAGGTGAAATATACATTGATCCTTTTGAATACTCCCATGTTGTATGGAAACACAACCTTCTACTATTTTAGATTATCTTATTTAATTTATATTTGTTAACATAAAATTCAATTGTAATTTCAGTCCACCATCTTTCTATATTGAAAAATTGAGTTTTTAATAAAATAATTTATTTTTTAAATTTAAATAATTTAATAATTAAAAGTGTATTTTTAAAATAAAATAAGATAAAAAAATTTATTACTTTTATACATAAATAAAATAAAATAATTATAAATTATTAACTATTAAACTATTTGATATTTAAATAAAAATTATCAACCTTTAAACATTTGAATTGATTGAATCTATTATCGAAATCATATTTCTCACATTCATTATAAAAAAATCAACATCCTCTGCAACATATCACTTTGAGTAAGAACTCTTAATATATCTGTTTTACTTGATGTTTTCAAAGGGGCAGTAATATGCTCATTTCTGAGTTTAATGGATGTTTGGTTGTAGGGAGAATGTTGGAGATATTTAAAATAAAGTTTGAAGTATGTTGAGATGTTTTAGGCGTCCCAAATAATTCAGTTCTTCATTAGAAGGGAGAGTTAGAATAATGAATAACAAAATTAAACATATGTTGAATAATGCTGACAGACAGTTTTACAAATGATGACAGCAATTATAGATGTGTCAAAAATAATTAGTTTGCTGTAATCAATTCCCATTATATGTAAAATATAAATCCATTTTTATATGAATTTGTTGTACTACTTTGAAACTATATATTGCAGTCATTCTTTATTAAATAATACAGTAATTTTTCATTGAATAATATATTTTGCTGTTAAGTACAACCGGAATTGGTTTAGTGGTGGAGAACTTGTGCTCTTGAAATAGACGTTACAAGTTCAAATTCCACAAAAAAAAATAGGGTATGTACATCTTATCGACTTCAGCTCATTACCTATCAAAATATATATATATATATATATATATTTTACTGTTAATATCCATAATTTTATCAATTCAAGCATTTCTGTGGATATGGTGGTAGCTCATGATAATAGAGTAGACTGTGAGCAGTAAAGAATGTTCAAGTAGCTTTTAATACCTCACAAAGCTAACTATACCATTCGTTGCATGTTATGGTGCAGGTAAATAGTAATAATCAAAAGCAGAATCAGCATTTGAATTCGCATCGAGTGGTCGATGGGTTTCAGGAAAACAACAGAGAAAACCCACATACACATTTCAACAGTTCAACTTTGTCACAAGTTAACATAATACCTAAAAACCCTAATTTGGAGTTCACTCTGGGCAGGCCAGGTTGGCAAGGTAAACATTTAATCTCCTTACAATGAAGTGAATCAATAAAAACCCTAAAAAGAAATTGAATCATCTATCCACTAATCCATTCAAAAATTTAGTAATTGGTATTGAAAGTTGCTGAAGGTTTTCTTACATGGTATGCAGATCTTAAGCAAACATAAGGATGCTGGAGTACTGGTAGAACTATATTGAATTCAACAAATATATATATTATGAGCGAAAGGAGGAGTTATATTTAGAACCAGAAAGAAGGTCAAGAAGGCAATTTTTTTCCAGGTTTCTTCCTCAGGCTTTCTTCCCCCATCAGTCCAATCATGGAGTTTCAATACATTGTGATGTATTGAAACCAAAATGGGTGATAAAATTCAAGAGAGGTTCCACACACAAGGTGGTATAAGGGGTGTATCTTACGTTTTTAAATTCTTGGATGCACTTTGTAACATGGGTTGTTATTATTATGAAAGTGGCAGCAAACGGCAAGTCAAAAGCCCTTTCTTATATACAGTATAAATGTACATCTTGCAATGGCTTTTCAATGCAATCTGCAAGAAAAGATGGATGGCTGAAGGGTGTGTATGACTTCTCACACATGGCTGTATTATAAGATTGTAAGCAAGTAACGTCTATAGAATTTGATGTCACTTGTCTTTTGAGGAGGAGCAGAACACATGATGTATGTATTCAAGAGTATATATAGGCAGCTTCATGCCATTTTGTGATGTTAATGAAAATTTCAAAATTTTAGTAACCCACAAATAACTTTGTCTCGGTTTATATGATTGTGTAATCAAATCTGAATAGAACAACTTTTTGAAACATTCATATGTTAATGTTGGATAATCAAATTTGTATAGAACAACTTTTGAAACATTCATGTGTTAATATTGGGCAATCACATTTGGATAGAACAATTTTTGAAACATTTATGTATCAATATTGGGTAATCAAATTTGGATACAACTTCTTATTGCCATTATTCTGACCGTTATATTAATCTAAACAAAGCCATGCTTATCACTCTGCATGCACGAATCTAAGTTGGGAGCACTAGAAGAATTCAGAGGAACGAAACTTGAACAACTGGTGAGAACACTAGAAGAATTCAGATGAACGAAACTTGAACAACTGGTGAGAGCACTAGAAGAATTCAGAGGAACGAAGCTTGAACAACTGGTGACATATCATGGAGTTTTGCGTTGTATGTTGATAAATTTATAATAATTGCCAGATAGATGATCAGATTTAATTTGCATTTTAGTTGTAACTCAATTCATGATGTTGTCTCCCATCAACCCCTCATGGCATATAGAATCTAATCTTACATATTTCACTTAATGAGCAAGCTGGGTGACTGGGATCATTTTATTTTGTTTCTTGTTCTCAGTTGAGTTCTATTTGCCTTTTTCTGGGTGTAATCTTGTATTAAGCCAATTTTTTTAATAGGTACATTAGTTTCTATTGATTATAAAATACAGATATTCAAAAGAAAGTGAGGGGACATAATGTCTTTTTACAGAATTTAGACATTGTTTTTAAAAGTTATAATAATAATAAAAGAGGCTAACAACTTGTCGATTATTTTACTTAATAAGAGAGTGATCAACAATTAGTATTGACAATGTATAATATACATGTATTCAAAAAAAAAAGTGAGGCGATACAAGGTCACCCTTGGGAGTTTAGATAGTACCCCCAAAAGTTAAATAGCAATAGCAATAAAAGCAGCTAACCACCTACCAATTATTTTACTTGATAATAAATAGAGAGAGAGAGAGAGAGAGAGAGAGAGAGAGAGAGAGAGAGAGAGAGAGAGAGAGAGAGAGAGAGAGAGAGAGAGAGAGAGAGAGAGAGAGAGAGAGAGAGAGAGAGAGAGCAACAACTAGTATTGACAATGTATAGTATACACATATTCACAAAAAAAAAGTGAGGCGACACAAGGTCACCCTTCCGAGTTTAGATAGTACCTCCAAAAGTTAAATAACAATAGCAATAAAAGCGGCTAACCACTTGCCAGTTTTTTTACTTGATAATAGAGAGTGAGCAACAACTAGTATTGGCAATGTATATTTTTAGATAGCCGATTATCACTCAAATATTTTTTATGTTATGGTTAATTTTTCAGAGTTTTGATCTTTTCACTTTGTTTTTATAGTCGAGATTTTCAGATTATTCATATTGATTAGAGATATTTTTCAAATTTTTGCTATTTTTATGGTTAACTTTTAAGAATATTCATATTATTTAGATATTATTTGATGTAAACAAGTTATTTATAAAATAAGAATCATTTAGCTTATTTTGAAAAATTATCATAATCTGAGACAATTTTACCACCTACTTTGTTAAATGCAATATTATTCTTCTTTGTTAGAGCCAAAAAAATATTTTTTTATTAATTGGAAACCACAGGAGTATATTAATCAACATAGAAATAGGGCTTAAAATATGTTATGTAAATGCCACATGAGTTATTTTAACTAGCAAGTATTACAATAGAAAACTACCCACATGTCCCATAATTGAATACTGGACCAATCATACACTAGGATTAACATAAGTGTTATAGTCTACCCCTCATCCTCCCTTAGCCTAAAGAGGTTACAATCAAATTGACCATTCCTATTAAATTCATGAACTTCTCTCATCCAAGCACTTTAGTTAGTAGTATATATATTGGTTCTTCTACAATTGGACACTACTTGAGCTAAACATGTTGTCATCTTTCACATAATGTTAAATCAAATGGAATTTTATGTTGATATGTTTGGTTTTATCATGAAAGATGATAATCTTCATCTTTACAGTATAAGTTATTAATCATCAGAGGTGATAGATTTTTTGCCATCTTTATATTATAAGTGTTATTGATCATTAGAAATACTAATGATTATTGCTTCTCATGCAATTTATCTAGAATCCTTTTGAGTAGAAAAAAATATTTTGTCACTTCTTGTCAAGGAAATTTAAGATAAAATTATCTACTTCTTGGAGTCCCAAGAAATAGTATTTAACCTAATTGCATACCTGTTAATTTGAGGTAGACTTTGCATCTTTCAGATCCCTTGCAAAATTTGAATCTGTATACCTAATAAGTTTGAAGTCTTAAATTTCCCTTGAGTATTTTAGTCTACATTAATGATTTCAAAATGTGACAAGAAACCAATAGTAAATGAGATAAATGGACTCGTAGCTAGCACATAAATTAGTTTTCCAACAAGTCGTATGTATTTTGTCGTATCTAAGAATATTGTTGTATCATTTGATTTGATTTTTTAATTTTACTCCAATCAATTGATAGTTTTATAACCTGAAATTCTGAATTCTATCGAATGTTTGTTAATATACTTTTATTGTGAGATGCAAATGCATCTAGGATTTTGAATCACTTCAATTACTATCGAAGGAACATAATTGGACCATTGAGAGGGGAGGTGAATTAGTGGTACTTTTATTAAACTAACTTTTAAAATATAATAGCATTAAAATCAAAGAGCAAGAAAATCAAAGAATGAACTACTGAACATACATGCAAATCATATACGTGCATAACACAATGTGTACAAGGAAAACTCCCAGTGGGGAAAATCCTTGGTGAGAAAAGCTGCTAGAGGCTACTACTCTAATCCAGACTCACAAATAAAAATTTGATTACAAGTTTATGGGCACCAACCCAAAGGAGCACCTACCCCTAACTTTATGAGCACCAACTCAAAGAAGCACCTACCCCTAATCTAAGCACCCACTTAGATGACATACAATGAATAGATATCTAGTTACAGTTAAGCACCTAGTTACAAATGAGGTTTTGTAACTCATTATTGTTCTGCACTTTTGTTTGGAGCTTCTACTACTTGCTCACAATGTTATGCTTGATCTACCGAGTTGTGTTATGTTGATGCATTAAGCTCACTCTTCTACAACCCTCTTCAACTCTCTGGCGTGTTGATACCCTGATCTATATCTTTTCTTCAACTCCTCCGCTTTGCTACCTCTCACGCACTTTGTTGCACTATATCACTTTCTCATGGATACCTTATTCACCTCTTTTCTCTACCTTCTTCACCTTCTTGCTCTACCTTATTCACCTTCTTAGTCCTCTATTTTTATGCTCTCTGCTTAGGTTCTCAGTTATCTCTTGCCTCCTCTTCACCTCTGATCATTTAGCATGCATTCTCTTTTGGTGTTATGCCTGCTCTTTTACTATGTTATGCTAGTATTTTGAGTGTGCTTTTGTGGATCTTTTATCTTTTTCTTTGTACTTTATATTCTCATTATGTTTTCCACCTTCACTTCTTTCTCACTACTATACCTCATGTATAGTGCATGTGTTCTGCTTAAGGATTGAGCTCATCCTATAGTACCCCCTTTTCAACTCTCTGCACCATAAAGAAAAGGTCTTTTTCTATATGCTCTCACTACCTCACTGTTAAACACCCTTTCACACTCATTGGAGAACACCTCCTACAATCTTTCTTCTGACTATTTGATAATCTTTTATGTGCTACAAAATTCATGCATTATGTTCCTGTTGATTCAAAGAAAAACACTCAATTTGTCATCAAAATTGTTGATATGATGCCCCAGATATGAAGAATTGATTTGATATGAAAAGTTGATATGAGACTGATGTCGATATAAGACTTATATGAAATTGATATGGAGATTCGATATGATAATGCCCCCTCGGGAGATCGTTCGTGCACTAAAGGCATGAATGATCTCTCGAAAGAAGAGGAATGCTATTTGAAAGATAGAAGAGTGGATAATTTATGACATGCATGGGTTTGATAAGATTGAGCGGATTGATAAGATTGGTCAGATTGAGATTAAGTCTGGTTTCAGGAATGAAACCTCCTGTATAAGACAAAGATGATCAAAACGTCTGGTTTCAGGAACAATATATCCTGTATAAGACTTTATCAAAACGTCTGGTTTCAGGAAAGATACATCCTGTATAAGACATGATAGAATGGATTAGATGAAATGGATTGATAGAATTGATAAGATTGGGATCAAGTCTGGTTTCAGGAATGACACCTCTTGTATAAGACAAAGATGATCAAAACATCTGGTTTCAGGAACGATATATCCTGTATAAGACCTGATCAAAATGTTTGGTTTCAGGAAAGATACGTCCTGTATAAGACATGATAGAATGGATTAGATGAAATAGATTGATAGAATTGATAAGATTGGGATCAAGTCTGGTTTCAAGAATGACACCTCCTGCATAAGACAAAGATGATCAAAACGTTTGGTTTCAGGAAGGATATATCTTGTATAAGACCCGACCAAAACATCTAGTTTCAGGAAAGATACATCCTATATAAGACATGATAGATGAGAGTTGGATGAATGATGAAGATATGAAAGTGAAGAAAGATTATGTGATGATGCAATAGATATGCATGCCAGGGATGCAATGATGAATGTGACTGGATGATGATGATGAGATATATCTTGAAAATGAGATGTAAAATAATTATGATGATGTGAGATGTATCTTGAAAATGAGATGTATGATAATGATGATGATGTGAGATGTATCTTGAAAATGAGATGTATGATAATGATAATGATGTGAGACTAATGCAAGATTTAAAATGAACTGCAACTTAATGCAAGTTTAAAATGATATGCAACTAAATGCAATTTTAAAATGATATGCAACTAAATGCAATTTTAAAATGATATGCAACTAAATGCTCACTTTAATTTTGTCATTGTCATTCTCGTTTAGTCACTTGTTTGTGCTCCTTTTGTCATCATTGAGCTTTTGATATGTTGAAAGTTAATACAAGCATCATGGTATAATTGAACCATAATGACCTAAGTAAAACTTACATGGATGTTTGATATTGCAAGACGTCACAAGCGTCGAGGTATAATTGAACCAAGACGACTTAAGTGTTGCTTGCGTAAACCAGACAAGAGTTAACCATTTGCATGCGCAAAGTGGAAAATGTCTTCAATGATATGTTTCCAATCATGTCTCGAGACAAATTTGCACCATACGAATGATCACCTCACAAACAGAAAACCAAAGAAAATGTCAGATTCCTTTGTCGCTTCTCTAGCTCAGAGCATCCTTGAGTAGCCCAGGAGATCTAATGATTCAGAAATCAAGATACAAATAGTCAAAACTTCATGCTAAAATGTAAAAAATCATAATTCAAAAAATCATCCATCATGTGTGTGTTAAAGTTGTAGTTGGATAATGATCCTATTTTCTAGCCTGATGATCAGTTTTGATAATGGTTCCCTAGTATGTTGCGATCCTTGTTTGTTGTCTAAATGAGAGGAATGATGCCTCCAGACATAGATATTTGTTGATGTGGATATATACATTGATCACCAAGTCATGGTGGAATATTTTATAAATAACAGTGGCCGCCAATTGATGTATGCCTGGAATGTGGTATCAACCTGTAATAGAGAAGAACGCTTCAAACATACACATGGAACATTGCATTAGAGTTAGAAATCAATCAAAACAAGTTAAATGAATCTAAACTCTTTAAAATCATTCCATTCTTCTCTATCTCTAAAGATCTCTAAGATTCAAGGTGGCCCTCACTTGGAAGAGCACTTGATCCTCAAGATGACAACCTAGAGAACGAGATTTAAATGATTCTAGGATCAAAATGGATGCAACTAAGATCCTAGTGCTAAGATGATGGATTAAGATGAAATGCAAGATGCAAGACTAAGTACTCAAGATGATGAAGATATGAAACTAGGTTAATTCCAAATTGAAGATTAAATGCTACTAGATGAGTAGATTAAGCTAGAAAAGAATATGCATTTAAGCTAAATGAAACTAAAATGCTATGAGATGAATGCTTGATGCTTGAAGATAACAAAGAGAGCTCCTTAACTTGCAAAATGACTATAAGTTTGATGCACAAAAGACTTGATTTTTTTGAAGAAGGAATGGGCTCTATTTATAGGAAAAATAGGGCAATGGAGGGTTAAGATTGAATAATCTTAACAATGGCTAGGATTGAAAGTTATCAATCCATGTGAGTGATTCAATCCAATCCCAAGTTGACAAATGTCACCTTGAGAGGGTTTGAGAGGAGATGTAAGAGGCATTAAATGCTCAAGGAGACATGGAGGTTACCTTAGGAGGTAAGATTATGGTTAGGTTAGTGGATAACCAATGGATAAAGCCTCGACCCAAGGGGTAAACTCTTGTGCAAGGGTTAATAGGATAACTAGGGTCAAAGCCATGAGTGCTTGATGAGACCCTTGGGTTAGCTGAGGGTTAAGTTAGAGAGAAAGTCTCTAACCATGTGGGAAGGTTGAGTTAACCATTAATGGTTAGGAAGACTTTGGGGACGAATCTGTAAGAGTCCTTACAAATTTGGGGGAACTCAACAAGTTAGCTTGTTGAATGGATAAAGCCTTTATTGCTTTTAGAAGACTTTCCTCCAAATTTGAGACGTGACCTCCTCAAATTTAGGGAAAGGACATGATTAGGAGTTGATTAGGCTAATTAAAAGAGTTTAGAAGAATCTAGAAGGCTCTAGAAGAGGTTTAGGAGGCAAGTGGGAGATGTAGGATTTTACAAGTGGGTGGGGAAAAATAGAATTAAATTAAAAAAAAAAAATTATTTCAAGTGTGGTTGCAACTTGCATTTGTACGATTTTGCAAGAGGGGGGATTTAATTAAATGGGCTAGAAGGGGGATTTAATTAAATGGGAAGAGGATTTTAATTAAATAAACAAGATTTATTTAATTAGATGGCTTAGGGTATTTAATCAAACCTTGGTTTAATTAATTTTTAGAAGAAAGAGGTTTAATCAAATCTTTAATTTGATTAATAGGTTAATTAGAAGAATAGGGATATTAATTAAATCTTAATTTAATTAATTGGAAGAAATAGGGATAATTAAATGAATAAAATTCACTTAATTTGTTGTGCAACTTTTAGGTGTCTATAGTGCCTACTCGCCACTGTCTAATGCACACAGTCTAAAACTGCTTCTCTACACCCCTATTATTTTTCTCTACTCTATATCCTTCCATTTTTCATATTTTCTTCACTTCCCTTGTACACCTACCACACACTCGTGCTAAAATATACCTTCACATGTGCACACACTCCACCTTTTGGTCATCTACATTCTTCACAGATTTTCCCTCCAAAAAAAATTAAAAAAATATTCTCGAGCCCTTACACAATCTACCCTGTCTCCTCTTCAATATGGCAGTAGTCTGGATATTAAATGTTACCTTTATTTCAACAACCTCTACCTTCCTTTTGACTGCCCTCAATTCTGCATTTACTCATTTTTTTGTTTGCAAGTCAAACTAAGAAAACTCCTTGGATACATATGCCCTTACAGTTTCATGGACCAGTCAACAAGGATTTTGCCCACATAGCCTTCATGTCTCACTCAGCAGCATGGTGGATGTTGGGACCCATCATTATACCCCTATGCTCACAAATGGTTCGTGTGTAGGAGGCATCCATGGTGGACCCTCAAGTGGAGTGCTAAGCTAGCATTTCCAACAGCCCAGCTAACACAATGCATTATGCGGTCCCTGTAACTGCGTGCAACTAACACGGTGTATTATGTTGTATTGCAACAACACTTTTTTTGAGTCGCGCCTTTTTTCCCAAAGCCTTAACAACTATATGGCCTTTGTCTTCTCTATCCAGTCACAAGTCCCAATAGCTAACCCCAATTGTCTTCTCTATCTTCTTTATGGTCTTTGACTAAATGCAAACTCCATGCTTGTTCAGCTTTCTCACATACACATAAATCTACTCAAGTCTACCAATATTATACAAAACCATCACAACCAATCTAATCTTCACTCTGGGACACTCATCATCTTGCATCTTTGTCCAATGGATGTTGACATCAATGACAATCCAATACCAACAATCTCCCCCTTTGGCATTAATGTCAACCACATTCATCTTCTTCCCCTTTGACAACAATGGCAAAGAGTGGGTCAACCATCCTTCTCTTGGCTGGAAACAAATGTCACTCCCCCTGTCATAATTCCCTTCAACACTAGTGTAGGGGAGGAAATGTGTCACCTCCAAGATGATGAATCTTAGAGGACAAATCAATTTGCCCCTACCTCACTCAAACTGGCACTAAGGTGAGCCAGGGGATACAAACAACAAAGCTAGATGATTATTCCACAGAGAAGACCTCGGAATGATCTTGCAAAGCCTCTATCTTTGGGATGGATGCACAAAGATGGGACACCAGTGCGACACACTATCATCCTATACGGACAAAGTACAGAGACCATACAATGGACACGAATGCAATAATATAACTAAATTAACAATGTTGTGATAGATAAAATAAAAGCGATAGAATGTTAACAGCTAAAAGAAGGTAAAGGAAAGTTAAGGGAAGCTTACAACCGATCTATGACTGAAGCCTCCAATAAGATAATCTCCCTTTTTTATTACAAACCTACACACAAGCAAGAAGGAAAATGTTGGGGGTTGTGATTTGGAGTCTACCTCAATCAGACCCCCATTTTGGTGTTTCCACCTCCACGAACAACCCAGATAGATTGATACAATAAAAGATAAATGAAAGATAAAATAAATGATAAATGATATATGAGGGATGTGATAAATCCCAAGATGCTCAAAGATAGGATAAATAGATAGATAGAAGGATATTACCAAAGAGGCTTGAGAAAGACAAGGGAGTTGCAAGAGATATTGTGAGAGCTTGAGGGTGTTGTAGCAAGTGAGAGAGAGAGAAAGAGAAATCCATGAGAGCCAAGAGAACAAGAGTGTATCAAAAAAATAGAGAGCTTGAATGAAGAGAAAAGATGGATTTAAAATGAGAGAAGAAGAGGGAAAAGAGGTTGGTGAGCCATTTAGAAGATTCTAAGTCATTTCCACCGACCAAGGTAGGTGACAAGTGGAAAGGTGAGCTCAAAACTGATATTTGAACTTTAAGATATAGTAGGACTAATGCGTGGTGCATGGATGTTCGCATGGCGTGCTAGTGTCCAAACAAATCATGCTCAGAAATGACATGTGACAAGAGAAACATGCGGCTAACAGGAAGCAGAAGCAGAAGGATAGCTATTGAAAGGTGTATTGAGCATACTGAGAGGGAAAAGGATAATGCAAGGGCTAAAGTGAGCCTACTCAGGTGCCAGGGGAATGGACACCAAAGTGGTTACAAAAGATGTAGGTCAAATTGCAAAGGGGTATGCAATTTTTTACACACAACTAGTTGCTATAAACTGCTACAAATCAGGTTTATAACGAAATCAAGTGCAGATTGAGACTTTCTTTCCCTTGATGATTCAACTTTTACTATGTCACATACATGGACAACAAACTAGTTCAGGGTCTTAGGATGAGAAACAATATACTCCCCCCAAACCAAAGGCTTCTAATTGCATTTAAGTGTTGGAAGAAAAAGGAACTACACCCAACCTTAGTCTAAGGTATTCAAATGTGTCCTTAACCAATGGTTGTGTAAAAATATCACCCACTTGCTCACCAATACTTACATATTCAACCTTGACTCCTTTTTCAGCTACCTTCCCCTTCAAGAAATGATACTTAATTGCTATGCATTTTTTTCTTAAGTGCATGATAGGGCTCTTGGAGATGTTAATTGCACTTAAATTATCACATTTTATGGAGATTGGATCTACATACTCTACCCAGATGTCCTTGAGTGTTTGCTTCATCCAAAGAACTTGTGAACAACATGTTGTAGTGCAGCTAAGTACTCCACTTTAGCAATAGATAAAGAGATGGATTATTGTTTCTTTCTATGCCATGAGACTAGTCTACCACCAAGGAAGAAGGCACCACCACTAGTGCTCTTCTAATCATCAATGCATCCTGCCCAATCAGCATCAATGAATACTTCTAAGTTGAAATCACCATTCCTTGGATAGCATAAACCATAATCAAGTGTACCCTGTGAATATCTCAATATTCTTCTCACAATATTTACATGAGATTGCTTTGGGACAACTTGAAATCTAGCCACCATACACACTGCTTGTACTATGTCAGGACTGGGGACAGTTAGATACAAAATACTCCTAATCATTGATCTATACATGGTCTAATCAAGATTAAGTCTCATCATTTTTACTTAACTTGCATACATTCACCATGGTTGTACTAACAGGCTTAAAATCATTCATCTGAAATCTTATTAACTTGTCTTTTGCATACTTAGTTTGGGAAATGAATATACCTTTGTTTAGTTGTGATACTTGGAGACCGAGAAAGTGTTAGTCCTAATCAATGCTGAGAGGGGAGGGGTGAATCAACACTTTATCAATTTTTCACAATTAAAACTTTTAACTCAAATATGCACTTACATAATATTCATCAATATACTTAAATACTGCAGAAGAATATGCATGCATGAAAAGATATACAATGACACCAAGATTTATCTCATGGAAACCCAAATGGGAGAAAACCACGGTGTGAGTAGGAACTCACAAAATTTGTACTCTTCAAGAGTACACCCAATGAGGAGCCATCCTTGTTAGGAGATTACAAAGACATTGTTATATGCCACCTGGTTAAGGGATTTTGTTTAAGGCCTGTTAGTGCCTTTACCCTGTTAAAGGTAGCCTGATTAAAGGACTTAAGAACATCAATTAAGATGTCACCCAGTTAAGGGATTTTACAAAGGGACCTATTAAAGTCCACCCAGTTAAGGTATTTAAGTTGCAATGGTTAGAAAACAACAAAAGGATGATTTGTTGAATTAGCTACTGATAGCTTGATCAAATCACAATGGGAATCATACTCTATCTATGTATGCTCTACACAACACTGATTTTTTGCTTATATCTTAGGCTCTACACTCTGTCGGTCCACTAACCTTTGGCTCTGCACTCTGTTGATCCTCTGTCCCTCGACTCTGCACTATGTCGGTCCTCTATCCCTGGCTCTGCACTCTGTTGATCCTCTGTCCCTTGGCTCTGCACTATGTCGGTCCTCTATCCCTGGCTCTGCACTTAGTCATTCTACCTCATACACTCTCTGCTCTGCTAAATATTTTTATCACTTCCTCTCACTCTACTCTTCAATTTGGATCGCCTTCTACAGGATCTGCTTTTTGCAAATTTTACAATCAAGAATTTTTGAATGAACTCAAAAATACTTTATACATTTTTTGTCTTCACCTTCAGGTGTTTCCTCAATCAAAGCAATCATAGATTTCAGAAGATTTAAAAATTCAAAATCTCCCACTCTTTCTCTGCGTGCCCTACAACAATTCTGCCACCGCATGCCCCAAAAATAGTGACTACTGGGTTGAGTTTAGTCATTTAAGTGTGAACCAGAAAATCCGCAAGTAATCATGGCTTGACTGCATGATAGTTGAAGTTGATTTCACCAACTTTTAGTTTGGCATAGACACAAGCTCACTAACTCACCTTTTTCCAACGCAACTGAATATCGAATCATCGCTCTAAGATTTATGGTGATCACCTATCTTCCTTCTGCCTTACCGATATACCACTGCGCTCTATATTACCAGTTAATCCTTTGATTGTCGGTTTGTTGTGCTAGCATCAAGTCTCTTTCCATGTTTTCCAATGAGGTTCTGGTTTGCATACAACCTCAAGTCTTCTTGCCCGAGTCACCTTTTGTGACTTCATCATCATCAAAATGACCGATCTTCTTGAGTGACAGATCGGCTGGCTTAGTCTGTCTTCCCTTGAGCTGATTGAACTTTGGTCATCTGTTTCTAATGTTGTTTCCATGTTTTTGCAAGTCATCACCTTTGCTACTGAGATACACCACTCCACCGATACCACTTCACCAGTCGGTGTTAGATATCAATGACAAATCTTAGCTCATATACCGGTTCTCTGGATTGACCATTTTTGTCAATGCCAACAGAAAGTAGGATAGTTCTCCTAGCATTGACATTTTGAATTATGATCACATTTGATCAACAAATTATTTGCACAATTCATATTTATTCTCAACAAAGATGATGTCATCTACATAGACAACAACAACAATCATATGATTTCATTCTGATTTATGTACTGATGCTCTGCTAAATGGACAAGGTTAGCAAATGAAAAACAACACAAGACACCAGAAAATCACTAGTGTTAGTCAATCAAAAACTAATCTAAACAGGCATATCAAAAGAGATACTAAAATCATGCTAATATATCTAACAAATGAAACAAAGATAATAAGGCATCTCCAAATACCTCCTAACATGCTCTTAGCTCCTTCTCCCTTGTTCCTCTCCTCTCCAAGTTCCAAAATAGTGTAGCTCTCAGCAGCTTTTTGCACTATGGATGCTTATGGAGGATTGAGATTTGAGTATTTTGCTCTAAATGTAAAATAAAAAGCTAAAATACTAGATGATATTAAAATGATTGATTTTAACCCAAAATAACAAGATTTTAGTTGGATATGCTAAATGCTCTCTAAAATGCCTATAGGTTAAATGCATACAAGTTTTCAGGATCTAGATTATGAAGAAATGGGCTCTATTTATAGGGAAAATGGAGTAATGGATGGTTGAGATTGAGCAATCTCAACAAGGGTCAGGATTGAATGATTTCAAATCCATGTGAGGGCTTTCAACCCAATCCTAGGATGACAAGTGTCAATGCGAGATAGGTTGAGAGGGGAGGGAATAAGCATTAAACGCTTGATATGACCTTGGGAGTTAAAGTCAAGGTTAGTTGAATAAATAAACTCTTTATTCAAAGAATAAAGCTTTTATCCAATGGATAAACTGTTGTGCAAATGTAAAAAGGGATAAATATGGTCAAAACAATAAATGCATGGGGGGACAAGTTTGAAATAACTATAAATGGTTATGTAAGAGCCATAAATGGTCATGTAAGAGTCATTAGTGGTCTTGGAAGACTTTGGGGGTTAATTTGTTGAACATACAAAGCATTAAATGTTTTTCAAAGACTTTTGAAGTCTTTGAGAAGTGACTCCATTTTGCTTAGGAATGTGACAATAATTAGGGGATGGATTAGGCTAATTAGGAAGGGGTTAGAAGAATCTAGAAGGGGATTAGATTTTGCAATTGGATTTGGTGGGTGAGGGAAAATAGGATTTTTATTTAAAATAAAATTAGTTTATTTCAATAAATGAGTGCAAGTTGCATTTGTAGGAAAATGCAAGTGGGGGGGGATAATGATTCAAATAAATATTTTTATTTAATTTATTTAAAAGAGGAATAGGGGGGATTTAATTAAATAAATAGATTTTATTTATTTAATTGATTGGAATTTGATTTAATGAATTAATTAAAATAAATTGAATAATTTATTTAATTAATAGGAGAATGTTTGGAGATGAATTAATTAAATATTAATTTAATTAACTGATGGCTAGTGGATTTTTAATCAAATAAATAGCAAATATTTATTTAGTTAAGCTAGATAGATTTGTGTGACTACATTTGCCCCTCTTTGAGACGATGCGGTTTATCGCGTCGTTTCAAAGAAAGAAAAAAAACTGGTGTGAAGAAATGCCCCATAAAATGTAAATTTAATGGGTGGTATGCCCCCTCGAGAGATGGGCCGAAAAATTTCAAAAAATCAGGCGATCTCTTGAGAAAGAATGAAAATTGGCAGGGTGTTAGAAGAAAAGGAGTTAGCCATACGGGTGAAAAATAGAAGAAATCGGGGGGAAAATGGAGAAATGGGGGGCTCAAAAGTTCACGGGGACCACGGCGGTGAGCAGGGGGAAGTTACGATGAGGGCGAAGGGTATAAATGGGGTGAAAGGGATGAAAACAAGATCATTTGTGACCACGACCAGTGTGAAACTAGAGCTCTAATAGTGACGTTTTGGAGGAGTGAGCAGCATTCAAGATGCCGATACCGATTACAAAGCACAGATTTAAGCGAGTCCGACGGTTCCAGTGGCCAGACGACTATGGACCAGCGGTACGCAAATTGGAATTTTGAATTTTTAAGCATTTTTTATAGGTTTTTGCTGAGTCTAAGTCGAGTCGGAGCAAGAGCGCTAAAACTATGGTTTTGGCGCTTTTGCTCCATGAACTAGCGCTATGGTGCCGCAATGGCGCTATTGGCCTATTGTTTGAGCGCTTTTGAAATGTTTTAGCACTATTGTATGCATGCTTAGGCGCTATTGATTAAGAAGCACTATTGAGGGCTTGTTTGAACGCTATTGATCTTGTTTGGTGCTACTGTGTATTTGTTTTAGCGCATTTATAGTTTGAGCCCTGTTGGATAGTTGATTGAGCGCTTTTGTTAGGGTTGTAGCACTATTGTTGAGAAACTAGCGCTTTTGTTGGTAAAATAGCACTTTTGTTTTAGGATAAAGAGATGCCCCAGTTTGGATGAAGAAAATCTCTCAATGCCAATGATGGATGGATGGCGATGTGAAGTGAGAGTTGTTTTGAACCAAAGCAGCCTGATGAGACTTAGGTCATTTTTAGGATAAATGTCTGTTGAAGTCTAGGTGGCCATGATTGCTTACCTGTTGAGACCCAAAGATACTTGATCAAAGTATCTGTTGATAGTCTAGGTTTAAACTTAAGAATGTTTGAAAATAAAACAACTGATGATGATTGATGAATGTCCATGTGCAAGAGGAGCTAGGCATGTTGCAGTTACGCGAGAGAAATCCTGCGACACAGGGGTTGTAGGATCGATTGACAGAGGCAGAGAGAGATTGCATTGCTGCTACTGGATTGTATGAGGTGATGCACATGCCCGTGATTTGAATGAATCACAATTTGATCACAGGGTTAGTCGAGCAGTGGCACAGGGGGAGATGACAGTGACCTTAGAGGATGTGTGATGCATCCTGCGAATTCCGATTTGGGGGGAGCTGGTCACATATGACAGATCCTGGGGGACCCTTGGAGTTCAGAGGTTTTTTGATGAGGACGTTTTTATTGATGATGGCTCGATTGCCTGGGAGGAGATAGCTGCATTATATGAGCCTCTACCAGTAGTCTTATAAGGTATCGTGGGAGGACTTCTCTATCCAGACAGGCGATCACATGGTTTGGCCGTGGGGTGGGGGCAAGTGGTCGAGATGATGATTACCGAGGGGACCTGTTTTGCTTGGGGGTCGTGCGTGTTGGTGCACCTATATCAGGAGCTTCATGAGGTGGTTTACCAAGGGAGAGGTTCCTTAGTAGTGGGAGTGACGCTGCTGCATATTTGGGCCTGGGAGCACCTACCAGTGAGTCTAAGGTTCCGTGCAGTAGATCAGCCATATATGTTTATGTATAGCGGCATGATGAGTCAGCCCCACCTGGGGAAGTTAGAGTGGTGGCGACGGGCACTGGACGATCTGGATGCAATTATATGGTGACCATACCCAGAGTGTGAGCCATGGGATGATGATGTAGAGGCACTGCCTTATGTTTTTATGACCCGATTCCTCATTAGGAGGACCTCATATCATGTGGAGAGACAAGTGCCTGGGAGAGTGTTGAGACAGTTTGGATGGCAGCAGGGACTGCCTAGTGGATCAGGGGAGTATGCTCGGGTGATTCGGGAGAGGTACACATGGGGGCCAGTGCTACCGTATGATCAGGCACTGGCAGAGTTCCGGACGCTGCAGGTGAGACCATGGGACATACGACCGAGGGTCATGGATGCAGGGGTTTTAGAGGAGTATACGCAATATCGGGTAGCACACCCGATCCTACAGATATCCAATCCAGCAGAGCCGATCCCAGATTTTGAGGATGAGAGGGGACGGAGATGGAGGAGGGCAGGAGGTCCAGGATCGAGGGCAGGTGGAGGAGGTGGAGGAGAGGGAGGAGGAGGAGGGGGTGGTGGGTTGGGGATGTGGGTTCAGTGGAGAGGGAGAGGTGGACTACCTCTACGGATAGCATAGAGACCATTGATATAGGGAGGAGTTCGACTGGGTGGGAGGGGGATGGAGAGGGAGATCCCGATGGACAAAGGGGAGGGAGCTTCTAGAGAGGGTGCTACAGGTGAGGTGGCTATGGATACCGGGGAGGGAGCCACTAGAGATCTTCAAGATCATATGATAGCACATTTGCAGACCTGGATAGAGGATTTGGAGGTGGAGGTGGTGGCTAGGGATGTGCAGCTATTTGCACAGGAGTCAGAGCTGGCGGTGGTGCTGCAGGAGAGGGATAGTGCAGTGGAGAGATTGGCAGAGCTGCAGGAGAGAGTCTAGATTGGAGTAGGAGCATAGGGGCCTATGGGGGAGGTGATGAGGGAGATGCAACGAGCCCAGGCAAAGATAGACTACTGGTGGGGTTTATATGAGCAAGTGGTTCCAGTTAGTCAGCGAGCTCTTAGCTATTCTCAGATGCGGTAGGCCAGATCAGAGCGATCACAGAGGGTGCAGAGCAGTGGGGGTGTGATGGGTCCTCTACGGAGGGAGATATTAGGGGATGCAGGAGTGAGTGGTGGTTCGATGAGGCCTCCATGGAGAGATGGATCAGGTGGTGCGGGCACCAGTGGTGGAGCAGGTGGAGGTGGTGGTACAGCATCTGGCCAGAGTGGCATTTGAGAGAGAATTTTTGCATATATGTATTGTATCATTGTTTATTTTTTGGACTATATCTTGGATGGCTCTTGGTAGCCGATTTTGTAGACTTCATTGTACTCTGATATATGAGATGATATATATGAGGAGATCCCATATTTTGATGATATGCAGTTGATATGTATGGATGTTTATGCAGGATGATGAGGGATTGCTTAGATGGATATGTGTATATGTATGCATTTGATGAGATGTTTCTTATATGCATGTTTTTATAATGATTTATGATGTTGTATACTGACAGATGAATGTAGATTTATACATGTGTGCATGTTTGTATTTGATGTAATGCTTTATGTATGTAATTCCATGATGATAATGTATGCTTATGATAAGTTATGAACAAGATTTTGGTGTTTCCTATGCAATGATAATTTATGCGATGATGTTAATGCAATGGTTGAATGAATGATTTTATGTATGGATATGCATCTAGATGTTTTTAGATGAATGTAATATGGATAAACAAAATGTAAAGTACAAATGTTTATATGATAATGTCGAAATAAGTGCCTATGTATAATGGATATATATATATATATATAATGGTATGAACCAATGTGTTTTGGAAACAAATGGTTTTATGATTCTAAATGCGTAAAGATGTTTAAGTAAAAAAATGATAATTTGATGATATTATAACTGATGGTTTTAATAACTGCACCTTAATGCAATTAAAAAGAGGAAAATGAATGTAATGTGAATGAATCCTAAAATGAGCATAATAAGATACTTTAATAAATGGATGAATGAATGCACTTTTTCACTAATGAATGAATGCAATGATAAATGATAAAGGATGATGAAATAATGATGGATAATTGACACTAAATGAATGCCTAGTAAATGATTTAAAACAATCAAAGACAATTTTATCCTACAAACGAATCTAATTATTTATGATTGATGCAATGATGCCAATGATTAATGAAAAGTAATGTCAATAATGAACTATATGCAATATTAAGTTAAAAATGACATGAATGGACTTAATGCAAGATGCACCTAAATGCGATGATGATATGACCATGAGGAATGCAAGGTTTTTGAGACTTTGCATGATGCATTGATGATGTATTAGAGTACTCGGTCGTGATTGTATCCAAGACCAGATTTTATGGTCATATTTGCATATAAATCCTACATATGAATGAATGAATGGATGGGTGATATGCAACGGAATGCATTATATAAATAGATGAGATGAAATGATGATCCATAGTGCTCTATTTTCATCATTGATCTTTAAAATGTTGGAAGAGAATACAAGCATCTTGACATAATGATTCAAGATGACCTAAGTATTCCTTACATGGATTTTATATAGCAAGTTAATACAAACGACTTGATATAAGGGTCAAGTTGACCAGAGTATTGCTTGCGGAACAAACAAGGATTATCTCCGTTCATGCATGACTTGGATCGTCCTCCTTGATCTTATGCTAATCATATCCTGAGACAAGTGCATACTGTACTAAGAAATAAAAACCTTTATCCAATTTGGATGAGGAGGAACCAAAGAATGAGCATTGTACCTGCAAACAAACAGTATATACATAAAGAATAAAGATCCTTGGTAATGGTTCATGCTCATATGGTTGAGGTATATGCTGTAGTCAGCAAGCCGTAATGATCTATGACTGCATTTTGCCTATGATCACATAGCTTAGTGAACTTCCCACGTAGACACCATTAGTACATGCCCCAGAACTTCATCGGAATAATGCACCGAAGATACACAAACAATGTTGCAGGAACCTGATATAAATAACTAGCCCATAAATCAACCAAGTATTTGATAGCGTAAACAGAATTTTCTTGTCAAAGAAAATGTCATCTTGTCTTTGTTTTGGTAAGGAAGGATGCATCCTTGTTGAAGATAGTTTTGAGTGTTGATGTTGATTGTGTGGTTGGATTGGTAAGTGGTCATTTTGTGGAGTATATCTCAATGTTTGTTTTGTATCTGCACGGATGAGTATGTACAATGTGTTGCCATGTTTTTGATTG
Organism: Cryptomeria japonica; assembly: GCF_030272615.1. Lineage (NCBI taxonomy): Eukaryota > Viridiplantae > Streptophyta > Pinopsida > Cupressales > Cupressaceae > Cryptomeria > Cryptomeria japonica. The sequence continues at coordinate 629,063,151 of NC_081406.1, read as the reverse complement.
ATTTTTGATGTTTTCTGATGTTTTTGGATTTTGTATTGTTTTGAATGTTTTTTGGATTTTTGAATTGTTTTGAATGTTTTTTGGATTTTGAATTGTTTTGAATGTTTTTTGGATTTTGTATTGTTTTAAATGTTTTTGGATGTTGTGAGATAGTTTTAAATGAAGAACTTTAATGAATCACAAGATAATGTAGAATCCACTTCCATCAATAGGTTAAAGGCATTGCCCAAAGTTTTTAGACATGACTATAAAAAAGCGGGATGTAGGATGCATGCAGTACTTTCTTGGATTTGTAGATTTATAACAAGCCATGGTTGATGGATGGATGGATGTATGTATGAAGTGATTGCAATGAGCCTGAAAGATATTGGAGCCATTGTCTTTACGAGTGGCGCCTGTTTGCCAGGTTTTCACCATCGCACTTACCCAAGGTGCCACGGAAGTGGTTGTTCACCGTTTTGGATGCATGATTTTTCTTTACTTTTTGAATGTTTTTGTATTTCTTCAGGACATTTTTCTGAATGTTTTTGGTATTTTCTAGTATGCAAGGGAGCCTGATGCTCTGTTCAGTTCAGGTATAAAACCATTTGAGGTGCATGCTATTGATTGGATCTGCGAGCAGTTCTCCTTCTGATGTAGCCAACTGATATGCCCCAGACCCAAATACAGCAGTGACAACATATGGGCCTAGCCAGTTTGATTCAAACTTTCCCTGATGTTCTCTGTTTGGTTGATTGTGAGGATTCTCTCATAGAACAAGATCACCTACCTCAAATGTCTGAGGTCTAACTCGGTGGTTGTAGCTTCTGCTCATGCACTGCTGATAGGCTTTGAGGTGATTGTATGCAGCTTGTCGCTTCTCATCAAGTAACTCTAAGTCCTAAAGATAGGATACTCTGTAGGCTTCGTCATCGATGAGATTGTGCAAGGAAACTCATAATGATGGTATCTCAACCTCAATAGGTAAGATAGCTTCGGCACCATAGACCAATGAATAAGGAGTTGCGCCTGTAGGGGTCTGAATGCTAGTTTGATATGCCCATAGCGCTAGATTCAGTTGAACATGCCAATCACAGCCAGCATCATTGACTATCTTCTTTAGGATCCTCAATATGTTTTTATTGGATGCTTTGGCCTGACCATTACCTTGTGGGTAATAGGGAGTGGAAAAGTGGTGTTGGCTATGAAATTTCTCACAAAGTTCACGGACATCCTGATTTTTGAAAGGAAGACCGTTATCTGTGATGATGGACATGGGCACACCATACCGCCAGATGATGTAGTTGAGGATGAATGAGACGATCTGCTTGCCAGTGACTTGGGTAAGTGGAACAACTTCGATCCACTTTGTGAAATATTCGATGGCGGTAATAATGAATTTATGGCCGTTAGATGAAGATGGGTGAATCTTACCACAGGGTCAAGGCCCCATTGACAAAAAGGCCATGGTGTTGTGATTGGTTGTAGTTCCTGGGCTGGTGCATGTATCAGGTCGCCATGAACTTGACATTTCTTGCATTTTCTGACAAAGTAGTAGAAATCCTTTTCCATAGATGGCCAATAGTATCCATTGCGCAGGAGTTTCTTGGCTAGTGATGGACCACTTGAGTGAGTCCCACAAATTCCTTCATGAACTTCTTCCAAAGCCTTTGTTATCTCACCTTGTTCCAGACATCGAAGGAGAGTACCATCAAGACCGCGTCGGTATAGGGTTTCAACAATAATGGTATATTGAGCAGTTTGGCGAATGAAGGTTTTACGTTGGTTATTTGATTGGTTGGGAGGAAGGGTGTGATCACGGAGATAGGTGTAGAATTCACCGTACCATGGGGATTCATAACCAACAAGGCGACATATCATTTCAGATTCGGGGATATCATAAGCGGGAATCCAAAGCTGTTCTACCAAGAACTCGTAGCATGTTGAATTCTGTGGAAGATCTAGGAGAGATGCGATGGTAGCCATAGCGTCAGTAGCTCGATTTTGATCTCTTGGTATCTGCTCAAAAGTGATAGTAGTAAATGATGTCTTTAGATTGTCCACCTTTTGCTTATATGGCATGAGTTTATCATCCTTGGTCTAATATTCATCTGTTGCTTGTCGAATTACCAGTTGGGAGTCACCATATACTTGTAGTTCTTGTAATTTCCATTGTACGGCTACCCTGAGTCCTGTGATCAAGGCCTCATACTCTGCTATGTTGTTGGTGCATGGAAATGTGAGCCTGTAAAACTTCGGGATGCTGTCACCTTGAGGTGTGATAAACAGAATGCCTGCCCCCGAGCCGTGCCTAGTGTATGAACCATCAAAGTATAATTTCCATGTTTGTGTTGTTGTGATCATGAATATCTCTTCATCTGGAAAATTGGAAATGAGAGGATGATCACCTATGAGAGGTGCATCGGTCAACTGATCTGCAATAACTTGACCTTTGATAGCTTTACGATCTACATACTTGATGTCAAATTCACTTAGAATCATCACCCATTTGGCCAAGCAACCTGTCAATGCTACTTTGCTGAGTAAATACTTGAGTGGATCAATCTTTGCAATGAGTTGTACTTTGTGTGTTAACAGATAGTGCCTCAGTTTAGTGGTTGCTAAGATTACTGCTAGGCAAGCTCGCTCAATAGGCGTGTAATTGAGTTCATAGCCCACCAGTGTGCAAGAGATGTAGTAAACAACACACTCTTTTCCTTCTGTATTATGTTGTGCCAATAGTACACCCAATGTTGTACTTGTTGCCGATATATAGAGTAATAATGGTCTACTTGGATCTAGTGGGATCAACAATGGCGTATTCATGAGATAATCTTTAAGCATCTGAAATGCTTGCTGGCATCTAGCATCCCACTAAAAGCGGATGTTCTTGTGTAGCAGGTGTGTGATTGGGTGACATTTATCAGCTAGTTGTGCGATGAATCTGCGGATAGATTGGAGTCATCCTTGTAGTGTCCTTAGCTGGCTGATATTCTTTGGAGGTGGCATGTCCATGATTGCCTTAACCTTTGCTAGATCGACCTTAATGCCTTTGCTTGAGACAATGTATCCTAGAATTTTCCCGAAGGTTACTCCAAAGACACATTTCTTTGGGTTGAGTCAAATATGATATTGTTCCAGTCTATCAAAGATTCTCTCTAATATGTCTAAATGACCTTCTCTTGTGAGTGATTTTGCCAGTAAGTCATCAACATAATCTTCCATTATGGTATGCATCATATCATGAAAGATAGTAGTCATTGCTCATTGATAGGTCGCTCCTGCATTCTTTAGACCAAAAGGCATTACATTCCAGTAGTATGTACCCCATGTACATGTGAAGGCCATCTTATGTTGATCCCCTGGTGCGATCTTTATCTGATTGTATCCTGAAAAGCCATCCATGAGTGAAAGCATGGCATGTCCTGCTGTCAGGTCTACTATGATGTCGATATTTGGTAGGGGGAAGTCATCCTTAGGACATGCCTTGTTTAGATCTCTAAAGTCAGTACAAATGTGAATGCCCCCTTTTGGTTTGCCGACAGGAACAATGTTGGAGATCCAATCTGCATAATCAATTGGTCTAATGAAACCAACATCTAGGAGTTTCTAGAGTTTTGTTTTGACTAGCACTGCAATCTGGGGATGTATCTTATGAAGCTTCTGCTTGACAGGTTTGGCTCCTTCTGCTATGGTGAGGTGATGCATGACTAAATCAGGATCAAGCCCAGGCATGTCTGTATATGACTATGCAAAGTTGATCTGACACTTTTGAAAGAACTCTATAAATTTAGGTTGTTCCTCTGGAGTGAGAAGAGATGCCAAATGTATGAGGTGAGGATTTTCAGGAGTCCCCACATTGTATTCGTTGGTTTCCTCGATGAGAATCGTTGATCGTTCCTGTTGTGTACTAGCGGGGAGAATGTCAAACCCTTCATCCTCAGGTGCCTCAGAGAGGTTTTCACCGTTGGATACGCTCTTTCTTTTTACTTTTGTTGAATCAAACAGTGCCACGGTGTGGTTTTCACTCGAAGATCCATGTTTTATTGTTATATTTTTGCAACTGAAAGGTTTGGCATCCACCCTGAAGTATGCTGCGCTATTTAGTTCTATGACAAATCCAGCTTTGTGATTCCCGCTTGGTAGGTTATCCCTTAATTCCAAAAAGTCACTGATGGCCTCATCGTTTTGGAAGAGGTCAAGACATGGGGGATTTGGTTGGTTCCATTCGATGAGTTCAGGATGGATAATGGGCATTACTTCATCGATTAGGTTAAGCTTGTTAGATGTATCAGTGAGGGTTAAGACAGTGTGGTGAAGGTCATTGAAGGTACTCTCCCTGTCAGAATCAGGCGTAGGGTCTGTGGAAGATGTTTCCAGCTCAGGAACCCAAGAGGTCTTTATCTATGCTTCTCCGTAAACAGGGATGTCTTTGTGTGGTGGAGGTAGTGATGTGTCTTCCTCATCTAAAGTGTTAAGCTGTATAGAATCAAATTTCCACTCATTTGAGTCGGTTTCTGAGTCACTTTCCAGCATCCGATTTCTATACCATACTGGGATGTCTTTTGAGTTAAATACCGTAGGTGTGATTGGTTGATGTACCTTTGTAGTGATTGGTGCTATAGGAAGGTCGATGGGGATAAAAGAATATGGTACAGGGAGTATCGACAATGTTGACTCAGTGGCTTCTGCTGGAACTGTTGGTGCCATAGATGCTGCTGCGGGTTCCGATACAGTTGTTGCTACTAATGGTACTATTGATGGGATTCCTGGTTCGCTTGGTGGGATGATTGGTATTGTAGATGGTGGTGTTGGGGTTTTGAGCCTCGGTGGGGCAGTTGGGATGGTGCTTGATGTTGCTTTAATAATGAAAGGTGTTCTCTTTGCAATAGGCTGATATAGTGGTTTGCTGGGTTTTCCTTTGAATCTGAGCTTAGGAAAGATCTCCTTTTCAAAGCCTAGGCCTGTATTATCCTTGGGATTTAATTCTGGCAGTAGAGGTTCATGTCATCCTTGTTTGCAATATCCTAAAGCACTCTGACCATCATACCCCATTCTTTGCATAATGAGGAGACCTATGCCATACTAAACTGTAGGAAGTTTAACTTTTGGTATATCAGTGGTGATGGGATCTTTATAGATCCATTCTGCTAAGTCCTCATCTTGGGTTTCTTCTTCTTGACTCTTTCCAAGGATGAAAGGTGTCAAAGCACATGCTGGTGTGATTAGTGGTTGCTGGAGTACCTGTTGTGGTTTACCATGTGTTCTAGGAGAAGTGGGCATTTGTCCCACACAAAAGAGTTGACTCAAGTTGTATTCCCCAGGACCTTCCTCTGCTATTTTCATTTTAAGCTTTTCTTGCTTTGGTATAGTGGTGTTTGAACTGGTAAGAGAGGCGGGACATATATATGATGTGGAAGAAATGGATTCTCTATTATTAGGAACAGTAATCTCTGGTTGATGGCTGATATTATGACAGTATGCAAAGGGATTTGCATCGTCCAGGATTGTGATCTTTGCACCGTTATGTGGGAACTTGATACATTGATGGTAGGTAGATGGAACGGCTAGCATGGCATGTATCCAAGGTCTCCCTAATAATAGATTGTATGGCAGAGGAAGGTCCAAAACCTGACAAATGATGTGCTTTACTACTGGGCCCACTCGGATTGGTAGTACCATAGCTCCTTTGGATGACCGCTCTGCATCATCATAGGCTTTGATTGTGATCTTCTTGCGAGGATCCACTGATTCTATGGCATATCCCAATGCTGTGACCAACTGTAGTGTACAAATATTTAGGCCTGCTCCATTATCGATCAAGACTCGCTTGATCCTATGCTGGTTGATAAAGCCTTCAATGTGTAGCGAAGCGTTATGAGGTTGTTGGAAGGAAGAGTTGTCACTTTCGGAAAAAGTGAGACAAGGTGATGACTTTAGACTTCCAACCATGGCTTGAAATTGGTCTGTATTCAGGTTTGCAGGGACTGACACCTCTTGGAGGGCTTGATCCAAGATAGTTTTATGAGATGGCGATAGGCGCAATAGCTCTAAAATGGATATAAGCGCAGGCGTTTTGTCTAATTGTTCCACAAGATTGTATTGCTTTGGGATGGAGGTGGTGCCTTGTGGAGCTTCCTTTATGGTGACCTTGCCACGATGTGTAACAACATTGCAATTTGAGTTGGGTTTTTTGAAGGTTATAGTTGCAACCTATTCACTGGCATCATACAGATGATTTACAGTATAATTGTATGCAGCCTGTGTATAATCTGTGGTATCAGTGCCTCACCTGGAAGTGGCAGGACCCCTTTGATCTTGTGATGGAAGTGGATTTTTGAACATCAAATGATCATTATTGGTTGTTTTTGGGTCATGTCCTTCAATTTCAATTTCTCCTCGGTCAATAAGATCTTTCAGTCGATGACAATTACTTGTCTTGTGTCCTCTCCCTTGGTGGAAATCGCAGTGTTCAGTATCTTGCCACCATGTGGGTTTGACCTGAGGTTCATAGTTTGATGTTTTAGGTAGAGTGACCAAATTTTGAGAAATGAGTTGTCTCAATATTGTTTCAATGGGTTCCCTTAAGGGAGTGTATGTGTGTTTTTGTTTTTGCTGACGAGGTCTTGGTTCATCATGAGATGTGATGTGACCTTGATTGGAAGGAACATTTGTGTTATTCTGAGGTGGAGGATTCTGTCCTGCAAACCGAACCACAGGTTGTGCAGTTTGTATAGTCCTGGCATCCACAACCCCATCGTTGATGATATTCTTGTTTTTGTTCCAGAAGCTTAGTTTATCACTATTGAAGCATGGGCGAGGACCATCCTTTGGTTCATTATAGATTTTGATAAGTCCTTTCTTGATGAGGGCCTGCTCACATTTCAAACCCTTGGTGATCATATCATTAAAAGAATCTGTGTCTTTGACATCCAGGTGAAATTCCATTTCTTCGTTTAAGTTGGAAATGAATATTTCCACTAGCTCTCATTCAGGTAACTGAAGAGAACGTCTGCTAGACATTTGGCGCCATCCTTGCAAGAATACTGAGAATAGTTCACCTGGTTTTTGTTTGGTGATGCACAGATCAGCCATGGTGATGTCGCGTTCAATTTTATGAGAGTAATGAGCGAGGAATTTCTGGATAAGTTCTTCAAATGTTCTAATGCCACTTGATAGTCGGGAAAACCATGATGTGGTTGTTCCCCCCAAGCTTTGGGGAAAAAGGTGCATTAGGTATGTGTCTTCATATGCTACTTCGAGACAAGCGGAATGAAATTCTCTGACATGATCGCGGGGATCCCCCTTTCCTCTATATTTTTTGAATTTGGGTGTTTCGAATCCTCATGGAAAGGGTGGCATATAAAGATTCCTTTCAAAAGGATAAGGACAGATGTCATTGAGTGAGAATTGGTTGGTCTTGACACCACTATGAAGTTGTTGGACGATATTCTTGACTTGTTGCCGCAACATCTCCATTTCAGTTGGAGGAGGAGGGGGTGGCTTACCTCAAGGAATGTTATATCTGATGGGATCCCTACCTCTTTCCTCTTCGTGGTGACTTTGTCTTTCTGATGCTTGTCTTAATTGGGCAAGATCAAAGTCAGAGGGGAGTTTTGCTCCTTCTTGAGCGAGCTTTAAAAAGTGAGCATCCGCATTGCTCCTGAGTATTTCGTCAAACAGTCTGTTAAAGAGAGGGTTATGTTGGGCCCTTTCTATTGTTGCAGGAGTAGGAGTACTTGGGTTTTCGTCATTTGCATTTCCTCCAAGTGCTTCTTGAAACTCATTGAGATTTTCCTCTTCTTCTTCTTCCATTTCTATTTCTCATTGCCTTGACTGTGATCAAGTTTGGGCCATTTTGCTTGCAAACTTTTGTTTGAAGTTGTGTGAAAATGATGATGAGTTGTTTGATGAAATGAAAGATTGATGGTTGGTGAACTGCATTGTATGTGGATCTCTAGCACTTTTAAGGTAGATGTAACCGAAATTCCTTCTTTGAATTGCTTTCTTGTTTGATAAGATTTGATGTGATAAGGTGTAGAGAAATCTGAAATGTGTTACAGATTTAACTACCTAGTAATGAGAGGATTCACTCATGAACTAGTTTTAACCTGCGTAGATGTGTCTCTTAGGATGAGCTTATCCTAGATGTATAAACAATCTAAAAAGTGATGTGATGCGATTGATTCAAGCAATATCTAAAAAGAGAACTTTGGGACAAGAACCTCTTAATGTTTTGAGAGTTGGGACGGATTGATGATGAAGTGATGATGTATGAGTAAGATAATGGATGAAATTTTTTCAACTTCAATAAAAACTTTGTGTCACAAATGGGAAAAACTCTACCTCTTCTCTTTTGAGTGTTGATGGTATTTCTCGAGTTGTGTTGTATGTGATACAGACGTTTGGGAAAAAGTTAGGATTAATCTTACCTCCTTGGTTTTTGTGATAACTCAGAGCTCTATATTGCATAAAAGCTCTGTTGTTCAATGATTCTGAATCAAATTCATTTGTTTTTCCTTGAAGGTAGAGGCACATGTGACGTAGAAAAACTCTATGGGAGACAAAGATTTGTCTATTTATATAGAAGAATTTCCTCCTTTTGATCAAAGCCTTTGAGCTTAATGGTCTTCTTTTCAAGTTGATATTCTGATGACGCTTCTTCTTTCGCAAGATGTGAAGAATGGTCATAAAGTTTTGATACTCTTGTTGTTTGCACTTTGTTTTTGATGCGTTTGGTTGGATGAATACTTGGTTTTTGGAAGTGATTTTCTGATTTTTTTCTTTCACAAGAAAACAAAGCAAGCACACAAACACAAGAATGTTGCCCCCAAAGGCACAAATGAGTATGGGTCTAGATCAACCCAATCCTTGGACTTGTATATGACCCTTCCTTTAGATGTATTTTTAAGGTGTATTTCCAAAGCCTGAAGTCGGCTCAATTTGTACTTGGTCTTGACTAAAACGAACACACTTCAAACACTTTTTATCCCTAAGGTCAAATGGCCAGTTGTGATAAATTTAGCCCACATCTTGATATTTCTTCAACTTTGGTACTACATACCTTATGAATCCCACCATGGTAGGTAAGGATGTGATATATAAGTCTTGCACGAGCATAACAAATAGATGATCCCTATGATGGGGGAGTCACCACTTTTATCAAGTCACAAGTGACTTTTCAAAAAGCTATGTTTCTACTCAAGGAAATATGTATGGTGAGTATCTTGGGAGCAAAACCATCTATGCTCTTGCACTAAATTATATCACAAATATCCTCAATCAATAGAATGGGTGAGCTACTACGTAAAGGTGTTTAGTCATGTTCGATGTTTTTGGACATAAGTTCATTCTACAGTGACTCACTTAAGAGCCTTGTAACTGGTGGTGGGGCCCATTTGTCCTTTCGACCAGTTACACTGTAGGAATAGCTATACCCAAGGCTACAGCTTTCGCTCTCACCCGATTTCTATAGCGCCTCGAAGGATTTACCGCATGAGGTCATTCCTAAGAGTGATGTGTCTCTTGGCAGGCCTCTCTTAAAAAGATAAAATTTTTGAGTGTTACTAACACTTTTCTCTTGCACCTAGGACCACAAAAGCCAAGGGAGAGGATAGTGTGTGTTAGAAGTAGGACCACTCAACTGACTTTTTGCACAAGTGTGCCAAGCATGAAAAACACTTGTTCTTTTTAATCTGCCATTGCAATGTGATCTAGCTATTTGGAGATGTTGCTCCAATAGTCATGGTGTCTTTTTATCCCTCAATGGCAAAATGTGTTGTAATCTAGAAATTAGAAATCCTGGTCAACTGAATTTGAAGCACGTGTAAAGAAAAATAGATTTGCAAAAATTTTAAACAAGTTGATTGTGTATTTTATGTGCACCAAAAATAGAAGTGTGGATTGTAAATTCTTTTTTATGCAAAAAATAGAATTGTTGATTTTAAGCCCCAAATGAAGTGTGTTTCCTAACTTGCAAGAAAACAAATGTTTGTTTTGTTCAGTTTTAATGCACCAAAGAAATAAGTGGCCCTAACTAGAAAGCAAGGAAAGTTTGTTTGTTCAAGTTTTAAAACACCAAAATAAAGTTTGTGATTTTAAAGGGTGAGTTTTTAAACCTGCACAAACAACAACCGGTTAGTAAAATCCATGTCTAAGGGGTGCTTCCACAAGCCTAAAAACTTTCACTTTTTCGGTTACAAGGTCCTTTGTACAACATTTTGTTATAATAGCGCTAGTCTATGTTTGAACAAAGGCACTATTTAACACAAACATGCTAAAAGAAAGGGAAAGACAGAGAAGGCAAAAGCACCGAAACAGGGTGAATAGCGCCAAAACAATGTCAAGCGCATCGAAACAATGTCAAAAGTGCTGAAATTGATACAATAGCGCTATTGTAAGAACAATAGCTCTAAAACAACAAGTATCAATAGCGCTGGAACGAGTTCAATAGTGTCAAAGCGCAACTTGTGTGACATTTTCAACATTCAAACATGTTATTGGTTAAAAAAAAAATCTTTTTGGTGTTTGGATTCACGTCGGGTTCACCAAATGATGCTCTGCTAAATGGACAAGGTTACCAAATGACAAACAACACAAGACACCAGAAAATCATTAGTGTTAGTCAATCAAAAACTAATCTAAATAGGCATATCAAAAGAGACACTAAAATCATGCTAATATATTTAACAAATGAAACAAAGATAATAAGGCATCTCCAAATACCTCCTAACATGTTCTTAGCTCCTTCTCCCTTGTTCCTCTCCTCTCCAAGTTCCAAAATAGTGTAGCTCTCAGCAGCTTTTTGCACTATGGATGCTTATGGAGGATTGAGATTTGAGTATTTTGCTCTAAATGTAAAATAAAAAGCTAAAATACTAGATGATATTAAAATGATTGATTTTAACCCAAAATAACAAGATTTTAGTTAGCTATGCTAAATGCTCTCTAAAATGCCTATAGGTTAAATGCATACAAGTTTTCAGGATCTAGATTATGAAGAAATGGGCTCTATTTATAGGGAAAATGGAGCAATGGATGGTTGAGATTGAGCAATCTCAACAAGGGTCAGGATTGAATGATTTCAAATCCATGTGAGGGCTTTCAACCCAATCTCAGGATGACAAGTGTCAATGTGAGATAGGTTGAGAGGGGAGGGAATAAGCATTAAATGCTTGATATGACCTTGGGAGTTAAAGTCAAGGTTAGTTGAATAAATAAACTCTTTATTCAAAGAATAAAGCTTTTATCCAATGGATAAACTCTTGTGCAAATGTAAAAAGGAATAAATATGGTCAAAACAATAAATGTTTGGGGGGACAAGTTTGAAATAACCATAAATGGTTATGTAAGAGCCATAAATGGTCATGTAAGAGCCATTAGTGGTCTTGGAAGACTTTGGGGGTTAATTTGTTGAACACATAAAGCATTAAATGTTTTTCAAAGACTTTTGAAGTCTTTGAGAAGTGACTCCATTTTGCTTAGGAATGTGACAATAATTAGGGGATGGATTAGGCTAATTAGGAAGGGGATAGAAGAATCTAGAAGGGGATTAGATTTTGCAATTGGATTTGGTGGGCGAGGGAAAATAGGATTTTTATTTAAAATAAAATTAGTTTATTTCAATAAATGAGTGCAAGTTGCATTTGTAAGAAAATGCAAGTGGGGGGGATAATGATTTAAATAAATGTTTTTATTTAATTTATTTAAAAGAGGAATAGGGGGGATTTAATGAAATAAATAGATTTTATTTATTTAATTGATTGGAATTTGATTTAATAAATTAATTAAAATAAATTGAATAATTTATTTAATTAATAGGAGAATGTTTGGAGGTGAATTAATTAAATATTAATTTAATTAACTGATGGCTAGTGGATTTTTAATCAAATAAATAGCGAATATTTATTTAGTTAAGCTGGACAGATTTGTGTGACTACGTGTACAAATTGTTGTCCACACACCCTTTCTTGAAGCTTTGCTGATATAAATATATGGTCTATTAGCATTTTCATGAAGATTGCATTAATGAAATGTTATGTTATCATTGATGTCAATTAACCGGTAATGATATTCTTGTAATGTTGTTTTGTAACCGATAGGAAGCGCTAGTGAAGGAAACTGTAACCGGTAGGTATGTTTGTGGAGTGAATGGTACTACTAAGTATTGGAGAGTTGAACCGGTAAACCCTAAATGTTGATTTGATAAACCCTAACCGATTAAGTTTGGTGAATTGGTTGTATTGCTTTATGATCTAATGATGAGCGGTAATGATTATGACATGTATACATATTCTTTGAAGAGAGTTTCAAAGTGTTTTTGGCACGTTGAGATAACAGTTTTTGTCTAGGGAATGAGCAAGTATATTGCATGTAATTAAAAGCGTGTGATGAGTTACTGAGTTCGATGAAGCGGTGATCAAGGAGCGGTTGAGGCTTTCTTGAATGATGTGTAGAGATTGTTATGTAATCCAACAGTCATACTTGAACCAACTTGTTTGTAATCTCTATGAGAGAATTAGGTTTTTGTTGTGTTACCGACCTATTGATTTGTTTATAAGGTCAATGAGTTGTTTAGTTTCAGAGTTGGCAAAGTTTCAGTTGAGTGTGTGGCTGTCGAACCAGATGATATATCTGCAATTTGAGTAAAGGCAGATAGGAGCATGAAAAGGATCTGAACAAGCAAGTGTAGTGTTATTCAAACAAATCAGGAAACTCCTGTTGTTTTCTAAAAATTACAGGTTTAAAATTCCCTAACCAGGTAAGCTCTAACAAGCTTGGTGTTATTCAAATCCTCTAACCAAGTGGTCCATTAGCTTGGATTTCAAATCCTCTACTGAGGTTACTCCTCACAGGGTATTGCTTCTAACAAGGCATTATAGTCAATCCCTTAACTGGGTGGCCCCTAACTTAACAGGACTTTTTTTTAAATCTTTAACAGGCTTGGCTCCTAATAGGACAAACTTCAGAAGAGTTCAGATAGTTATCTTGTGAGTCTCATCTCACCGTGGTTTTTCCCATTTGGGTTTCCACATCAAAATATTGTGTTAGTGGTGAATGTTTTTGTGGTTATGTTTTCTATGGTTGATTTTCTTAACTACTTAATCCACTTTGATAAGTCGTGATAACCGGTAGCAATATGAAATGAAGTTTTACTTATGTTAGTAAAATTATTTGGATGTTTATGAGTTTCAAGTTGTTTATTGTTAATCTGTTGTAATAGACAACCGGTTTAACTTGACAGTTTAATCTTGACAGTGATATTGCATTTATAGTTCAGTGGTTTAACTTGTCAGTTCTAAGTTTACTTTGAGAAGTTGATTTTGAGATTGGTGAAAGTTATTATCAGTTTTTCTATCTACTGATTCACCCCCCCTCTCAGTAGTTGACTAGATCCTTATTCTTTCATCATACCATCAATTGGTATCATAACAACTCAGGTCTTCTAAGGTCTAAGCCTAACAGCTTGAGGTAAAGATTTTGTAGAACATGATGAAGAAGGAAGAGAGTCTAAGAGGAAATTTTGATGACATGCAGATGGATGAAGGTGAGAATATCCAACAGTATGGTTAGAGGATAAAATAGATAGTTGGTGAGATCAAGAGTGCAGGTGGTAAACTGGAAGATGCCACAGTGGCTAGTAAAGTGTTGAGAACCCTACTACCGGTCTACGCTATCTGAGTTGCATCCATTCAGGAGCTAAAATCTATTGACAAAACTAAGGTAACCCTTGACTCCATCATTGGTAAGCTTACTGCTTTTTAATTAAATGGTTATGATGGTAGTGTTCAGAAATCTGAGTCTGCATTTAGAGCTTCAGTTTCTAACCCATCTATGAGGAAAAGTACAGATGTCAGTCACAGTTATGAATCTAGATCCAGTAGAGAACTTGATGATGAAGACAATTTGGTTGAGCTTGAAGCATTGTTGGCCAAGCGGTTGCCTAGAGGAACCGGTAAATATAGAGGTAAATTACCTGTGAAATGTTTTGCATGCAACAAGATTGGACACATTGCAACTAACTATCCTAATGGTGATAATGAGCACAGGAGAGAGAAATTCAAGAAGTACAAGGGAAAAGGCAAAAGAGATTGTCTTATTGCAGTTGATGGTGGTATCACTGATGAGGAATCTGATGGTGATGCTAATGAAGACATTATGTTTGTAGCCATTAAAGAGGAAACATCTAATCAAAAGGCTTTAGTTTCTCGCATGGATAATTATAATGATTGGATCATTGATAGTGGTTGTTCACATCACATGACCAGTGACTAAAGTAAATTTCTTTCTTTGAAGGAATTTGATGGCAGAGTTATAAGATTTGGTAATGACTCACCCTACATGGTTAAAGGTAAGGGAATTATTTCTCTGAATGGAAATAACAATGCAAATTATGTCTACTGGGTTGAAGGTCTAAAGCACAATCTTTTGAGTGTTGCTCAACTCAATGACAGAGGATATCCATTGGAGTTTAAGAATGGTATGTGCAAAATCTATGGGAGAAAAGGTGAATTGATTGCAACCGGCAAGCAAACTAAAGGTAACCTGTTTCACCTAAATCCTAAAGTCAGCAACTATTCAATTGCTAAAGTAGATGATAGTTGGCTTTGGCATAGGAGATTTTGTCATATAAATTTTGATAACATTGTTAAAGTGAGTAAGTCCAAGACAGTGAGAGGTTTTCCTCAGTTGGAAAAACTGGTTAATGCTCTATGTAAGGAATGTCAGTTTGGAAAGATGACGTCCTCAACTTTCAAGAGCAAATCTTTTTCAACGGAACATCTATTAGATTTGGTTCATAAAGATCTTTGTGGACTAATAAGGACTAAAAGTATTCAAGGTGATAGATATTTTATGATCTTCACTGATGATTGCTCAAGAATGATGTGGGTCACATTCTTGAAGGATAAAATAGAAGCATTTAGTAAGTTCAAGGCATTCAAGGCCTTAGCTGAAAAGGAGAGTGGTAAGAAGATAAAATGTCTGAGGACTGATCAAGACAGTGAATTTACTTCTGAGGAATTCACTAGATATTGTGAAGAAAATGGTATCAAATGGAAGCTTTCTGCACTGAGGACACCATAGTAGAATGGTATTGCAGAGAGGAACAGCTGGTCATTTGTTGAAGTAGCTAGAACGATGTTGATACAAGGAGGTGTAGTGAAAAATTTCTGGAGAGAAGTTGTCAGCACAACTGTCTACACTATGAACCGGATTTTGGTAAAAAGAGGTAAGGATAAGACTCCTTATGAATACTAGTATGGTAGATCAGCTAATGTTAGTTATTTCAAGATATTTGGTGGCAAATGTTTTATTAAGAGAGGTGACTATGTTAGCAATTTTGAGGCTAAAAGTGATGAAGCTATATTTCTTGGTTATTCCACCAAGAGTAAGGCCTACAAATGTTATAGCAACCGGACATGGAGAATCATTGAGAGTGCTAATGTTTGAGTGGATGAGTATCCTAAAATCTTAGGAGAAAATAGTGTGGAGAAAAAGGATGAAGATCCTTGCATTTTGTTTTTGGAACCAGAACCTGTGAAACTTGAAACTGGTAAAGAGAATGTTGTTGTAGTAGTTCAACCAGAACAGGTAGATTCAGAAGAAGATGATGACAATGTAGAAGAAGAACCTAAAGATAATGATCATGTTATTCTGAGGTATGTGAGACTCAATGACAATCCTGAATAGATTATTGGAGATAAGGATGTTGGAGTGCTAACCAGAAGAACAATTAGAGAAAATTCTTGCATGATCTCCACTATTGAGCCTAGAACTGCTAAGGAAGCATTTGGATATGATCATTAGGTCAAATCTATGGAGGAGGAGCTTGATCAAATTGAGAAGAACAATACATGGAACCTAGTACCTCGACCGGTAAATAAAAAATGTGATAGCTACTAAGTGGGTATTTTGGAACAAGTTGAATGAAGATGGTGTTGTAGTTCGCAACAAAGCTAGATTGGTTTGCAAAGGTTATGCACAAGAAGAAGGAGAATATTATGGTGAGACTTTTGCACCAATGGCTAGACTGGAAGGTGTTAGAACTTTACTTGCATTTGTAGCACATAAGGGATTAAAAGTATATCATATGGATGTGAAGTCAACATTTTTTAATGGAATACTGGAAAAAGAAGTATACATTGAGCAGCCAAATGGTTATGCTCTGACTGATGAGAAAGACATGGTATGTAAGTTGCACAAAGCATTATATGGATTAAAGCAAGCACCGAGAGCATGGTATGAAAGACTTCATTCACACCTGATGAAGATAGGTTTTCAGAGAACTGGTGAAGATAGCAACATATATCTCAAATCTAAAGGAGATAAGATATGGGTTAGTGAAGTGTTTGTAAATGATATCGTATTTGGAGGTAATGATGACATGAGAAATGAATTTGCAAATGAAATGAAAACTAAGTTTGAAATGTCTCTAGTGGGAGAGATAAAATATTTCATAGGCTTGCAAATAGAGCAAATGAAGAGTGGTATTTTCATCACATAGTATAAGTATGTGAAAGAGGTATTAAAGACATTTGGTATGAGTGGTTGTAAACCAGTTGGGACACCAATGGCTATAGATTGTATGTTGTCTAAGGAAGATGAGGCCACATCTATTGATGAGAAGGAGTACAGGTCAATGATTGGAAAATTGCACTATGTCTATCACAGCAGACCGGATATATCTCATGCAGTTGGTCTAGTTGCTAGATTTCAGAAGAATCCAAAGGAAACACATTTGATAGCAACCAAGAGGATATTCAAATATTTAAAAGGCACTATTGACTATGGATTATGGTATCCATATGAAGGTGTACAAAGATGCAGATTGGGCAGGTAATGTTGATGATAGGAAAAGCACAATTGGTTGAGCATTCTTTCTTGGAGGAAGATTTGTTTCATGGAGTAGCAAGAAGCAAAGTTGTATATCACAGTCTACTTCTGGAGCTGAGTATGTTGTAGCCTATATGAATTGTACCCAGGCTATCTAGATGAGGCACATTTTAGAAGGTTTCAAGATGAAGTTTACAGAACATGTAAAGATCTTATGTGACAATACTAGTGCCATAAATATTTCCAAGAACCGTGTTTTGCATGCACAAACCAATCATATTGAATTGAAGTATCATTTCTTGAGGGAAAATGTGCAAAGTAAAGATGTGATCTTGGAGCATGTTTCTACAAAGGAGCAGCTTGCAAATATATTTACTAAACCTCTGTCTGAGACTACTTTTGAGTATCTTAGAAGTCAGCTAGGGGTTGTACCCCTTCATGAGGTGAATTGAGCATGATGTAGAGTACATCAGTCCCAAAGCTACTTGCAGAATTTTACAACAGGATTGATGTGGAGTGGAGTTATTCCATAGGGGGAGCATCAAGTTGTAGGTTGTTGATGCTGAAAAGTGAAGTTTTACATTGCATGTTTTACTTTCAATTTGGCATTGTTGTCAAAGGGGGAGAAGAACTATGTGATTATGTGGGAGAAATTGTATGATTGACAGAGAGAATATCTACAGCCAACTACCAGTTGATGACAAGGAGAGTACATGGTAAAATGTAAACCATGATTCCTATTCACAATCACAACAATCAATGGTATTGATATTTGTATTGCCATCAATGCCAAAGGGGGAGATTGTTGGCATTTTCGTGAAGATTGCATTAATGAAATGTTATGTTGTCATTGATGTCAATTAACTGGTAATGATATTGTTGTAATGTTGTTTTGTAACCTGTAGGAAGCGCTAGTGAAGGAAACTATAACCGGTAGGTATGTTTGTGGAGTGAACTGGTATTGTTGAGTATTAGAGAGTTGAACCGGTAAACCTTATATGTTGATTTGATAAACCCTAACCGATTAAGTTTGGTGAATTGGTTGTATTGGTTTATGATCTGATGATGAGCGGTAATGATTATGACACGTATACATATTGTATGAAGAGATTTTCAAAGTGTTTTTGGCACGTTGAGATAATGGTCTTTGTCTAGGGAATGAGCAAGTATATTGCATGTAATGCAAAGCTCGTGATGAGTTACTAAGTTCGATGAAGCGGTGATCAAGGAGTTGTCAAGGCTTTCTTGAATGATGTGTAGAGATTGTTATGTAATCCAACAGTCATACTTGAACTGACTTGTTTGTAATCTCTATGAGAGAATTAGGTTTTTGATGTGTTATCGACCTATTGATTTGTTTATAAGGTCAATGAGTTGTTTAGTTTCAGAGTTGGAAAAGTTTCATTTGAGTGTGTGGTTGCCAAACCGGATGATGTATCTGTAGTTTGAGTAAAGGCATATAGGAGAATGAAAAGGATCTGAACAAGCAAGTGTAGTGTTATTCAAACAAATCAGTAAACTCTTGTTGTTTTCTAACAATTATCGTGGTAAAATCCCCTAACCGAGTAAGCTCTAACAAGCTTGGTGTTATTCAAATCCTCTAACCAGGTGGTCCATTAGCTTGGATTTCAAATCCTCTAGTGAGGTTACTCCTCATAGGGTATTGCTTCTAACAAGGCATTATAGTCAATCCCTTAACCGGGTGGTCCCTAACAAGATCTGTTCTTAACAGGACTTTTTGTAAAAGATTTAACAGGCTTGGCTCTTAACAGAACGAACTTCAGAAGATTTCAGATAGTTATCTTTTGAGTCTCATCTCACCGTGGTTTTCCCATTTTGGGTTTCCATGTTAAAATATTGTGTCAAGTGGTGAATGTTTTTGTGGTTATGTTTTCTATTGTTGATTTGCTTAACTACTTAATCCACTTTGATAAGTCATGATAACCAACAACAATATGAAATGAAGTTTTACTTATGTTAGTAAACGTATTTGGATTTTTATGAGTTTCAAGTTGTTTACTGTTAATCTGTTGTAACAGACAATCGTTTTAACTTGACATTGATATTGCATTTGTAGTTCATTGGTTTAACTTGTCAATTCTAAGTTTACTTTAAAAAGTTGATTTTGAGATTGGTGAAAGTTATTATCAGTTTTTATATCTACTGATTCACCCCCCCTGTCAGTAGTTGACTAGATCCTTATTCTTTCATCATACCATCGTGGTCAACCTAGAGTACCATGCTCTAGGTGCCTGCTTCAACCTATACAATGCTTTTCTTAACCTACATACAAAATCTTTATTCTCATGCAATTGAAATTATTCAGTCTTCTCAATGTACACGTCTTCCTCAAGATTGCTATTAAGGAATGTTGATTTTACATCCATTTGGTAGATTTTGTAACCCTTATAGGCTACAAATGCTAGGAACATCCTTATTGCTTCAAGTCTAGCAGCTAGGGAAAAGGTTTCTTCAAAGTATATGCCCTCTACTTGTGCATAATCCTTTTATACTAACCTAGATTTATTTCTAACCACTTTTCATCCTCATTCAACTTGTTTCTATAGACCCACTTTATGGCAATGATATTCTTAGCAGTTGGTTGTGGCACTAAATCCCATGTTTCGTTCTTCTCTGTCTGATGCAATTCTTCTTTCATTGCCTTGATCCAGTCAGCACTCTTGTTGGCCTCATTATAATTATTTGGTTCTAGTTCAGTCAAGAGGCAAAAATTCACTTGTTCATTGTTTGTAGCATGCTTCCTCCTTGTTTGTACACCTCCATCCTTGTTGCCTATAATCTGATCTTTAAGATGACACTTCTGCACATACTTGCTAGGTGGTTTCTTTGTAGTTTCCTCTTCAATTTCAATCAAGCCCAAAATTAATTCTAACAAGATTTTTTTACTTTTTATAGATTGTGACTGTAAATTTGACAGTTGATGAGGTAGACAAAAAAAAATTGTAAATTTTTCAACTCTACCCAAATAGGCCAAATATATATGATTTTTCATCTCTCGACCAACCTGAATCCATCCATGAGGTCCATTTTGTCCCACGAGGTCATTTGTGAAAGTTCACCCCCAAAATCCTCATATAAAAATCACAACCAAGAAACCCATTTGACCCAATATTTTTTTAACCCCAAATCTGTCAACAACCCACCATAATAACAAACCCAAAAACCATAGATTTGCAATAAACAACTTGAAAAACCCTCATGTCTTGCTTTTCCATTTATTTTTCCATGCATTCATAGATTCAACACCCAAGGTTATAACACCATAAACTATAGCTCTAATACCACTTGAAAGAAAATTTGCAGCCATACATATGGCAATTTTCACATAAACCAATTTAATATTTTGATCAAATAAACACTTAGAATCCACATGCAAAGAATAGACAATATACCCATCAAACTTGTCACAAGATATACCCTAAGAAAACCCTCATGAGAGAAAACCCCCCTCCAAAAGAATCTATCACCATGTATTATCAACAATGCAAACATTACAAATACAACCATGAAAGCTTTCCAAACCCCATCATCAAGCAATCCATTTGAACAAGCATGTAGCCACACATCCTATGCCATGATTCCAACCTCTAGAAATTCTAAACTTGGCTAACCCAAACAACTACCCTTGTGCTTGCTTTTATAGACACAAGCTCCCACAAAACCACCAAGTGGTATTACATCAAAACAATGTGTTGATACCATGGGCTAACTAACCCATTGACCCCACATCTAATATTGGGTACTTTATTAAATTTACTTTCCCCAACATTAAATAAATACAATATAACATATCCCAATGTTACAATACAACTCATCAAGTGGCCCAAGAATATTCCAAGGGAATCTCTACACTTTACACATCCATGTGTAACTCACATAATAAATAAAATATTATGTAAATATTAATATGTCCCAAACAATACAATATATTGAGATGATTCTTTCACCAATCAATATATTTTTTCAATTCTACTCCTTAGGGTCATTTTTCATGTCCATGCATGCCTGTATAGGCTAACTCATTAAAAATAGAAGGTGATTACTTTTTTCTGATTTCAAGCTTTTGACTATCCTACACCTTGTAAGTGTGATCATGAGCTCCAAAATGACTAAAAAATCTTACAAAAATAGAAGAAAAATATAATTTTTTGTGTGATGTAAGATTTCCCTAATGCCAATAGATGCTTGTGCATCGACATTAATTTTTGTTTTAGTTTCTAAGGGATTCACAGGCACTTTTTCATACATTTTTAAAAACAATTATTTTGGTTGAGTGGGTTTCATGCAAGTTGCACATGTTTACATATGGTTTTCATGTTGTTACATGTGGTTTTAATGTGCTTGCATATTGCTACATGTATTAGGACTTTCTTATGGTTCTATGAATATTATTCTCTTTATGGTACTAGTCCAAAGTTTAAGTGGGACTCTTGTAGTAGATTTTTTTCTTTTATGAAATAGTATGGTCCAAGCACTTATGATAGAGATATTCAATAAAATTAATGTTGAAATATGGATACTTGGGGTGTAAAATATTCGAATTGGTCATTGATTTACATGTTGCATCGTATTGACCACTTGATATCCTATTAAATAGTAAGGACTACCCTCTAGCATGATGGTCGTGTTTATTCATCTTATGGTAATTTTCAATATAAGAGTATGCATATTTCTAGCAAGTTGGCGACATTGGAGAGAATTAGTAACTTTAGCTACTAGTTGGACTACTTATTTTATGTGCTAGCTTTTATCCCTTGGTGTGATAAAGAATTAGAAGTGTATGTGGTGAACATGATGATGATTAACTATTGCAAAACCATAAAAGATCCAACCACAAGCAAACCCTAGTTCTACAATAAAGCATTCACCATACACCAATGAAGAAACCTAAGAACATGCAAATCAACAAATAAGATAATAATACCATTCACATGGCAAGTAGGGTTTGATCTCTATTGTTTCCTATCTCTATTGATCTTGTTTGATATATTTGCTCTAGGATTTTGTATGTGCACAAGAGCTCAACAAAGAACGGATTGTGGTTGTGAAGTCGCTTGATCACAAGTATGCTTGATAGATGCATTAGTTAGGGTCTTGAAAGGATGAAAGGATCATTTTATATAGAAGACGCCTTATAAAATGGAGGGATAAGATTAAGAGATGAAAAGATAAATGGTCGGCTAGGATTAAAGGAGTAGGTAGGAAATATAATAAAATATGAAGGGGGGTAGTTAGAGGAAAATTAAGAGATAAATGGCATGTGTCATGGAAGGAAAAAGCTAATCTATTAATTAAATAAATTAAGATTTATTTAATTAATAGAGGAAGTGGGACCAATTAAATAAATAAAATATTTATTTAATTTAGGGAAAGGATAATTTAAATAAATAAAAATTTATTTAATTAATGGAAGGCTTAGGATAAAATAATTAAATAAATTAAATATATATTTAATTAGGATAGGACAATTTTAGGTGTCTACATTCTGCCCTTGTTTGAGACAATGTAGCTTGTTGTGTTGGCTCAAAGAAGATAGAATAAACTAATACAAAGTTACCCTAAGAAGAGAATGATATGCCCCCTTGAGAGATTGGATGAAAATTTTGAAAAAGAGCGCAAACAATCTCGCAATAAGAAAGAAAGGCTATAAAGGGATAAGGATAGGGTGACTAGGTCATGTAGGTGAAAAAATAACTCAGGAGAGATCAACAAGCAACGAGAGACTGACACATCGAACTGGGTTACATAGCCTATATATACAAGGCCCCATGTGGAAAAACATCCTCATTTGCATCCAACTCTTGTGCTGATTGGGCAGCCAACCTGGCTTGCCAATCGGGAGACATCATCACTAGTTATGGTGAAAAGGAGATTGCAAGTGAAATGAAATCCTTGCTCAATCAGGACCGAAGCTATACAAGGCAACATGGTACTTTTAATCATTATTTCTAATGACCTTTCTACCTTTTTCGATGCAGGGTTTGCTTGAAGATAATGAGCTATTAAATAGGTGTCATATCATCATTATTTGGCACAGATTATGGGTGCTCTTATAGAATAACCATAGAAACCAGAGGAAAAGTTATCAAAATAAGAGAAGGCATTGCAAGGAAGGTGCTGGAAAAATGGGAGGAAACAAGAAGAGATTTGAACCTGCATCCTACTCTGAATGGAGAAAGAATGAAGAAGTCCGGAGTATCCTTCAGCAGGGGGGGCTCAATGTTTTCATGGAATGAGTGAATGGGAAGGACCCCACAATTACCAGCTACTTCATCAAGAACTAGAAAATTGGAAAAGTTCTGATTGGATCACATATGATGAATGTAGATGAAGAGGTTATCGCTGAGGCCACGAGGATGACTACCAAGGGTATGAAATTTTACAGGGATAGAGGGATATCAGATAAGGCTGCAGACAAGTTTCCTGTTACGGATGGTGAGAGAAGAAAGATGATCAAAATTGACAACTCCTACCACTCCCCAAAGAGAATTTGTAGGCCATGGAGGTTTGTCTTATTTGCTTCTATTGAATATATTACCTTAGATGGTAGGTTTACAGATGGTGAAAGGGTTAGCCTTCCCTATTACCTGGCCTATTCAATGGATCATACTATAAAGGAGACCCAGAAGGACCCTAAAGGTGATCATGCCCTCCACCAGGGGCTCATGGTCCTGGTTTATAAAATGCTAAAGGGGAAGTGCATTGAAAAGCCTATTAAAGGCAAAAATGCTAGAGATGAGACTACGGAAAGTAAGGATAGTGGTTTCAACTTTGATTCTGAGACTGAGGGAGAGTTGGAAGAAACTAGCAAAAAAGGGAGGATTGGGGCTAAGAAGAGGAGGATTATTGTGGAATCTAAAATGTTGGACTCTGAAACTGATTCCCTTGAGGAAAAACTTGTTAAAAAGAGGAAAGGGAAAGCCTCTGGAAAGAAGGCCCAGAAAAAGAAAACTAAAAAGGGTAGCAATTCTGATCTCAATTATGTTTTGATTGAGTCTGAGGAGGAGGATGATGATAATAAGAGGATTGATAGTCAAGACAAAGAAGGGGAGGGTAACCCGGTTAAGGATAATTTGGAAACCGTGGAGACTATGAAAACCACTAGATTGCATAACGAGGAAAAAGGGGGTCAAAGTGATAGTGGTGACAAAGATACCATTAAGGCTTTTTGTGAGACCATCACTACTTTGGTGAAGGATATTAATAGTTTGAAAATAGATACACAGGCCATGGAAAGAATTGCAATTGGTGACAAGCCCTTGGCAGAGTATGTTAACGAGTTAGTGGTTGTTCTGCATAATGCGCAAGATATTGAATTTATGGTTGGAAAAATCTTAGCCACAGAGAAAAAGGTCAATGAGATGGGAGATAGAAAGGAAATGGACAATAAACTAAAAGACTTTGGCAGCAGAATTGACAAGCCGGAGCACAATGTCAAGGAGTTTGTTGATCAAAATTTCCAAATTCTTAAATCTTCGGTGGACAACATGAACATCTTTATCAACAGGTATGAGAACAATGCAGAGAAGGAAGGTGATAAAGAGCAGGTGAACAAGAAGGGTTCATAAAAGGAGGACCAGAGCCAACACAAAGAATAAGGTCGACATCAAAGGTCATGAGCTGGAGGATATGAAGACCTCAGCGAACAACATGAAACAAATGGTTGTTCACACTAAGGAGATCCTGAATAGTATTTAGTTCTAGTTGTTGTCCTTGGTTCTGTCTCTTTGTTGTCTTTTGCTTTCTTGTTGTTGTATGTTCTAAGTTTTAGGTAATTATGTAATGATGTTTTAAGTTGTGCTAAGTTGTGCCCTTCTGGTGGGTTCATTTTGACTTTTTGAAGTAATCAGGCACTTTTTTATGCTATTTTGTTCTCCTGGCTTGTAAAAGGCCGGGTACCTTTCAAATACCTATTTTTACTTAATCAAAAAATCCTCATTTGCATCCACAACCTTTATAGAGATCTAAGTAAAGTGGATTACTCAGAGAGCTTAGAGAGCAGTCAATAGTCTAGGAGAGATGGCAATCAGATTGCATCAATTTGAGCGAGTCCAATGGTTTGATCTGCTAGAGGACATGGGTGAGCTGGTACGTAGCTCAAACTTTCTCATTAATTTTGAATTTATGACGTGCATTTAATGCACTTTGTAGGTAGATAAACAAAAACATGGAATTTGTATTTAGCACTAGAAATGTATATGGGTAAGTTTAGGGTGTATCTACGATGTAAAGGCATGTATGGGTAGAGGATGAAAGCATTTATGAGTGTAATCACGTCTATGAGTTGTATGTGTATGTCTACGTCCAATGGTCACGTCTAGGTAATAGAGTTGCATCTAGGTGCTAGGGGCACATCTTTGATGATCAGTGTCATGTCTGCATGCTAAAACACATTTATGCACTGTAAAATTATGTCTATGCAGTAAAAGAATGTTTAGGTAGTGTCAACTAGTTTGTGTTAAACATACACTATTAGTTGGATAAGTTGCTGAGAGGATTCACTCAAACAAGTGCCCTAGGGAAGACAAATTGAAAACAAGGCTAGAATCGACAACCATGTGATAGAAAAGTATCGCTAATTGGATAAGTTGTTGAGAGGATTCACTCAATAGGTGCCCTTAAGTAGATAGGTTTGCTAAGTTGAATATAAGATAAGTCATCGAATTGATAAAATCTGGCAAGTGTTCTAGCAAGATAAGATCAATTATAATGTGATAAACATATACACTAGGATGCAGCGCCATGTGATAAACATAAGCACTAGGATGGAGAGCCTAATGAGTAGCACCATGTGATAAACATAGGCACCACTAGGCTAGGATAGGATAAGATAAGTAGTACTATGTTATAGACATGAGTATTAATGGGATTGACACAATTGTTTTGCTTGGATGCAGGAGTATCTCCCTTGGATCGAGTCATGAGAGAGATTCCCAATGACATAGAGGCTACAGACATACCTGACTACTGATGATCATGCATCGATCAAGGCTATGGGTTTGAGACACATTATGTATATGCCTGAGATTCATGTGAACACAGAACTGTTGATTGCACTAGCTGAGAGATGCCACTCTGAGACATGTACATTTCATTTGCTGACTGGAGAGATTTCAGTCACTTTAGAGGATGTATACAGGATATTGTGAATATTGATCCATGGAGAGCTAATTGTGTATGACAAAGAGGGGTATGTGGATGCACTTCAAGGAGTCTTCAAAGACTTAGAGGTAGAGTTGAGGGGAGGGTGCTTGAGCTGGGAGGTTATGTACACTAGCAGACAAACATTGGCTGCAATGGTGGGATGGGTGATCAACGATTTCCTACGTCCTGACAGGGCTACACACAGACTAGCTATAGGGTGGGGCAAAGAACTAGAGATTCTAGTCACAGAGAGGACTAGATTTCCTTGGGGACCATGCATATTAGCACACTTATACCATGAGGGTCATCATTTTGTATACCCTGATGGTTACGGATTAGGATGTGGAGTTAACTTACTGCAAGTTTGGACTTATGAGCATATAGTTGTGGTGAGACCTATTCACTTTGGATTCAGAGGTCATGGACATGCCTATATACATACTTATGGTATGATTACTTCCAAGCCACAGATTGGGAAGCTAGAGTACTAGCAGTAGTTGATGGATGATATAGATAGTGTGACATGATGGTCATACTTAGACTATGAGGCATGTGAGGAGGACAACAGGGAGCTACCATTTTATTTTCATAGCAGGTATCTCATTGGACGAACTCCCTACATTTTGGATAGACACTTGGTTGACAATGTGGCTAGACAGTTTGGTAGAGTATAGCATATTCCTCGAGGGTCAAGTGATTTTGCATGAACAGTGAGAGAGAAAGTCCATTGGGGACCAATTTTGTCTTATGATGTGGTCCTGACTCTATTTTAGGAGATGGTACCATTTCCATGGGATATGCTTAAGGATATGGCAGATGTAGGCATTTTAGATGAGTATGCAGCCTATTTTGTGGCACATCCCTTCCCTTGGTTGACAAGTCTAGGGAAGATAGATCTGGGTTTAGATGATGATGTTGATGATGAGGATGGAGGAGAATGAAGGAGGAGGCAAAAGAGAGGATGAGCCAGGAGGACTATGAGTAGAGGTGGAGGACAGAGGCATGGAGGATGAGGAGAGAGAGTACAAGGTGGAGATGGAGAGGGGGGCAGACCACTAAGGCCACTAAGAGAGAGGAGGATAGCCACTACAGGTTTCTCTACAAGTAGAGGTACATGCCATATAGGGACAGATTAGAAAGATTAGGCAGGGCAAACCAATGCAGGATTCCTTAAAGCAAGTCAGGTGGGAGGGGATGAGGAGGAGGATGAGCTACTCATGCTATGAGAGCTCACTCATTGACAAGCCAACGAGATCAATGATCTTGAGAGAGAGGTGACTTGATTGAGGTGATAGCTCTAAAAGGCCAGGGATGAGAGAGATAGGGTTATCGAGTGGTGTACAGTCATTGGGGAGACCATGAGGACAACCAGGGCTACACTGCAAGGAGATATAGGGTCAAGATACACATATTATATCTAAGAAGGACAGGAGATCACATACTGGTAGAGTTTATACAAGGAAGTAATGCCACCTCACCTGCAGGCAAGGAGATACAGGTGGGCCTCCTGGACCATGACTATAGGTCGAGAGAGATAGAAGGCATCTAGTGGAGGTGTGATGGGGCCACTAGCACCACTAGCAAGGTTTGCAAGAAGAGGTCGATGAGATGATCTAGAGGCTAGGCTGTCAGGAGCTCAGATTTCATCGAGGCCTACTGGCTCTAAGGGAGGGAGTTCATCATAGCTCTCTTGGATCCAGTTTTGTATCATTTTTTGTATGATGATATAGACACCTTTAGGTGATTTTTTAGCCATATGATTTTTGACATCATTGTATTATGACACTGAATTATATATATATATATATATATATATATATGAGATGACCTATTCCTTGTAGCAGTTATATACATGTGTACCTATGTTCAATGCATATTCTATAATGTTATGATGCTTCTATATGCTTTATGATGTTTAAATGCTCCTATATTCTTAATGAGATGTTCATGTTATGGATGCATATTCTATTATGATGATGTAATCACTTTCTATGTAATGTCCATATGATGATTATGAGATGCAATCCATGTGAATGATGCGATGCATTATATTTTTGTGTTTTTTATGCTTATATTATGCATGACGCAAATGTATATGTACCAATGCAAATGGTTGTATGAAAATGATGCTTATATGATGTGCTAATTATTGGTATATGCAAGATGTGATTCTATTATGATTTATATATGTATGTGATAAGATGTACTAACATGTGGTGATGCAGATGAACACTACATGAGATGCAGATATTTTTGGTGTGTCATTATACTCAATCATGTGATACTGAACTACACAGGACTTGGGATGAGATAATGGAGGACAAAGCGGACAAGAGGATGGAAGGTAGAAGATATGGAGGTCAAAGAGCTTCTTGTGCTATTATCATCATTGAGCTTTATTATGGCTAACAGGTTATAACCATCCAAGTATAGGTTCGACCTAGAAAGTCATTGTACCCATTGCATGGAGATCAGATAGTCATAGACAAGGAATGACCCAATTCAAACTAAACTCACAATGTCCTCATATCCTTGGATGAGACATAGCATCACTAAGAGATAATCCACAGATAACAAAATAGGTGAACATACCCCATCCTCGCCTTTCTAGTCAAAGGCATCCTTGAGATAGAATCTCTAGTTAGAGACATCCTAGATAAAAGATAAAATAAAAGAAAACAAAAGACTTAAAACCAACATAAACTGAAATCCTCGAGTTATTAGTGTGTCTTTCCACACACACACAGAGATATATATATATATGTATGTATGTATGTATGTATGTATGTATGTATGATCTGATTTATTAAAAGCTCATTGTTGTTTGTGCCTCATCTAAAACTGACTAAATCCGTGAAACTAATACTTTATTGTGGATCGGCGATGCAAGTGATATTTTATTATGGATTATGTGTGAAAATGAGGATGAAAAGATGATGCCCCTCAAAACATGTGATGCTCAAGGTTCCACTTCCATCACTAGATTTAGGATTTTGCCCCTAGTTACAGATTGGATCTAATTTATTATGAAAGGAATGGGTGAAAAAGGTTTATTATGGATGGAAAACCAATGTTAGGTAGATCAATAACAAGCCATGATGGGAATGAGAAAATTTATTATGGAATGAAAGGCTATGAGTGTGTGCAAAGTGAAAGAGCGAGATCGAATCCTGAAGGAGGGAGGAGCAAAGTCTCTACACATGGCTCTGGTAACTCAATTTTCACCATGGTACTTGCCCACGGTACCACTAAAGTGGCTTTCACTATTTGATGAATTTATTTCTCTTTACTTTGTCAAATTTCAATTTTTTTGTGTCACAAGGTGCCTTTTTGCCAGGTTTTCACCAAGTAACGATTTTTATTTTATTTTTTTGTATTTTTGAGTAGGTACTCTGAAAAACTATATGAAAAACCTACGAAGGTGCATGTTGTTGATAGGATCCTCGAAAGGTTCTCCATCTAGTGTTGAAATCTGATATGCACCTAATCCATATATTGTTGTAATGACATAATGGCCAAGCCAATTCAGATCAAACTTACCCTTTTTCTCTCTGTCTTGTTGATTCTAAGGATTTTCTCTGAGGACTAAGTCACCCATCTCAAATGTATGAGGCTTTACCTTATGATTATAATTGCGACTCATAAATTGTTGATATACTTTGAGATGATTAAGTGCATGCAATTCATCTACACTCATCCAATAATACCAAATCTTGTAATCAGTGATAAGATCATGCAAAGAGACCCGTAGGGATGGTAGCTCGACCTCAATAGGCAAGATGGCTTCTACACCATAGACAAGTGAATAGGGATTGGCTCTATTAGGTGTGTGAACACTTGTGAGATTGGCCCAAAGTGCAGGGCTGAGTTGGATATGCCAGTTACAGCAAGCGTCATTGACTTTCTTCTTGAGGATTTTGAGAATAATTTTATTGGATGCCTCAAGTTGACCGTTACCTTGAGGGTAATATGGGGTGGAAAAATGACGATGGATATGGAATCAGTCACAAAGTTCATGAACATCCTAATTCTTGGAAGGATGCTTGCTGCCTGTGATGATGGAAAGGGGAATACCATATCGACAAATGATATAGTTGAGAATAAAGGTTGCAATTTTCTTTATGGTGACCTGGGTGATAGGAATAGTCTCGATCCACTTCGTAAAGTACTTTGTGGTTGTAATAATGAATTTACGTTCATTGGATGATGAAGGGTAAATCTTTCCCATGAGATCAATCCCCCACTGGAAAAAGGGCCATGGAGTGGCGATTGACTGAAGTTACTGTGTTGGTGCATGAATGAGGTCTCCATGAATCTAACATTGTTTGCATTTTCTAACAAACTTGTATGATTCTTTTTCCATAGTAGGCCAATAGTATCCAGTCCTCATGAGTTTCTTGGCTAAGGTTGGACCACTAGAGTGAGCACCACATATACCTTTATGAACCTCCCATAATGCAATCTGAGCTTTGTCACTTTCTAAACATCTAAGGAGAGTACCATTTAGACTGCGTTGATAAAGGGTATTGGCAAAGATGACATAGTGGGGGGATTGGTGAATGAAAGTACGATGTTGATTGTTGGAAAGGTCATGTGGAAGGATATTATCACAAAGGTAAGTGAAAAGGTTGAAGGATATTGTCACGAACGTAAGTGAAAAGGTTATCATACCAAGGGGAATTAGGACCAATGACACATATCATTTTTGTAGGAGTGATCTCATATGAGGGAACAAAAAGACTATCCACCAAGAACTCGTAGCGGGTCTAGTTCTAAGGCATGTCAATCAAAGAGGTAATAGTAGCCATGCCATCGGTATCTCAATTATTATGCCTTGGAATTTTCCCAAAGACTATCTATGTGAAGTATTGCTTGAAATCGTCCACCATTTTCTTGTATGGCATTAACTTTTCATCTTTACTCTAGTAGTTATCATTTTCTTGGTGAATCACAAGTTGAGAGTCCCCAAAAATGTGAAGTTCCTAGATCTTCCACTAAATTGCGATTCGTAGACCTGTTGTTAATGCTTCATATTTTTCTATTCTATTTGTACAAGGGAATTATAATCGGTATGACTTAGGAATGGAATCCCCTTGAGGTGTGATAAAGAGAATACGTACTCCTTTGCCATGTTGTGTGTATGAACCATCAAAATATAACTACCAAGGCTTTGAATCTGTCACCATGAAGATAGATTCATCTAGGAATTTTGAGACAATAGGAGTGTCATCAATCATAGGTCCATCTACTAGTTTATCTACAATGGCTTGTCCCTTAATGGATTTTCTATCAACATATTCAATATCAAAGTCGCTCAACATCATAGCCCATTTAGCCAATCAGCATGTGAGTGTCACCTTGTTAATTATGTATTTGAGTGGATATATTAATGCAACAAACTTTGTTTTGTGAATTAGCATGTAATGACACAATTTTTGTGAAGAAAAAACCATGGCAAGACATGCACGATCAATTGAAGTGTAATTAAGCTCATACCCAACCAATGTGCGACTAATGTAGTATATAGCTTGTTTTTTGTCATCATGATCTTGTTGTGCCAAGAGTACTCCCAGTGTTATTTGTGTAGCTGATATGTAGAGTAATAGGGGTTTTCCTTGAATAGGTGTCATCAACACTGATGGATTTAAAAGATAGTCTTTGAGAATTTGAAAGGCATGTTTCATTTATCATCCCATTTGAACTTGATATTTTTGTGAAGTAGATGCTAAAAAGGATGACATTTATCTGCAAGTTATGCATTGAATCTGCATATTGATTGGATTATTCCTTGTAGAGATTAGAGTTGGTTGATGTTCTTTGAAGGTTGCATTTCCAATATGGCTCTAACTTTTGTTGGGTCTGCTTTGATACCCTATTGTGAGATAATGTATCCAAGGAGTTTCTCGAAGGTTACACCAAAGACACACTTCTTGGGATTTAATCTGACTTTGTACTTTTCCAAGCATTCAAAGACTACTGATAAAATATCCAAATTTGTTTCCCTTGTAACTGATGTGCCCAAAATATCATCAAAATAGTCTTCCACAGTAACATGCATGAGATCGTGAAAGATGGTTGTCATTGCCCTTTGATACGTCACACCTACATTCTTTAGTCCAAAAGGCATGACATTCCAACAAAAAGTACCCCAAGGACATGTAAATGTTATTTTATGTTGATCTTCAGGTGCTATTTTGATCTGGTTATACCTGGATAATCCACCCATGAGATAACATTGCATGGATGACTATGAGATCAACTATTAGATCAATTTTTGGCAATGGAAAATCATCTTTGGGAGAAGCCTTATTGATATCTCTAAAGTCTGTACATATCTTGATACTGTTGTCTAGTTTCCCGACAAGTACAAGATTAGAAATCCACTCAGGGTAGTCAATTGGTCTGATGAAGCCGACAATCAATAATTTCTCAAGTTTCACTTTGACTAGTAGTGCCACCTATGAATGCATCTTTCGGAGTTTCTATTTTATTGGTTTGGCACCTGGAGTAACTGTCAAATGATGCATAACTATATCAGGATCCAATATAGGCATATCGACATACAGCCATACAAATTTGATTTGTCACTCTATGAAGAACATTATGAACTTTGGTCTTTCAATTTTTGTCAAAGACTGTGCCAAGAAGATGTTGCGTAGTACCTCCTCTATGCCAATATTTGTCTTGATAGTTTCTTTAATCAACATTGATGATATTTCTTTATATGATGTCATGGGAAGAGTGTCAAACCTTCCATCCTCAAGCACCTTACAAAGGTTTCCACCATCGAATGCATCCTTTATTTTTACTTTTTTGGGGTCATATAGTGCCACAATGTGGTTTTCGCCATGAGACCAATTATTTGTTTTTATTTTTTCACTTTTGCAACTGGAAGGTTTGACACCCTATCCAAAATATGCCACACTATCAAGTTATATGATGTATCATGCTTTGTGGTCCCCAAGTGGAAGACCATCTCGTATACCAAGGTAGTCAATAAAGGCCTCAACATTTTGGAATGTGTCAAGTCACAAAGGTCCTTGTTGATCCCAATCAATCAGTTGTGGATGAACGAGGGGAAGGCCATTGGTGTGTTCAAAGTCAATGGGTGTGAGGGTAGAAAAAACAAGAGTCTTCAAGTATTTCAATGCAATCATCAAGGTCATCGCTAGTACTCTCCTCATCAATATTGATTGTAAATGAATCCAAATCAACATCACTAGGACACTCGGCAATGGGAGTCTTCACTCTTCATGGTTTTTACCTAGACCCTCAAGACATAGAGGGCTTTGGATCCCAAAATGTTTCTATCCATGGTTCTCTAATATCCTTCTTTTCTTGGGATGTAGAGTCTGATAATGTTGCTTGAGAAACTTTGAATTACTTTCTAAATTTCTCTTCTTTTGTGGGTTCTAGTTCTTTGAATGTTTCTATAAGCTAATAGTCACTGGATGACTTGTCTGAACCCTATTCCCATTCATTAGAGTCTAGGGATGTTGGCATTAGATTGTCATTGATGTCAACAATTGAGAAGATGCAATGGAGAGATCATAGAAGATGTAGTGGAGATATCAGACAAGATGTAGTGGAGAGTTCAGATTGATAAGTTGGCAAAAGTGTTGTTGCAACATCGTATAACACACCATGTTATATGCACAAGGAGATGCATGAGGATTTCATGATGCATATCATTGGGGAATGAAAATTTACAAGGAGGACATAGGCAATTGTGTTGGAAATGTATTGTGAAATTTGGTCCGACTCAGAAAACGTTAGCTACAGT
This sequence comes from Cryptomeria japonica, assembly GCF_030272615.1. Taxonomy (NCBI): domain Eukaryota; kingdom Viridiplantae; phylum Streptophyta; class Pinopsida; order Cupressales; family Cupressaceae; genus Cryptomeria; species Cryptomeria japonica. The sequence goes on along the minus strand of NC_081406.1, from coordinate 629,029,391 downwards.
TGTCAATAACACGCAGGTTATTGCATGCAGTTACATGGAGTATCAGTCATAGTTCTCAATAACACAATGAGTTAGTTGTGCTGGTCTATCGGGATGTCAATAACATAGGTTATGTTGCTCATCTTATCCCACGACATGTTATTTGCTATTAAATAACGACATGTTATTTGCTATTAAATAACCTTGCGGAATAACACTTAAGTGGAAAGAACAATGTTATATCTTATCCCATCGTATCAAATGTGACCCTCAAATGTCATGTGGGATAACTTAAGTGTGGTAAACAAAGTGTTCCCTCTTATCCCGCAATGTCAAAAGAGACCAATAAATGTCACGCGGGACAAGAAAAACAAAGGGAAGTAAAGGGTCTACTTATCCCATGTGACAAAGTTGGGATGAGAAGAGACTCATGGGCTAAAGAACAAGCAAAGACAAAAAGGAAGACCTTATCCCATGTGGGTCAAGAGGTTGCCAAAATGTTGCGCGGGCTAACAAAAGCAAAGTCATACCACACAAAGATAATGAAGGCTTATCCCACATGGGTAACTTGGAAATGCAGATGATCTTGCGGGGCAAGAAGACAATGGCCCTCGAGATGCAAAGATCTACGTGGCGGTCAACCAAGTTTGACCAGATGACTTAGATGATGATTAAGAAGACTTTTGATGCCATGAATGCTTGCCAATAGACTCTAAGGTCCAGGTGGGTGATTGACCTATTTTGACCAAGTGACCTAGATGTAGATTAAGGAGAATTTGAGGATACATTGCATGCCAACAAACACAGGGATGATGTGGCACATGGAATCACCACGATGGTGATTATGATCAAAGTCCTCCTAGTTGAATCTTGTAGATCAACGGCTTAGATTCAAAGTTGATCATGAACACAAGTTGGCACGTCTAGAAACTTGAACTATTTATTGGCCAAATACAAACTGACAATGTGAACGATCTACCAGCTACATTGGAAATTGTAAATACAAACTGACTATGTGAACGATATGCAAGCTACATTGGAAATTGTATAGATCAAGGGACATGACAACGAGGAAGAACAACGGTTGTCATGTGTGTGATGCGTTATGATTCAACCGACTGTTTGGAGGTGATGTGTGCTTTTTGAACTTGGTAGAGGACATTGTGTAATATTGTAGTTGAAATTGAAGCAAAGAGAAGGGACAAGAGTGACAAAGAGATTACTGAACCAGGAAGAGAAAAAATTGTTGCAGAGGTAAACCTGAGAAAGGAAGCAAAGCTAAAATCAGAGAATTAAATGCAAAGGAAAGAGGTAGAAAATTGAGCAGGAATAGAAGACTAATTTGGAAAGGACAAGAAGGTAGAGACAGAGAGATAGAGATGAAGTATCACTAAGGTATATCTCTCAGAGTAACAGTTAGGTATTACAAAACTCATTTGTAACCATTTTTATGTAATTGTAATAAATTGTTTATTGAATCACTATGTATCTTTGAGTGGGTGCTCAGAGAAGGGGTAGGTGCTCCTTGAGTTGGTGCTCAAAATCTTAGGGTTTGGTGCTCCTTGGATTGGTGCCCTAAACATATTGTAACTATGATTTACTTATGAGGTTGGATTGGAGCAGTAGACTCGAGCAGCTATTCTCATCGAGGTTTTTCCCACATTGGGTTTTCCTCGTAATTATTGGTGTTATGTGATGTATCTTTGTGTGTTGTATGATTCTATTTTTATTTTTTTTTGCACACACACTTGATTGAAGTTTTAACATTATCACTGATTCACCCCCCTCTCAGTGTTCACTTGTGTTCTTCAATTGGTATCAAAGCATAGGTTCCTTTGTAGTAAAATATTTCTCTAGCTTGAGTAGATCATGTCTTGTGAATAGTATGGCTAGCAATGAATCCTCCTCTAAAGAACCTATGTTTGATGGCACTAATTATGCCTTCTGGAGCAGAATAATGGAAACTTGCTTATCCTCTCTAGGCTTTGATGTCTAGATATCAATGAAAAATTGTTATATTGTTCCTCAAGTTCCTCCTATCGACCCTAATGCAAAGAGGGAATATGAGAATTATGCCAAAGCTAAAAATGCAATCTTAAGTGGTTTGTCTAATATAGAGTTTGTCAAAGTCTTGAACTGCACTTCAAAAAAGGAAACATGGGATAAGCTACAAAAAGTATATGAAGGAGATACCAAAGTGAAAGAATCCAAATTGAAGAATCTAAGGGCTCAATTTGAAAGCCTAAAAATTAAAGAAGAGGAAAAGGCAGCGGATTATCTGCGTAGAGTGGATGAAATTATGAGTGCTATAAGAGGACTTGGAGAGGAAGTCAAAGATGAAGTCACTGTCAAAAAGGTGTTGAGATCACTCACTTCAAAGTATGACACAAAGGTCTCTGCAATAGAAGAAGCTAAAGATCTAAAAAAATCTCCATGGATGAGTTATTTGGTTCCTTACCAGCCTATGAGATGAGGACAATTGGTAGTGAAACCTCAAAAAGAGAAGCTATTTCAATACTACAAAGAGAGGAAAAGAAGAAGTTGTCAATGTGGAGGAAGATGAATTTGATGTTTCTATAGCCAACTTTGCAAGGAAACCCAAGAAAGGTTTAGGAAAATATAAAGGTAAGATCCCTTTTAAATGTTTCAACTGTGGTAAGATTGGACACTTTGCATCTAAATGTCCTTATGGAGAGAAGGATGAGGATGAGAAACAAAATATGAAGACCTATGGTAAAGAGAAGATGAAGAATTCTTTCAAGCCAAGAAGAAGAAAATTTAGAAGGATGAACAGTCTTTACACATTTGAAGAAGATGCCACTGATGAAGAAAGTATGTCTGATGAGTGCTGCAGTGATAATGAGAGAGAAGTCAATCTCTTTATGGCACTAGGAGAGTTGCATGATGAAGAGGAAGTTGAAGTTGAGGTAGATTTTGAAGGTGAACTCTTGAGTGTTGGGAAAATGGTGTCTCAACCTTGCATTTACATGAGGTTACTATTTGATCTTTAAATGGTGTGAAATCCTCCCTGAAGCTTTTGGTTGGCTAGATAATCATTCTCGTAAAGTTACATCACAAGATCACAACTAGTTTTGAAGATATTAAACTTTCCATTTTGGAGGAGTCAAATGAAAGGTTTCAATTTTATTTTGAGGACTTTAGAGGCCCCAAAATAGCCTAAAAAGTGGGTGTAAATGGTTTAGAGTTTTACGAGGAAATAGAGCACTTCGTGAGCTTTCTAACGCTTCAAACAGTTCGTCAATCGGACACACGATTCTCAAGTTATGGCCTCCAAAAGTTTGTACTCCTGAAATAGGAAATATAAAATACATCAGACACATAAATGGTTGTAAAGGGACACATCATAGGGCATCTAGAAGGGAGATAAGGTCGGCTACAACTTATTGGGTGGTTTTAGCCCATGGTTTTGTAATACCATTTGACTATTTCTTATATTGTATCACTTATATATGAGGTGCGTGAGATAGAGATTGGGTGTAACAGTCTTATGGCTATTGAGTTACCTCTGAATCTCTGATTAGTGGTACTCCTATGAAGAGCTTTCTTTGCAAGTATATTGTAATCTATTTTTATTGTTGAATAATATATTTGGCAGCTTTTGGAGTGTGGGGTTTTTCTCCCGAAAGGGTTTTCCCCATGTAAATTACTGTGTTATGGTTTGAATGTTATTATATCTATTTTTGTTTTTTGTAACTGTTGTGACAATCTGTAAAAAAAATTGCATTACTCTCCTCTCAAGGTTAGTGTAGCAAGTTGTTCCGCTACTTAACTTCCTTACAAGTGGTATCAAATCTTGATCACCTTTGGTTTTAGTTGTGGGTTGGGTTTTTTTAACTAATCCATATTTGAGTGGGAGCTTTTGCAGAAGACAATTTTTGATCTTGTTGCAAGAATTTTTAGATGGAAATTTCATCAGGGAAAATAGAGGTGGAGAAATTTAATGGAACAAATTTTGAGATGTGGAAGCTAAAGATGGAAGATCTTCTAATAGATCGATATCTATGGGATGTTGTTGATGCAAATGTCCAAAGGCCCTCAGATCCTACTGCGATAGCTCAGTATGATGTTATGGACCTAAAAGCCAAGGGTCTAATCTGACTATGCCTGGCGGACTCTATTCTGATCAATGTCCATGAAGAAAATAGTGCAAAGAAACTATGGGATAAGCTTGGTGAAATGTATCAAGCGAAATCTTTATTAAATCAGATTTTCTTGAGGAATAAATTGTATTCCTTGAAGATGGAAGAGGGTGGATGAGTTGCAGACCACCTGGAAGCATTCAATATGTTGGTGGCTCAATTAGTATATGTCGGTGTTAAGATGAACGAAGAGGAGAAATGTCTAATCTTGCTTTGTTCTTTCCCTAATTCATGGGATTCTCTTGTTATGGCTATCAATAGTACTTCTATTGTTTTGAAGTCCGAAGATGTGGTGGGTACCCTACTTGGTGAAGAGATGTGAAGGAAGGTATCCCATAGTTCGAAGGAAGCCCTAATTGTTTGTGGAAGACCTAAGGAGAAAGGCAAGAAGAATGAGAAGCATGATAAGTCCAAATCGAGAGGGAGATCGAAATCTCTTGGAAAGTCCAAAGTCATTTGCTAGAATTGTGGTAAGCCAGACCACATCTATAAGGACTGCAAAGAAGAAAAGAAGAAGATTGATTCTAATTCTGAGTCTGAGAAGGAAGATGGTGATGCATTTATTGTAGCTTTGGCGACTCATGCAAGTAATGATTCCTAGTTAATTGACTCAGGTGCATCTTTTCATATGACTACCAATAGAGATTAGTTTTCTAAATATGAAGAATTTAATGGAGGTAATGTGTACTTGGGTGATGATTCACATTTAGACATGTTGGTCAAGGTAAAGTTAGAATCAAGTTTTCTGATGGTAGAATAAAAAGGATTAATGGTGTGCTACATATCCCTAGTTTAAAATGAAATTTGTTATTTGTGAGCAAACTTATAGATGCAGGTGTGTAGGTAGTCTTTTCTGAAGCAGGATCTAAGATGATTAAGGGTTCTATGGTAATTGCTAGAGGTGTTAGTTTCAACACTTTGTATAAGCTAGATGCATACATTGTTAAGTGTAATAGCACTTCTATAAAAATTAAATCCCTAGAAGATTTGAGGGTTTCACCTTCAGCAGATGGAAATGGATTTTGGGTACCTAAGGGTTCTCTTTCTTCTGAAGAAAAGTTACCTGTAGATAAAACTTTGGCACCAGAGGCTTGGCCACATTGGAGAAAAGGGTCTACCAACCTTGAAAAATAAAAACCTTGTTGGAGGTTTGAATGATTGTAATCTTGAATTTGATTTGTGTGAGCATTTCACTTATGGAAAACAAAACCGCATTTAGTTTTACTCGATTTCTCATCAAACTTGTGGTGTTTTGGATCTTATTCATTTTGATGTGTTTGGTCATGTAGATGTTCCTTCGATTGGAAAATCTACATATTATATTTCATTTATTCGTAATTTTAGTAGAGAGACATGGGTATATTTTTTAAAGAGTAAATCTGAAATTTTTAGTCGATTTAAAGAATTTAAAGCAATGGTTAAGTTGCAGACTGGAAAGAAAATTAAAAGTTTGAGGACTGATAATGGTGGTAAATTTTTATCTAATGATTTTGATAGATTTTGTAAAGACTGTGGCATTAACAGACATAAGACAACTCTGTATTCTCCATAGCAGAATGGAGTTGCAGAAAGAATGAACAAGACACTAATGGAGAAGGCTAGGAGTATGTTGATTAGTGCTAGTCTAGAACAAAAGTTTTGGGTTGAAGTTGTTGCCACTTCTTGCTACCTAATTAATAGGTCTCTTACATCAGCCCTTGTTGATAAAATGCCTATGGAAGCATGGTCGGGTCACAAGCCTTCATTGAGACATCTTAGAGTTTTTGGTTGCGAGGCATATGCACATGTGCCAAAGGAGAAGCGTACAAAGTTGGATAACGAGGCTGTAAAATGTATCTTCATCGGGTATAGTTATGGTGTGAAAGGATACAAGCTTTGGGACCCTGTTGCACAAAAGGTAATTCATAGTAGAAGTGTTATTTTTAAAGAAATTAAGTCTCCTTATGTTACATTATAGTCAAAATAGAATAAAAAGGAAGATGTGATTCAATTTCTTTCTACACCTGAAAGAGTTCAATCGAGACCCCTAGATAGGCAAGAAGTTGAGGAGAGTTCGTCTAGCTCTGAATCTTCAGAAGAGGAGGAAGAACTCCAACTTAGCTTGTTCGAAGGTCTACAAGACATAGACAACCACCTGAAAGGTATTCACCTGATGATTGGAGATGTATTTTTGCTTTGAATACTAATGTGGATGAACCAAAATCTGCAGAAGAGGCATTAGGTATGAATGATGCAAAATCCTGGAAGATTGGTATGGAAGAAGAAATGGCACCTTTGAAAAAGAATGATACATGGGATCTTGTACCATTACCTAAAGGATAGAATCCTATTGGTTCCAAATGGGTGTTCAAGAAAAAGATTGGTTCAGATGGAAGCATTGAGAAGTATAAAGCAAGGTTGGTAGCAAAAGGCTACTCTCAGGTTGAGGGTGTTGATAATGGTGAGATATTTTCTCCTGTTTCCAAAATGACATCCATTAAATTTTTTCTTTCTATTACTTCTTCTTATGATTTAGAAGTTGAGCAAATGGATGTGAAAACTACTTTCCTTCATGGTGATTTGGAGGAGGATATTTATATGACACAGCCGGAGTACTATATGGTGAAAGTTAAAAGTAATTTTCTCTGTAAATTAAAGAAATCTTTGTATAGCTTCAAATAGAGTCCTAGGATGTGGTACCAAAAATTTGATACATATGTGTTGAGTTTGGGATTTGAGCATTCTAAATCAGATCACTATGTTTATTATAAATCTGATGGTGGTCATTCCATGTACATTTCATTGTATGTTGATGATATGTTATTCATTGGTAAAGGGAAAGGTATGATTTTAGAACTAAAGTCTCAACTTGCTGCTAAATTTGAAATGAAAGATCTTGGTGCAGCGAAACACATTCTTTGGATGGAAATTAAAAGAGATAGAGTGAACAAAAAGCTATGGCTAGGTCAGAGTAAGTATGTGAATTCAGTGTTACAAAGTTTCAACATGCAGGATTGTAGACCATTATGTGTTCCTTTTACAGTCAGAATGAAATTATCTATTGTGGTTTGTCCTACATCCCCATCGGAGATGGAAGACATAAGCAGAGTGACTTACCAAATTGCAATTGGAAGTTTGATGTATTCTATGGTCTGTACTAGACCAAACATTGCCCAAGCAGTGGGATTTCTATCGAGATATATGTCTAATCCTGGTAGAGTTCATTGGGATGTAGTCAAAAGAGTCTTCAGATATTTGAAGGATACCTCAGAGTATTCTTTGTGTTATCATGGTAATCTAGTTGGAGATGTGATTTCCCTTGATATTCATGGTTATGTGGATTCAGACTAGGCAGGTGATATTGATAGCAGAAGATCCACCAGTTCTTATGTGTTTACTTTATTTGGTGGTGCGATTAATTGGATGAGTAAGCGACAGGTTGTGGTTGCTTTGTCAAATACTGAAGTAGAGTATATGGCAGCTACTCATTCTTGTAAAGAGTTTATTTCACTTAAGATACTATGTTCAGACATTGGAATAAAACAAGGAGTCGTGATAGTTTATTGTGATAGTCAAAGTGTGATCTTCCTAGCTAAGAACCCGAAATTTCATACCCTGACAAAGCACATTGATGTTCAGTATCATTTTGTCAGAGATATGGTCGAAGATGGCAAGGTGAAGCTGGTTAAGGTAGAAACTTTGATGAATGTTGCAAATTCTTTAAGGTTGTGAGCACAGAGAAGTTTAGATGGTGTTCAGAGTCTATGGACCTTATGGCCCCTAGCAATTGATTCATTGTGTTGATACTCCCTTTGCTCTTGCAAGGTGTTCGACAAGTGGGAGATTTATTGGGAAAATGGTTTCCCAACCTTACATTTACATGAGGTTACTATCTATAGTAAGTTTTCATTTGATCGGAAAATGGTGTGAAATCCTCCCTGAAGCTTCCGGTTGGCTAGATAAGCATTCTGATAAAGTTACGTTGCAAGATCACAACTAGTTTTGAAGATATTAAATTTTCTATTTTGGAGGGATCCAATGAAAGGTTTAAATTTGATTTTGAGGACTTTAGAGGCCTCAAAATGCCCTGAAAAGTTGGTGTAAATGGCGTAGTTTTTTACAAGGCAATAAATCACTTTGTGAGCTTTCTAACGCTCCAAATGGTTGGCTACACCATATTGAGTGGTTTTAGCCCATGGTTTTATAATACCGTTTGATGGTTTCTTGTATTGTATCTCCTATATATGAGGTGCGTGAGATAGAGGTTGGGTGTAAGAGTCTTATGGCTATTGAGTTACCTCTGAATCTCTTATTAGTGGTACTCATGTGAAGAGCTTACTCTGCAAGTATATTGTAATCTATTTTGATTGTTGAATAATATATTGGGCGGCTTTTGGAGTGTGGGTTTTTTTTCCCGAAAGGGTTTGCCCCACATAAATCATTATGTTATGGTTTGAATGTTATTATATCTATTTCCATTTTCTATAACTATTGTGATGATCTCTAAAAGTTATTACATTACTCTCCTCTCAAGGTTAGTGTAGGAAGTTGTTCCACTACTTAACTTCCTTACAATGAGTGCATTTGAAGAACTTAGAAAAGTAAGGAGAGAATACAAAAAGGTTAAGTATGTTGTTGCTGAAGAACAAGACAGATTGAACAAACGTCTTGTGGAGTTCGAGCAAAACATTTCAAATTTGAAAACACAATTGGATGAAGCTAAGAAAACGTATGAGGTAACTAAATAAGATTTAGAGAGTAAGGAAAAGGATTATCAAAAGATGGAGGAAGATATTATGAAACTCATAAAGGAACTCAAAAAGTGCAAAGATGAACTTAAAGTTAGAATCAAATATGAGGGAAGCACTGATGCACTGGATAAAATGTTGAACAAACAAAAGCACTCCAAAGATATAGAGGGTGTTGGATTTGATGTTGGTTAGTGTTCTATAAGTAAAAACTTATCAGGCAAGGAGATACATTTTGTTACTTCAAGTAATAATGATAATATGCAAGCATTCACAGTCAAGGATCCACCAAGGAATAAAATAGGTCTGACTACAACTGTTGAAGACATGAAGAAAATATATGTTGATGCTACAAAAATGAAACTTGTTGATCCTAATAGAAAGACCGAGATGGATAATGGTGGTTTCATAAAAGTCAAGGACACAAGGAAGAACTCAAGAAGACAAAACTATGCTTCTCCAAGGAGAAACAACTTTAGAAATGATTGGTATGTACCCCGATTCCATGGCTATTGCTACAAATGTAATACATATTGTAAAGCGGAAAATCGCGATCGAACCCTAGTTGCTCTCCCCTCTTCCAACTCCAAGGAGAGAGAAGGGAGATTCACTAGGGTTGATGGTTTTCACTTAGGGGAGAGACTTTACATTCAAAAGAGGGGTTGAAACCCACAAGATCCAATCCCACACAATGCAAGATTGGATGCTAAATGTGTTTCAAGGGTTAAGAAAGCAAGGCTACCCTCTTTTGTAAAGAATGTGCATAGAAGAATTAAGCTAGGAATGCATAGAAAGTGACAAAGATTCGCTTATAAACTGAGATAGGGATATAGGATGAAGCTGCGGACCTGGAATTAGCAGTAAAATGTCGATACGGCACTGTCCTGCAAATTTGAGCGAAAGTTGTCAGGACGATGGCGCCCGGCGCCATGGTCCTCCAAAAAATCCGCGAAACGAAGGGGGATCTGTTCGTCTCTGCACAAGGATTCCAGATCTTCAATTTCAGCCGCGTACCTGCAACCTACACATAGAAACGCGAAGACGATTGGGGGGTTAGGGATTAGGGGTTTGCCTTTAGGTCAAACCCCGGTTTTGGAATTAACCAAGAAATGAGCAAGTGCTATAAATGTAAATAACTGTAAAACAAGTACTAATACCTTGTTCTAAGGATGTTTGTATCCTTGTGTGCGAAGGCATAGATGTTGTATGTTGTTGTAGTATGTAGTATGTGATCTCCTCTTCAATGGTTGGATCCTTGTCTTGAATGCAACACTTAGCCTTGAATGGAGACTTGAAATAATCAATTGCTTGAAGGAATGCTTGAATGCTTGAATGCTTGAGTATAGTTTCCACGCCTTTTTCACCTATGACCTTCTTACCCAAATGGGAGAGGAAAATGTAGTTTATATACTTGTCATTTAGGGCTGATAGACTGATTTTCCTGACCTTAGGCCGACCAGGAAAGTTTATTTTCCAAATTGCAAACAAAAAGACCCGAGACCCCTTAGGAAACCGGGCCCAAAATAGGACCCAGGGACCAGGGCACTGGGCGCCATGGTCCTGGGGGACCAGGGCGCTGGGCGCCCTGGTCCTGAAGGACCAGGGTGCTGGGCGCTCTGGTCCCACCCCTCGGGACAGCAGGGTGCAAGGAGGTTCAAGCCAGGGTGCTAGAAAATGCAGTTTTTGGTGTCGTAATCAGGTTTCGGGGTCTCCATTCAGGTTGCGTGTTGCGTCGCCATCATGAAGACCGAAATGCAGTTGAAATTGCAAGTGTCACAATTTTAGGATGCTACACATATGGTCATAGAATTGTGGATTGTAGATTAATGAATAGGTCTCCTCCTAGATATGAAAGTAGAAATCCCTTTGCTTCTCTTAGAGATACAAATGTTATTTGCTACCATTGTAATGGTATTGGTCATAGAAGTTATGAATGTAGGAGATATAGTTTTCAGCCCTATGACAGTCCCTTAAGTTCATCATTTAATATAAATGTCAAATGTTATCATTCTCAAAATCTTGGACATATAGCAAAGCATTGTAAAATCAGAATGGCTAAGTAAAAGAAGAAGATGTCAACCTTGGAGCCTGAAACCAATCCAGACCAGAAAATAATAGCAGACAAGAAGAGAGAAACCAAACAAGTTTGGGTAGAGAAAGAAAAGGACAAGGCTGAATCAAGTATGATTGTTTAAACTTCCCTACATGTTGAAAGGATGAACTTATGGCTAGTAGATAGTGGTTGCTCAAATCACATAACTGGTGATAAGAAGAAATTTTCAAGCTTGAAGATTGGAATGGAGGCTTGTGATTTTTGGAGACAATTCATCAATCAAAATTAGAGACAAAGGTATTCTCAGTAGATGGTAAATTAAAAGCTCATGATATGTATACTATGTGGAAGGTTTAAAATAGAATCTGCTAAGTGTTAGTCAAATGTGTGACAAAGGTACAAGTTCACTTTTGATTCAAAAGGATGTGAAATCAGAAAGGAGAACAATGGTAAATTGATTGCAGAAGGAAAAGGGACTAATGGAAATGTCTACAACCTAAGAGAATTCTTTGAAACACAATGCATGATGGGACAAGCTGATTAGAGTTGGCTATGGCATAGAAGGCTAGGACACATTAATTTTGACAATCTTGTTAAGGTTAGCAAGAAAGGGTGTGTGAGGCATATACAATAGATCATCAAGCCAACAAGCACATTTTGTGATGAGTGTTCAAGAGGAAAGCATACCAAACTAAGCTTCTAGGCAAAGGAGTACTCAACCACAAGGCCTTTAGAGCTTGTGCATATTGATCTGTGTGGTCCTACTAGGACAAGAGCTCTAAATGGTGAGAGATATTTCATGCTACTGATTGATGATTTTTTAAGAATGACATGGGTTACCTTCTTGCAAGACAAGTCGCAGGCATTTGAAAGATTCAAAAATTTTAGAAGGCTAGTTGAAAAAGAAAGTGGTTATAAAATGAAATGTCTCATATCAGATCATGGAAATTAATTCACATCAAATGAATTCGAAGACTATTATGGAAGACGTGGAATCAAAAGACAATATTCAGCTCCTAGGATGCCACAACAAAATGGTGTTGTAGAAAGGAAAAACTAGACAATCAAGGAGATGGAAAGAACTATGCTAAATGAAGCAAATATGTCTGATATATACTAGAAGGAGGCAGTCCATACTGTTGTATATACACTAAACAAAGTTCAGCTAAGAATGAATCGCAGAATGACACCCTATGAGCTATGGTATGAGAGAAAACCCTCAGTCAAGTACTTCAAGGTGTTTGGTTGTAAATATTTTATCAAAAGAGATGAAGATGGTTTAGGTAGTTTTGAATCAAGATGTGATGAGGGAATCTTCTTGGGATACTCTACTCACAGCAAATATTACAAGTGTTTCAACAAAAGACTAAGGAGAGTGGTTAAGAGTGTGAATGTTAGAATAGATGAGAACTTGCACAAAGGAAGGGAAAATACAGTAAATCAGATTGAAGAACCTTATGTTGATGATGAAGGACAATCTGAGAGTGAACAAGAAGAGGCACCAACTAAGTATGTTCAGAAAAATCATCCTGAGGATCAAATTATAGGAGAAAAAAATGAAGGTGTGTGAACAAGAAGAAGTTGTGCAAGAAATAATGAACAAGTAGACTTATGTCTTATGAATAAGATGGAACCCACGACATATGATGAGGCCAGCAAGAACGAGAAGTGGATAACGGCAACGAAAGAAGAGTTGCAGTAGATTGAAAAGAACAAAACATGGGAATTGGTTCCTAGACCTGTTGATAAGAATGTCATTGGGACTAAATGGGTATTGTAGACACCTAAAAAATGTCTCATTGATCTTACACTAATTATTCGTCTATTTAATTAAGTAATTATTTAATTATTTAATTAAACTAACCTATTCTTCTAATCAATTCAAATCATTATTAATTGTCCAAACTTCTGCATCACTCTAATTAATTAACCCTATCTTAATTATTAATTAAATATCAATTATTTAATTAATTGCGACTTTTTCCTTATTTAAATAATCTTTATTATTTAATTAATTCAATTTCCTAAGTTTAAATAATTTCATTTAAATTATTTAAATTAATTAATTAAATTCCACCAAATCCCGAGATTAAAATTCCAATTAATTCCATCTAATTTCATTTCATTTTCTCCCAAATTCGAATTTCACTTAATTCCAATTAATTTCATCTAATTTCACATTTCCAGATTCACATTTCACCAAATCTGAATTTCAATTAATTTCATGTGCATTTCAGCATTCAAATGACCAAATTCAAACTCAAATTGAAAATAAAAGCCAAATTCAATTCAAAATCCTACAACACATGCTAAAATTGGAATTGATTGATCAAATCAGTTATTTAATCAATTAACTCATCAATAATCCTTTTTAACTCTCAATCACCTTTTTCTGACTAATCCATCAATTCAGTCATCTCCCTAGTCAATTCAATCTATTGATCAATCAATTGAGTTTACTAGCCAATCTAAGTTAAATAGACAAGGTGTTGATCGGCATTTTTCCAAGTGGAAGTCTTGGAATTTTTGTGTATCCCCCTTGATGGGGGCTTCTGGTGGTTTAGCTTTCCTTTGGAATGATTTATCTGTTGATCTGAAACTGATTGATTTTGCCCCCTCCTGGATGTTGGCTCTGGTTAAAAGTCATGTTTTGGATATCAATCTCTGGTTGTTCAATGTTTATGGTCCAATATCTATCAGGGATAAGAAAGCTCTTTGGGATTCTTTATCTCTCATCTTATCCCCTCTTCTTGGCTAGCTTATAGTTGTTGGAGGAGATTTTAATGCCATCTCATTTGATGATGAGAAGTGTGGGGGAATTCTCCCTAACAAACGTATCTTGGAAGATTTCTCTTCTTTCATTTCAAATAATAATCTGGTGGACTGTAAGACTTTGAATGGGCCTTTTACCTGGACAAATAGGAGAAAGGACTCCTCTCAGATTGCTGAGAGACTTGATCATTTTCTGGTTTCAGATAACTGGATTTCCTCTAATGTGGATGTAGTTGCTTCAGTTTTGCCCTATGTTGGTTCTGATCATTTTCCGATTGGGTTATCCATTTTTGATGACAAAGCTCCTGGTCGGTCTTCTTTTAAGTTTGAACCAATGTGGTTTCATGATCCTTCCTTTTTATCGCTTTTACAATCTTGGTGGTCTACGGCTCCCTTTGTTCATGGCTCTAGGATGTTTTGGTTTGTTAAAAAACTCTCTTTTCTTAAGCTTCAAATCAAGACATGGAATGTTTTGCATTTTAAAAATATTTTTTCTGAGAAAGCTAAGATTCAGGAAGAGATTGAAGCTCTTAATAACATAGTTATGATTGGTGACATGGACTCTGCAACTTTCCAGGAGCATAAGTCTTTGAATTCACAATTAGAAGAGATCCTCTCTAGAGAAGAAATTTATTGGCATCAAAAATCTAGAGATTTATGGTTGAGTGATGGGGATCGTAATACCAAATTCTTTCATGCCTTGACCAAATTGAAACATCAATGTTGTCAGATCTCTTCCATTCAGAATTCTGATGGGGTTGTTTTAACTGAAGAATCGGATATAGTTAATGAAGGTGTCTGGTTTTTTAAGTCCTTGCTCTCTGAGGAATCTTCTATTTTTTGTGACAATTTTGCCTCTTTCATTCCTAAGCTTATAACAGTAGAGGATAATGCTATTCTCATGGCCCCCTTTTCCATTCAAGAAGTCAAAGATGTTGTCTTCTCTATGTCTCCTGAGAAAGCGCCTGGTCCTGATGGTTTTACTGTTCTCTTTTTTCAAAAATGTTGGTCCTTTCTTGGGGAGGATCTTCGTTTGGTTTTAGAAGAAGCTAGATGTAATTGGACTATGTTATGGGAAGTCAACTCAACTCTAATTGCTCTTATCCCGAAGTGTGAGAATCTTGTATCTTTTATGGACTTTTGCCCAATTGTGTTATGTAACTCCTTATACAAAATTATTACCAAGGCAATTTTTGTACGGCTTGCAAAGCTCATCCATAGAATCATCTCGGATGAGCAAGGGGGCTTTGTCCCTGGTAGAGAGATGCCAGAAGGAGCCATTTTGGCCCATGAAATTCTACATTCCATCTCTCAGTTGTCTATTCCGGCTATGATTCTCAAATTAGATATGATGAAGGCTTATGACAGGGTTAATTGGCAGGCTTTATTGTATGTGCTCTCTAAATTTTGGTTTGGAGTAAAATGGGTTAAATGGATTCGGGCTTGTATTAGTACTACTAGGTTTTCAATATTATTGAATGGTTCCCCATGTGGTTTTTTTGCCTCTTCTAGAGGCCTTAGGAAAGGGGATCTACTATCTCCTTTTTTGTTTATCATTCTGGCCGATGCCTTTGGTAGGGCTATTTCATGTGCCAAGGAGAGGGGCCTGTGGAAGGGGATTTCCATTCCTCATATGTCCATACCCCATACTCATTGTTTCTTTGCGGATGATACTTTACTATTTGGATTAGCTTCTATGAGGGAAGCTCAGGTCATTAACAAGATCATTTTGGATTATTCTTCATTCTCTAGGCAAAAGGTTTAATTAGGCTAAATCTAAAGTTTTTTCCCTTAATGTCTCCCCTTTGGTGCAGTCTGGGTTGTCTCGTTATTGGGGTTTTTCGGTGGGTCAATTTCCTTGCAAATATTTAGGGTTGCCATTTTACACTGGTTCTGAGAAGCACAATTTTTGGGAACAAGTTTTTGGGGCTATCTCATCTAAAATTCTTTCTTAGTCCCATAAGTGGTCAACTTTTTCTGGTAAAATCGTGCTTATTAAAGCAGTCTTAAATGCAATTCCTATCTATCTATTATCCATTTTAAAAGCTTCAAAAAAAATTGTGTGGGCTCTTCATTCAATTGTGAGATCCTTTTTATGGAATAATAATGTTGATAAGACAAAAAGGATCTCCTTGTTGGCCTGAGATAGGGTTTGTGCTCCTAAAGATAAAGGTGTTGTTGGGATTAGGGACCTTGGCACTTGGTGCTAGGTTGGTTTGGAAATTTTATAAACATCCTACCTCTAAATGGGAATCCATTTTATCTGCTAAATACTTGCCTAATTGTTCTAAGGAGGCTATCTTCACTACTTCTACTCTTCCCAAAGGCTCTGTGATCTGGAATTTTATGACTGAATGCAGATCTGTGATTTTTCTAGGCTTGTCTTGGCTTATTCATAATGGTCGTAAGGCTAGGTCTTGGGATGAGGTTTGGAATGGCTTCCCTATTATGTCTAGTCTTAGGGACTGGTCATCCCTTATGCCCATCCTTAAATCCTCTTGGGGCATTTTTGTGGCGGATTATTTCTTTGTCGACTCCTCGGGTTCCCTGCCAATGGTAAAGTGGAAATCAATTGCTTCTCTTCTAGTGGGTCAGGACATTAAATCTGCATTTGAGGATGAGCTTAAGAAATGTCCATTACTCTTCTCGGGGAAGGATGATGAGCTCATCTGGACTTTTTCAAAATCTGGGGAATATTCATTTAAAGAAGGTTATAATTTTTTATCTTTAGATGTTAAGAGGGAAGTTTTGTTATTTAAACTATTCTGGCATACTGCCTGCTTGCCCAAAGCAGGGGCTTTTGCTTGGCTGGCTGTTCAGGATAGAATTATTACTAGTATGAGATTAGATAGGTTGGTTATTACTATGGTTTTTCCTTGTGTTATGTGTGGAGGGTCTCTTGAATCGGTGGATCATCTCTTCCTACATTGTCCCTTTGCTACTCATTGCTGGAATTGGTTGTTTAGCAAGTTAAATTGAAAGTCTACTCTAAGTAAGGACCTTAGTTCTCTTTTTATGAGTTGGCCTCTTTTCTATCCATCTGCATTTTATGCTTCTCTCTGGATTATTGCTCCCTCTATTCTTATCTGGAAAATTTGGTTAGAAAGGAATAATAGGATTTTTAAGAAACTATCCTCCCCTCTGCATGAGGTGATCTGTGGTATTGAAAAGTTGATTTCCAAAATTGTTTTGGCTTTCATCTATAGAGGCTCTGGGTTGCACAATACTTATACTCCTTGGGATAATTGGGTGTCTAATAATTGGGTATCTTTGCAAACACTTCCTCGGAGTGGTGCATTTTTTCAGTCACAACCTCCAATTAATAGAAAGGAAGTTGTTTGGTTGCCTCCTCCGGTTTCAAAAGTTAAATTGAATTTTGACGATGCCTCTCATGGCAACCTTGGTAAATCTGCTATTGGAATTGTGGTCTCTGATGATAGGGCAGCTATCATTTCAGCTCAATGTAAATGTATTGCTTATGGTACGAACAATGTGGCGGAACTACATTCTCTTTCATTAGGCCTGGATTTGCTTCTTTCATTAGGCCTGGATTTGCTTCTTTAATTACATTTGTTGGATGTTGTTATTGAGGGTGACTCTCAGGTAGTTTTCTACATGGTTACAAATCATTCTTCCCATTCTTGGCATTTAAAGTATTGGTTGAATAAGATTCTTGATCAGCTTAAGTTGTTTAATTCTTTCACTATGTCTCACTATTTTAGAGAAGCTAATAAGGTGGCTGACTTCCTGGCTAATAAAGCTTTGGATGAGGATATCCAAGAATTGGTTGGGGTAGCCACTGATTCTCTTCCTCCTCATCTGGTTTAACTAATATCAATTTGACTAGAGAAGCATGACCTTGTGCCTTACCTGTAGTTTCATTCAGCCATGCAGTTTAATGTAGTGGTATCCATTTGGGATATTACTTCATTATATCTTCATGTTTGTGTGTAATTTCAGATAGGGCTCAGGCCTCTCTTTCTCTATAGGGTTGGTTTTTGTGGTCAGTGGATGCTTTCTTATCGTATCTTGTTGCCACTCTAAAGAATATTTACTCATGTACTCTTACTGATGTTTATAGTTTCCGAATGCAATGACTGCATCTATTTAATCACTATTCCCGTACCTGTTGCTTTTATTGCAAGTATTGGTTGTGGTATTTTGGTGTGCGGGGGAGGTTTTTCTTGTATGTTTGTAATCTTCTCTGAGATTTTCATTACTATCCTCCCTTGATGTTTGCACGATTTTTACATATGCTTTCCTCATATTCATTTGTGGCAGTTTTTTGAGGGTTGTTTACAAATTTGGCTTGTGTGGTTATCTTGGTTTATTAATGATCATGACTGGCTATTTGTTTCGTATGAATTGTCATCATTTTACATTAAGGTGGCGGCATGCTTCAGTTTGCATTCTCTTTTCATTTGTGCTGAGTAATTTATTGTGCCGACCTTTCGTGGTTTCGTTACTCCCTTATGATGACTTTGTGTTCTTTTATTCTTCTCTTCTCGCTCGGCTTCGCATTGTCTTTTTATATGGCATCCGTGGGCTATTGCATTTTGATGCCACATAAACATTATGATTTCCAAGATTCTTTTGTTTTGGACGATTAAAAGCTTGGGCGTCTATTTCACATTCATTTAGTGGATTTTTCTCTGGCTTTTCGCAAAGTTTTGGGAAAGCCATGGATTACGGATAACTCAAGTTGTTTTCTTGTGGATATTGCTTCTCGATTTCTCACTGTATGTATGGATGTGCTTATGGATTCTAATATGGTTAGGGAAATTTTTGATACATGTTAGAGTATTTGGGTATTTACTTGATTAATTGAACATTCTTTGTTTAATTATTTAAGTTCCCTTTATCTCTTTTACACTTAAGCTAACTTTAGGTGCATATAATTAATTATTTTAATTAATTATTATGTGCAAACCTAGGTTTTCCCTTTTTAGGGTTTCTTGACCTATTAAAGGTTGAGTTCTTT
The DNA here is from genome assembly GCF_030272615.1 of Cryptomeria japonica. Lineage (NCBI taxonomy): Eukaryota > Viridiplantae > Streptophyta > Pinopsida > Cupressales > Cupressaceae > Cryptomeria > Cryptomeria japonica. The sequence goes on along the minus strand of NC_081406.1, from coordinate 629,010,719 downwards.
CTTTTCATTGTAAGAATCACATTACATATTTTTTGTGAATATTGAGCTCTCTCTTTTTGAGCATATTCTTTGTGTTTTGTATGTTCTTCAGATTTTGCTTCATTGCTTCTCCTTGTAACAGGTTATTCGGCTTGCAGAAGATCTTCAGGCTCCTATGGTGTTGTATTTTCTCAACTCCTATAATACATACTTCAGCCCCCATTTCTACACTTTTGTTGATTTGGACAGTGCTCTCTCTAATTACCATTTTGAATTTGGTGATTTTGATTATGCTGGTTTTATCTCTCATTCTCAATTATTATCTTCAGGTTGGCATGGGGAACTCCTTTCAATCTTACGGAATGGTTTGATATCTAACTTATATGATGACACATTATTTGCTTTGGTTGCTCTGTTACACCATGTATCACCAGACTATTTGGCTGCAGCTGTCAATATATTTGCAGGAATTCATTTCCTCTTAGAATCAATGTCCACTGTTCTCTCTTCACCAGTTTGGGTCTCTCCTATTCAGATGGTGCCTCCCTCTTCTCCACCATTGGAAGGGCCTAGTTCTTGGTCTTCTTTTCCTTGACATCATGCTCCTGGGCTTCTACACTTTGTTCATGCCTCTCAGAGCATTTGAGTTGGTGGTTTTGGTCTGCGGGTTCTTGAGAAGGGCTCTGGTTTAATCTGTCTTCTCCCTTCTTTTGGCAAGCAGAATTATTATTTTGTGGGAAATCTCTGGTGGATTTGTATGCGCCATAAGATATTATGTAAATGCTCTCTCACATGTGATCACATTTTTTAAGCAATTGTTTGTATATGTGACCGCATTTTTTAAAGCGGCTGGTTTTATAAACTCTTAGTATAGGTTTATTTTACGAGCTATGACCGGCGGTTTTCTTTCAAGGGTTCTTTCCTCCAGTATGCTCTTTGAATCCTATGTAAAAAGAAAAAGATATAAATAAAATTTAGTGGAGTATTCCACTTTTATCAAAAAAATAAAAATCAATCAACTTTTTTAACTGATCAATCTAAATCAGCTATCTATCAATCAACAGTTGAGTTCTATTTCTCACCCCCTTTGTGTTGAAAATCTATAAATTCAACCTCATTTTCTCAATTCAAGCTAGAATCATCGTCTTCAAAATTGTTGTCCATCTTATGTAGGAAATCAAGTGCAATACCTGAGAGCCACCTACATCAACAATAATGGAGAAGAGCAATGGAAGCCTTGATATGTCAATTGAGGGAGTTTTAGATAGATCTTTCTTTCATTTCAATTGATTTTGCATCATTCCATTGTAATTTAGGAGTAATATTAATTAGATTAGAGTTGTGATTCGCTCTTTGATATCTGATTATGAAATTTACACTTATTTTACCCCTAGATACAAGGTATATAGGAATAAGATGAATGGGGAAGGTAAGGTTATAAGAAACAAAGTCATATTGGTATGCAAGGGGTATGCTCAAGTTGAAGGGATAGATTTTGAAGAGACATTTGCACTAGTTGCATGACTTGAAGCAATCAGAATGTTCCTAGCATTCTCAGCATATAAGGGATATAAGGTTTTCCAAATAGATGTAAAATCTTCTTTTCTGAATGGCAATCTAGAGGAAGAGGTGTATATTGAGTAGCCTGAAGGTTTTCAATTGCATGAGAATGAAAACTTTGTATGCATGTTGAGAAAAGCATTGTATGGGTTGAAACAAGCACCTAGGGCATGGTATTCTAGGTTAGACAAATATCTCCAACAATAAGGATTCAGAAAAGGGAATGTTGATAGCAATGTATACTTTAAGGCAGATGGTAATCACATGATCATTGTTGTAGTATATGTAGATGATATCATATTTGGAAACAATAAGGATGCCCTATGTAAGGAGTTTGTTGATCAAATGCAGTCTGATTTTGAAATGTCTATGCTTGGAGAGCTGTCATATTTTCTTGGTTTGTAGATTTCACAGTTATAAAAGGGCATATTTATATAACAAACCAAGTATGCTAAGGATATGTTGAAAAAGTTTCAAATGGATGACAACAAACTTGTTAGTACTCCCATGCTGACATGATGCAAATTAAGAAAGACGATGAGTCACCTACTATAGATTAGACCTTGTATAGATTCATGATTGGAAACCTATTGTATCTCACAACCTTAAGGCCTGATATTGTGCAAGCAGTGTGCATGGTAGCTATATTCCAAGCTGCTCCAAAGAAATCACATGTGAATGCAATTAGAAGAATCTTTAAGTATCTGTAGGGAACACTTAGTTATGGCTTATGGTATCCAAAGAAAGTAAATTTCACTTTACAAGCCTTTACTGATATTATTTGGGTAGGTTGAGTAGATGATAGAAAGAGAACTATTGGTGGAGCTTTCTTCCTTGGTGATAGATTAGTCTCATGGCACAATAAGAAACAAGAATCCATCTCTTTATCTACTGCTGAAGCGGAGTACATAGTTGCTACTACATGTTGTTCACAGGTTCTCGGATGAAGAAAACACTCAAGGATATCCAAGTAGAGTATGCAGATCCAATCTCTATCAAATGTGAAAATTCAAGTGCAATTAACATTTCCAAGAACCCTGTCATGCACTCACAGACAAAACATATAGCAATTAAGTATCATTTCTTGAGGGAGAAGGTAGATGACGAGGAATTCAAGGTTGAATATGTAAGCACATGTGAGCAAGTGGCTGATATTTTTATCAAACCTTTGCCCAAGGACACTTTTGAATATCTGATACTTAAATTGGGGGTTGTCCCAATTTCTTTTAGCACTTAAGCATTTACAACAATCTATGGTTCAAGGGGAGCTCATTGGTTGACTTATTCCTATCCTTGAACCTTATGTCTGGTCTCAAGGGGAGATCTAAATTTTGGTAAGCATTATAGGCACTATTTTTAATATTGTAATAATAGTTCATCTAGTTGTCTGTTAGGCCCTTTGTCATTATTGTCAAAGGGGGAGAGAAGAAAGTGTGTTGATTGTTGGTCATATTGATTATGTGTTGCATTGATGTTTTCTGATTGATGTCAACACTAGTTGTTTTGGATGCTTTATCGACACCGTTCTGGTCCTGATAGGATGTGTGGTTTCTAGTTGGATTGGATCTAGCATGATCTGGTATAATTTGGTTATGGAATTGGTTTAGTCATGTTCATGTTCAGTCAGTTGATTTTAGTTTGGTGATCGAATGCTATCCTATTTTCTTGGAAGCTTGGTTTGTGGTTCTAGCGAGGGTTTCACCGATAGAGCTTTGATGAAGATCTTTGATGATATGCATAAGTGGTGTTGGTGTGACTTCTGGTGGAGATTCCAAATGCTGATGGTGATCATGTTCGAGACTTGGTGGATGGAGATCATTGCTTTAGTGTGCGGACCTATATTGGGTCTCGGTTGATCTAGGTTATGGACCAGTTTAATGTAACATGTGGATTAGACCTCTCAATGTGTTTCCAGAATGCCTTATGGGTTGGATATTATTTATTTGGTCTTAGGCCGACATTTTTTGTAATTATGTAATTGGTTTATTGTCTGGTGGTCAACCTGATTGTTTATGGTCGAGGGTTTGTATATATATGATGTTAGATCTCATTGTACAATATATCATGGCATGGGATGTAATGTGTGAATATCATTTTGGCAGAGGATTTGGTCGATAATTGGAGATCGAGTTGGGTTTATGTAAGAGGATTTAGTCCTCTGATATTGAGCTTAACCAAAACTGTACTCAGGCATAGGAGATGCTATCTTTGCAGTTCATTCATTCTTCCAGATTGTAGTTAGTGAGACTCATTTTGTGATGAGAAGTGCGCTCTAGGCTGTTAGCCTTCCTACAAGTGCAGGCCCCTCAATTTTTACTTACTACAGAAGTATTATCTGACTATGGGTAGGCTTCCCATCATTCTTTTTTCCTTTATTGGGTTTTCCACGTATAAATCTTGGTGTCATGTGGATGGTATTTATTCTCTGATTATTGTTTATGCTTAATTGGTTTAACTGCTATTCTAGTATTTGGTTTAAGCATTCCGGTATTAATGTTTTGGGTTTTGGTATTAAAGTGTTAATTGCTAAATGTTCTGGTAATTTGTGACAACTGATTCACCCCCCCCCCTCTCAGTTGTCTTTCGATTATTTAAACTATCTAACAATTGGTATCAGAACTCTGGTCCTCTCTGCAAAAAGATTAACTTCTTGAGGAAGATCCTATGGCAACTAACAATTCAAGTTCATATATTTTATCTGGAGCTATCTTTCAAAGAGATATTCCTAGGCTTGATGGAAAAAATTACACAGTATGGAAGATTTGGATGGAGACTCATCTGAGATGTCTTGGAAAGGAGATTTGGGAGATCACACAGAATGGTGTTACACCTCATAATCCAGCATTTGGCAATCCTCCTCCGACAAACTTGGATAAGGATCTTGAGAATGATTGTAGAGAAAGAGAAGCCCTCTTGTGTGCACTTTCTGATCAACAAATAATGGGATTAACAAGTAAATCATCTGGAAAGGCTATATGGGATAAGTTGGAGACTCTTAATGAAGGTGACCCTACTATGAATATTGCTAAACTTGATGGTTACTGGGTGAGATATGAAAACTTGAAGATGGAAGAAGATGAAAGGATTACTGCATTTATGGAAAGGGTAAATGAGATTGTTATGGGAATTCAATGTTGTGGTGGAACTCTGAGTGAAGATGAAATTGTTTCTAAAGTTTTGAGATCCCTACCACCGACTTACAAGATGAAGGCTACTACAATTAATCAATTGAGAACAATGGCTAATACTTTTGTCAATAGAGATACCTTGGGTGGGAAATTATCTTCTTTTGAGATTGAAGAATTTGGACCTTCTGGAGTTGTGAAGTCTGAACCTTCTTTTCATGCATCTACATCATAAACCGATAAGAAAGATTGGAAAGCTTTATATGGAAAGGAATTGGATGATATGAAGAGAGAAGATGATGAGTTTGAGCAACTTGAACCACTATTTTCTAGAAGAGTACTTAAAGGACCGGTAGGAAGTAAGTATGAAGGAAAAGCACCTTTAAAATGTTTTTCATGTAATAAGATTGGTCATTTTGCATCTAGATGTCTTGAAAGGAATTCAAGATTTGAATAAAGAGTTGGAAGATCTTTTAAGCCTAACCCTGGATATAAGAATAAATATAAGTACAAGAAAAACAGAGATAAATCATGTTACATAGCGGATGAGGAATGTGTGATTAACTCTGATGATGAACTAGCAGAAGACTCTACTAGTGGTTCCAACAACGGAAAGGAATGGGTATTCTTGGCTATCAAGGAAGATGTTCTGGCACTAGAAGAGAATGTACCTGAAGAGAAGGCACTTACTACTAAAATTGAAGACAAGGATGAATGGGTAATTGATAGTGGTTGTTCACCTCATATGACTGGAGATAAAAGGAAGGTTCCATCTTTCCCAGAATTTGATGGCGGTCTGGTTAGATTTGGAGATTACAAAGCATGTATGATCAAAGGAAAAGTAACTATATCATTGGATGGTAAGCACAATGCTGATAATTTTTATTTTGTTGAAGGTTTGAAGCATAATCTTTTGAGTGTAGGACAATTGGTGGATAAGGGATTTCAATTACAGTTCAAGGATGGAAAATGCAAGATCATTAACAGATCTGGTTTGGAGATCGCAATTGGTACATAGACAAAAGGTAATATATTTCATTTGAATTCTGATGAGAAGACATGTTTGATTGCACAAGTTGATGGGAGTTGGCTATGGCATAAAACGTATTGTCATATGAATTTTGATTGCATTGTAAAGATCAGTTCAACTAAGGAAGTTAGAGATAAAACTAAAATTGTGAAGCCCTATAATCTGATACGTAAATAATGTCAAATGGGTAAAGAGGTCAAAACCTCTTTTAAGAGTATACAAGATAAATCTAATAATGTTCTTGATCTTATTCACACTGATTTGTGTGGCCCTGCTAGAGTTAAAAGTTTTCAAGGTGATAGATATTTCATGCTAATCATTGATGATTATTCCAGAATGATGTGGGTTACTTTTCTAAGCGAAAAATTTGAGGCTTTTGAAAAGTTGAAAATATTTAAGGCTAAAGTGGAAACTGAGATGGGATTGAAGATTATGTGTTTGAGGTTAGATCATGGTGGAGAATTCACATCTAGTGAGTTTAATAACTTTTGTGAGAAGCATGGTATAAGTAGACAATTTTCTGCTCCCTGGACACCTCAGCGGAATGGAGTTGTGGAAAGGAAGAACATAACTATATTGGATGTTGCTAGAACAATGATGATGGAGCCTAGTCGACCTCATATCTACTGGAGAGAAGTAGTGAGCACATCGGTTTATACATTCAACGGAGTACATATCAAAGGAGAAACCTATAAGACACCTTATGAATTATGGTTTGGCTATACACCTACAGTTAAGTATTTCAGAATCTTGGGTATTAAATGTTATATTAGGAGAAATGATATCATTGGCAAATTTGATCCTAGATGTGATGAAGGTGTATTTCTTGGTTATTCTAATGAAAGTAGAGCATATAGATGTTATTACAAGATATTGCAAAGAATTGTGGAGAGTGCTAATGTCAAGGTGGATGAGTTGAATAGAGGTCAAATCAGAGTTTATGAGCAAGAACCGGTGGTGGAAACGATTATATCTAAACCGATAGCACCTTTACCGGAACAGAGTGTTGAACCAGTTACTCCGACAGTATCAAAAAATTCAATAGTAATTGAAGAACCAGGAAGAGGAACGGAGAGTCAGAAGACTCCTAGGTATGTGAGATTGAATCATTCAAAAGATTAGATCATTGGGGATAAGAACAATGGAGTGATGACAAGAAGAAGACTAGAAACTAATGAGGTGTGTTTAATTTTTCAAGTTGAACTAGTATCAATAATTGAAGCATGTAAAGATGAATGTTGGTTGAAAGCTATGGAAGAAGAATTAGATCAGATTGAGAAGATTAAAACATGGAGTTTAGTTCCCCGGCCTAAAAATAAGAATGTTATTGGAAGTAAATGGGTTTTTAGGAATAAATTGAATGAGGATGGACAAGTTGTAAGGAATGAGGCTAGATTGTTTTGTAAAGGATATTCTTAGAAGGAAGGAATTCATTATGGTGAGACTTTTGCACCTATAGCTAGGATTGAAGCTGTAAGATTATTTCTTACCTATGCTGCCCATAAAAACTACAAGGCTTATCAGATGGATGTTAAGTGTATATTTTTGAATGGGGATCTTGATGAGGAAGTTTATATTCAGCAACTTGATGGTTTTTTACTTTTAGATGATACAAACATGGTTTGCAGGTTAAGGAAAGCTTTATATGGATTGAAACAAGCACCTAGAGCTTGGTATGCAAGGTTGGATAAATATCTTTTGAAGCTTGGTTTTACTAAGGGTAATGCTGATAGTAATTTATATTATAAGGTCAATGATGATGATATACTGATTATTGAAGTATTTGTTGATGAATTCATTTTTGGAGGTGAAGATAAGTTGTGCATGGAATTTTCTAAGAATATGGAGAAGGAATTTGAAATGTCTATGATTGGGGAAATGAATTTTTTTTAGGTTTGTAGATTACTTAGACTGACAAAGGTATTTTCATCTATCAAACTAAGTATGCTAGGGAATTGTTGAATAAATTTGATATGGGAGATTCTAAACCGGTAAGTACTCCTATGGTTACTAGTGAGAAATTGACAAGGAAAGATGTTTCTGCACCGATAAATCCTACAAGATACAAATCTATGATTGGAGGTTTTCTTTATTTGACTCAAACTAGGCCTAACATAATGAATGATGTTTGTATTGCATCTATATTTTAGAGTGATCCTAGAGAAAATCATGAGAGTGAGGTGAAAAGGATTTTTAGATACTTGCAAGGTACATTTAAATATGGTTTGTGGTACCCTAAGGATGATGACTTTACTTTATGTGCATATACAGATGTTGATTGGGCTGGAGATATTGACGACCAAAAAAGTACTTTCGGTGGAGCTTTCTTTCTTGGAAAGAAGTTGGTTTCATGGATCAGCAAGAAACAATCATGTACTTCTTTATCTACTACTAAAGCTAAGTATGTTGCTACTGCTACTAACTGTACATAGGTTCTATGGATGAAGCAAATGTTGAAGGATATCAAAGTGCATTGCACTGGACCGGTAGTTATTCACTATGATAACTCTGATGCTATTGACATATCAAAAAATCTCGTATTTCACTCTAAGACAAAGCACATATCTATCAAGTATAACTTTTTGAAGGAGAAGGTGGAAGAAAATAAAGTTAGACTGGTTTATGTGAACACTAAAGAGAAGATTGGAGATATTTTCACTAAACCTTTGCCTAAAGAATCATTTCAGTACCTGACAGACAGGTTAGGGATTTATGCCCCTCCGACAAAAAATTGATTGATGTTTTTTGGCATCGGTCTGGTATGCATTGTCAGAGATATCATTAATTTTGGCATTGATGTGGGGATGCTACTGCTCAGGGGGAGTAGTTAGCTTTGTGATTTAGTGGTTTTTGTTTTTGCTTTCATATGTTTGTTAGATTTCTGGCATTGATGTCAAAGGGGGAGAGATATTGATGTGAAAAACTAAAGGAGTTGTATACATTAGGGGGTGTGATATATGTGTAATATAGAGCTTTACATAGATATCATTCATAGGGGGAGTTTGGTTTTTGTTTTAGAATTTCATTGCTATATCTTTGAGTGGGAGATTGTTGGTTGTCTTCCATTGGGGGAGACTTGTTTGACATTTCTTTAGCACTTGGATGTTTTTCACATCTAGTGTTGCCATCAATGCCAAAGGGGGAGATTGTTGGCCATTGGAGGAATTGATTATTTGTTGCATTGATGTTTTGTCATTGATGTCAACACTAGCTATTTTGGATGCATTACTGGCACCATTCTGGTCCCAATAGGATGTGTGGTTTCTAGTTGGATTGGGTCCGACATGATCCGGTATTCTCCAGTATGATTTGGTAATGGAATTGGCTTACGCATGTTCATATTCAGTCAGTTGGTTTTGGTTTGGTAATCGAATGCTATCATGTTTGCTTGGAATCTTGGTTTGTGGTTCTAGCGAGGGTTTCACCAATAGAAATTTGATCAAGATCTTTGATGATATGCATAAGTGGTGTTGGTGCAGCTTCTGGTGGAGATTCAGTATGTTGATGGTGATCATGTTTGATACTTGGTGGATGGAGATCATTTCTTTATAATGTGGACCTATATTGGGTCCCAAATGATCTAGGTTATGGACTGACTTAATGTAGCATGTGGATTGGACCTCTCGATGTGTTTCTAGGATGTCTTATGGGTTGTATATTATTTGTTTGGTCTTAGGCCGACATGTTTTGTAATTATGTAATTGGTTTATTGTCTGATGTCCGACCTGATTGTTTATGGTCGAGGGTTTGTATATATATGATGTAAGATCTCATTGTAGAATATATCATGGCATGGGATGTAATGTGCAAATAATGTAATATCATTCAGGCAGAGGATTTGGTCGATCATTGGAGATCGAGCTAGGTTTATATAAGAGGATTTAGTCCTCCGGTATTGAGCTTAAATGGAACTATACTAAAATATAGGAGATGCTATCTTTACAGTCCATTCATTCTTCTGGATTGTAGTCTGGATTTCTATGTAGTCACTGAGACTCCTTTTGTGATGAGCAATGTGCTCTAGGTTGTTGGCCATCCTACAAGTGCAGGCCCCTCAATTGTAATTCACATAATTACTGCAGAAGTATTATCTGACTATGGGTAGGCTTCCCATCATGGTTTTTCCCTTTATTGGGTTTTCCACATATAAATCTTGGTGTCATGTGGATGGTATTTATTCTCTGATTTTTGTTTATGCTTAATTGGTTTAGTTGCTATTCCAGTATTTGGTTTAATAATTTTGGTATTAATGTTTTGGGTTTCGATATTAAAGTTTTAATTGCTAAATGTTTTGGTAATCTGTGACAATTGATTCACCCCCCCCCCCCTCTCAATTGTCTTCCAGTTATTTGAATTGTCTAACAATTGGTATTAGAACTCTGATCCTCTCTACAGAAAGATTAACCACTTGAGGAAGATCCTATGGAAACTAACAATTCAAGTTCATCTAGTTCATTTGGAGCTATCTTTCAAAAAGATATTCCTAGGCTTGATGGAACAAATTACACAGTATGGAAGATTCAGAAGGAGACTCATCTAAGATGTCTTGGTAAGGAGATTTGTGAGATCACATAGAATGGTGTTACACCTCATAATCTGGGATCTGGCAATCCTCCTCTGACAAACTTGGATAAGGAGCTTGAGAATGATTGTAGAGAAAGAGAAGCCCTCTTCTGTGTACTTTCTGATTAGCAAATAATGGGATTAACTGACAAATAATCTGCAAAGGTTATATGGGATAAGTTGGAGACTCTTAATGAAGGTGACCCTACTGTGAAGATTGCTAAACTTGATGGTTACCGGGTGAGATATAAAAACTTGAAAATGGAAGAAGATGAAAGGATTACTACATTCATGGAAAGGGTAAATGAGATTGTTATGGGAATTCAATGTTGTGCTGGAACTCTGAGTGAAGATGAAATTGTTTCTAAAGTTTTGAGAGCCCTACCTTAGGTGCACTACTTCTTTGGTACTATCTTTGGTTGCAACAATTTAACAATACCTTTTTGTTGTAACCCAAGAGGGATTTTTCCATCATATCTGGTGCAGGAGCACCCTTCTAAGGTCTTCCTCCATTTGGATTTTATTGGAATTTTGCTTCTTTAAGAAGCCATGAAAATATAATAAGAGCTAAGAGCTCATTGGTCTTGTTTAGGTCCTAGTTTAGGTCCTAGATTCACAAGTCTAGGTTGAGTTTTCTTTTGAAGTAGAGGGTATGTGTTCCCATTGATGAGTTTGGGGTCATTTTAGCATGGTTGTGTCCATAGGATAGCCCAATGCAGGCCTAAAAGTCAAGAAAAGCAACATTGCAAAAGTTGCTCAAAAGTTACAAAAAGTTGCATGACAACTTTTCAAAGTTGTCATGCAACTTTTCCACCTAATAGGTCATAACCTTAGTTTGGCATGGAGAACCCTACCCTTGGCACACAAACTGAGGCAAAGACATTATATATGGTTGCAAACCCTGAAATGATGGCTTGGATGTCAGATTGTACGGCCAAAGGAAAAAGACCTTGACTGTGACTGTGTTTTGGTTGCCAGTCGGCACAAATGGAGCAATGAAGGATTGTTAATGGATTGTTCTAGAACCTAAATTATATTGGGAGTCTTGTTTAGTGTTGACACATTCATTTTGAGCACTTAGATTAAGTTTGTTTTCCAAGTTTTGGTGTGTTTGTAAATACTTTGCAAATTTCTTCTTTACTGTCCAGTTTTTGACTGTTTTGTGTAAATGGGTTGACAACTCTAATCCCCATTGTGGAAACACCATGAAACCATGGGGAATAGGAGTGTACACCTTGTATAGTATCTCAGAGAAATTAGTGATGAATACTAAGAGGGGGGGTGAATTAGTATGCCAAAAATCTTTGCACTAAAACACTTACACAATCTAAAGATAAACTGGTAAAGCAGATTGACAGTCAAACCAGTTACCACACATACAAACCAAAATGCAAATAAAAAATTCACCCACAAAAGCAATACAACCATAACATAATATATTTGACGTGGAAAACCACGGTGAGATGGAACTCACAAGTCACTATCTGCAAAATAGAAACCAGACCAGTTAAGGTCTTACAATGTTCTTCACCAGAACAGATCCTATTAGGAATCTCAATCTCTATTAGGAGATAAGTCTGATTAAAGACTACCTTGTTAGAGGATTTTAGATTCACATGTGTGAACCACCTTATTAGAGGATTTTACAAAGGCTTTGAGGCCTACCTAGTTAGGGGCTACTGACTTGTTAAAGATGTGAGTAATCAACAAGTGTTTGATCTATCTAATAGCACAAACTACTTGGTTAGATCCAGTATTGCTCACAGCTAATGCATTCCAGCATTACTTCAGTCTTCTCTATCTCTCTCTTAGTTACAATTCGATCTTCTCAGATAAGATCGCTCTTCCAATAACTCAACATCCACCTTAAACCCTAGCTCAACATTAATCCTTTTCGCAACAACCTAAAACCCTAGACATGATGTCCCTTTTAAAGGAATCTGATTTCATGTCGGTCCAATAGGATTTCTTTACAATTTCCTAGGTTCAATGAACCTAGACATACTTAGTAACATGACACAAGAATCACCGTTAATGTGTTGGCACCATCAAACAACCGGTGGATTGGTAACTCATCACAGAGTATTACTGGTTCATACAAAATACCGGTTGCTGGTTTGACAAAAATGAAGACTAGTAAGAATGTGTTGTGCCACTTTGCACCCTCGTACCGCTTGTGATCTATGAACCACTTGGGGTCGACATGCCGCTTCAGACCGGGAAACACATTCTGCAAAATCACTACTAGTTTAAAGACTAGAATACAACATACCGGTTGGAACAAATACCGGTTGAGCATGATCTCATACATATAAAGGGGATCTCAATACAAGTGTGTGTCCATCAAAGACAATCACAACATAAACATCAAAAATGCCAACAATCTCCCCCTTTGGCATTGATGGCAACACTTAGGAAAATAAAATTTTGACATCTAAGTGTTTTACAACAAAAACTTGCCATTAACAAAATTGCTCCCCCTAAGCATATACACTATCCCTTAATCAACAGAGTGTATAGAAATTTTGCATTCAGAGCATAATCATCAAAGCATATAGCATATATCACAGCATATATCAAAATTTCAAAATTTTAAAACCATATACTTCTCCCCCTTTGCCAACAATGACAAAGTACCACTGAAAAACATGTTTCCATATATATATAAAAGAGTTTATGACAATAATGAATAATACTTGTCAAAAACCGCTTTATAGTCCTGCAAAAATTGTTTCATGGAAAGAGACCAGGACTCAAGTAGGGAGGTCGCCACTTCCTTCTCTGTCTGCATTTGTGATACCTATTCCTCCATGGCATCTATTGTGCTCAGTTCTTGTGTGACTGTCAGGGCATCCAGGTTCAAATAGCATTTCTGGAGAATTTGCAGTCATGGAAGTAATACTATTTGAAGCTCCTGCAAATCCCTAGACCTTGTGCTGATCTCTTGCTCTATCTTGGCTGACTGGATCTGGAACCGGTGAACGGTTTGCCCACATGCTGCAAAGGAGTTGTAAGGAGTATTGAATGTGCTTAAGTAGGACTGTAAGTCCATTTGAAGTTGTTGCTTCTTGGCTAGCACATCATCACAGAATAGGTGAGGTTGACAGATTTTGCTAAGTAGCAAGTTTCCCTCATCCAAGGCACTCCTTATGTCCTTTTGATCCTTTAACAATTCAGTCCTAAGCTCATTTAATTTCTTCACGAGAGAAACATTAAGAGCCTTTTGGTGCTCTTTCTTTACATTGGCCTCTGCTACTTCTTCTAGACCCTACACCTGATCATCCACTATAGTACACAGAAGTTTGAGTTGTGCTAGTGATGAATCAGTGTCAGGAAGATTAGTACCGGGGATTAAACCAGTAAGTGTGTCTACAGCTGCCTGAATGATGTCCTGTTCCTTTTTCCTGTGAATGATCTCAAGGCACTCTTGAGAAACCTTGATGCTCTGCATAAGCTCCGACTCACTTGCAGATTGGAGATCGATAGGACTAGAGAGATCAACTGGTGAGGGTTGACTTCTGGTTGCCTTCGAAGTCTCCACCTGAGAGCTTTTTGCCGCTTCTCGTTCCTTGGCTTCTTCAGTTTTCTTCTTTTCCACTTCTCTACTCTTCTCTTCTTCCTTGTCTTCCTCTACCTTTTTCTTCTCCTCTGCTCTCCTCTTTTGCTCTTCCTTTTCTTCTTCTTCCCTCTTCTTCTTCTCTTCCTCTTCCTTTTTCTTCTTCTCTTCCTCTTCCTTTTTCTTTTCTTCCTCTTCCTTCTTCTTCTCTTCTTCTCTTCCTTCTTCTTCTTCTCTTCTTCCTTCTTTCTCTTTTCTTCTTCTTCCTTCTTCTTTTCTTCCTTGTCCTCTTCTTCCTTCTTCTTCCTTTCTTCTTCTTGCTTCTTCTTCTCTTCATCTTTTCTTTTCTCCTCTTCCTCTTTTCTCTTCTCTTCCTCTTTTTTCTGTTTCTCATCTTCATCCTTCTTTTTCTCTTCTTGTTCTTTTGCCGCTTGCTGTGTATCCATAGCTTGTTCACCACCCTGATCGGCCTGTTGCCCCTATTCAGTTCCCTCAGAAGGTATGTCCTGAGTGACATCTTCTATATCCAGGGCATCAACATCTATGGTGTCGATTGGTTCCTCCACCAGGTTTCCTTCCTCATCAAAAACCTCATCCAGTTTGGAAATAACCGGTTCCTTTTCCGCTTGGAGGTTGGCCATTTGAGCTTTGTGAAAGCTGATAGCATGGGCCATGTGTTGATGTGTATCCTTTTCTACATCATCAACTCTCCCTTCCAACAACCAGAGTCTTCTTCTCCTTGTGAAGAAGAGACCTTTATTTTGATCCAATACATCAAATAATTTTGAATTTGAGAGTTCACGGAAGTACTGTGCAAAAACTTTCTCCCTAATCTCTTGTTCCTTTTCAATGACAATGTGTCATTTGTTATCCAATACTTTAAATAATGAATATGGTGTCTGAGATTTAATCTCTGATGGTGACCAGTCATTTTTACATTAATAAAGAATGATTTCCTATAGTACTTCATCTTTTTCTTCACTATTGAATTCATCATAATAATCTATTAAATCATGATGTAACTTTCTCCTAATATTCTTTACTGTTCTTTGACAATGTGTCAAAGGTTTGTAAGAGGAGATATCTATATTTACTGGTGTGGATGTTGTCGGTTCATTCTTCTTCACCTTCTTTGGTTGTTCATTAGACTCGGTTTCTTCGGAGTCCGGTTCATTTGCCTTAGTCTTCCTCTTTCTTTTGAAGACTTTTGCCAGTGTTACCTCTGGTTTCTTCTTTGCCGATGACCGCTTGGTCACTCTTGTAGTCTCAGTGGTAGCTGGTGCTAATGCTGTAGGCACTGCCTTAGCTTTCTTAGCTGTCGGTTCTTTTCCCTTATTCACCGATGGTTCTTCAATCGGTGTGATCCTCTCCAAGTAGGTTCCGGTTCGCTTAGCCTTTGGATCAAGAGGTGAGGCAATAAGGGTTGAAGCATACCCTTCCAGCATGTCAAACATGACCTCATAGCCCATAGGCTCCACTTCCTCCATTCTAGGCTCAACAGCCTCCATTAGACATTTGTCCACCTGAATAGTGAAATAGATGTCATCTTCATACTTCTTCACTATGTCACCTAAGATTCATACCCTCTGACTCATCTTTCTTCTAAACTCATCAAAGTATTTGTTCAGTACCTCAGGGTAGCCGGTTCCAATGGCTTGCACACTTTCCTTTATCTACTTGGTTACCGGTTGGTCAGGGGACCACTGGACATCTCCTACACCTGGAAAGTAGCCTTGAAAATAGAAAAACAACCCTACCAATAGTTGTCCAAACTTAAATCTTAGTGAATTATCCTTTTTGATTGCCTTCAGATTTAACAGGAGTTGCCTCTACATACCGGTGCATAAGTCAAATGATTTATCCTCTATAATCATCTGGTAAGTGGCATTTACCACTGCAACAGATACAGAATTAATCCTGCTGGTTGAGAATGTTCTGTAGCCTATCACCATGCAGGCATATTTTACCAGTTCATCCTTGATAGGATTAACTATCATACCTCGTGAATCACTTGTCGAACCGATGAGCTTGGTCATTTCCATTTTTCTTATCGTTCTCAGGGCTGGCACTTCCCTTGTGTTACAGAAACTAGTGACTGCATGAATTGCCTCAGGCATGATATCATGCATTCTCTCCAAGTACATCTTGTCACCATGGACTCAGCTCAAGATGTTCCTGATGTGATCCTCTGTGAAGTCTTCCAGAAAATATACCACATTATGGAGTTTCTTCTTCTCTAAGATACTGAACTCCGGTTTGATCCTTTTATCCTTTCCGCAAAATAGACCTAATTGAGTATGAATGGCTAAGGACCCTAGGTCTTCTATCTTGCAATCAATATAGTCTGAAATTCCTTCTTCGACTATGACTCCAGCTAGAACTCGTGACAAAGCATTATACTTGGACTTCCTCTGAATGAAACTTTCTGACTCAATGGATCTGCTTGAACTGGTATGAGATGCGGAATCCATTGAAGAGTATTTCAAGAACACGAAAAATACCTTTCAAATGCAAATTTAGGGCTTCCTGATTCTGCTTTACTTCACTCTCTGTCGGATGCCAAATCACCACTTTGAGTTCTCCACTACCACTTGCAAACTAGATTTGAATCTATTTCAAAGTTATCCAATTTCTTGAGATCTAATGCTCAAATCGCCTTTTCTTCGCTCTGCACTTGAAAACTTTTCTTCACTCGAAAATAGATAGTGAGAAATGATTTGAAAAATGCATTTATACATGTCTCTCACCTACCATCATTAATGCTCCTCTATTAGGGCGTAAACCCTAATTTGCCTTTTTACCATTTCCGATCTTCTGCCAAGCGATAGGTGTAGCATATCGGTTAAGGTCTTTTACCGGTGTTAACCAAGGGTTTGAAAGCATTTTGCCATTTTCTCCCCCTAAGCCTTTGAGGCTCAGTTTGTCGGTTCTGATATTTCCACACTAGGTGCAGAAATCGGTTCCTCTTCCGACATTGTTGGTTTCTTCTTCCATGTTTTCTTCATTTCTCCTTTAACTTTTTCAACATCTATTTCACCTTCTTGAGTGACCGGTATATCATCAACTATACTTTTTCTGCTTCTGTAGAATCTTGCAATGTGACCCGGTTTGCTGCAGTGATAGCAAACAAGTCCAGGTTCTCTCCAAGGTCCATTGTACATGTTTCCATTCTTCCTTCTGCATGTTGTAGCAGTGTGACCATGACCATGACATATCATACAACTTTCTCTCCATCTGGTTGCCACTTGATGACCACCGCTTCTTGACTAATGATTGAAGTCATTAAACCGGTTTTGGTTATGGTTCATAAAAGATTCAGGACCAGTTTCTTGGGTCCTCTTAGGATATCTTCTAGTGTTATCCACTATAGACCTACATTCAAATGCTCTATGCCCAAACTTGTTGCATGCATAACAATTACCATTGAACTTATTGAATCTAGGTACATTGTTGATAAAATAAGGAAATTTATTGTAGGCTTTGCTCCTACATACATTGGCAGTGTGTCCTTCTTTAAGATAGTTAAAGCAAATAGGTTTGAATTTTTGCTTACCTTTTCCTTTGAGTGTTGGTTGCTTCTTTGATGCATCAGCATTTGTTCCTGAGGATTCTCCTTCCTCATGTCCAGAAAAACCAAGAACATTGGTATTCTTTGCCGGTCTAGATGACTCAAGCTTTTTCTCTAGCTTGACTGTACTTTTGCCAAACTTAGCAAGTATTTCCTTTGACTCAAAGAGTTCTTTGGAAATAGCATTGTTTGTCTCCATAAGACTTGCATTGTTAGAGATGGCAATGTTCAGTTCTCCTTGCATGTCTTCTTTTTCCATTCTACTCTCATGAAGGCGAGTAGTTAGTGCACTAATCTCATGTTTCAACTTGGAGATCTCATGATCTCTCTCTTTTACCAGATCTTCACCTTTTCTTTGGTTCTCAAGCTCTTGACTGAACCGAATAGTCATTCCTTCCAACTCCTTTCTCAGATTGGAGTTTGAATCATTCAGCTTATTCACTTCAGCAATCAAAGCTTCCATGTTAGCTTCATCTTCATAACTACTTTCAGATAGTTCCATCATCTTTTCTGCATGTTCTCTTCTTTTTTCTTGAGATGCCTTGTATTTGACCATAAGATCATCATAGGCTTGCTCAGACTTAGTGAGCCATTGAGTAAGTTCCCTCAAGGTGTATTCCCCCATATCTCTTTCCAAGGGGCTAAACTTATAGAAAGGTTGGCTCTGATACCAATTGATGAATACTAAGAGGGGGGATTGAATTAGTATGCCAAAAATCTTTGTACTAAAACACTTACATAGTCTAAAGATAAACCGGTAAAGCAGTCTGACAGTCAAACTGGTTACCACACATACAAACCAAAATGCGAATAAAACATTCACCCACAAAAGAAATACAACCATAACACAAGATATTTGACGTGGAAACCCAACTAGGAAAAAACTACAGTGAGATGGAACTCACAAGTCACTATCTGTAGAATAGAAACTAGACCCGTTAAGGTCAGACCGGTTAAGGTCAGACCGGTTAAGGTCTTACAATGTTCTTCACCAGAACAAATCCTATTAGGAATCTCAATCTCTGTTAGGAGATAAGTCTGATTAAAGACTACCTTGTTAGAGGATTTTAGATTCACATGTGTGAACCACCTTGTTAGAGGATTTTACAAAGGCTTTGAGGCCTACCTGGTTAGGGGCTACTGACTTGTTAAAGATGTGAGTAATCAACAAGTGTTTGATCTATCTAATAGCACAAACTGCTTGGTTAGATCCAGTATTGCTCACAACTAATGCATTCCAGCATTACTTTAGTCTTCTCTATCTCTCTCTTAGTTACAACTCGATCTTCTCAGATAAGATCGCTCTTCCAGCAAATCAACATCCACCTTAAACCCTAGCTCAACATTAATCCTTTTCGCAACAACCAAAAACCCTAGACATGATGTCCCTTTTAAAGGAATCTGATTTCATGTCGATCCAATAGGATTTCTTTACAATTTCCTAAGTTTAATGAGCCTAAATATACTTAGTAACATTACACAGGAATCACCATTAATGTGTCAGCACCGTCAAACAATCGGTGGATTGGTAACTCATCACAAAATGTCGGTTGGTAACTCATCACAGAGTATTACCCGTTCATACAAAATACCGGTTGCCGGTTTGACAAAAATGAAGACTGGTAAGAATGTGTTGTGTTGCTTTGCACTCTCATACCTCTTGTGATCTACAAACCGCTTGGGGTCGACATGCCGCTTCAAACTGGGAAACACATTCTGCAAAATCACTACTATTCTAAAGACTAGAATACAACATACCGGTTGGAACAAATACCGGTTGAGCATGAGCTCATACATATAAAGGGGATCTCAATACAAGTGTGTGTCCATCAATGACAATCACAACATAAACATCAAAAATTCCAACAAGTAGGGCCCTTGGAGATGTAGGAAATCCTTTCAAAGACCCACCCCTAGGCGAGACTAGACTGTGCCCGGCTAGGAAGGGTTAAAGTTGCAGAGGTCCGTGAGAGCAAGGAAGGATAAGGAAGGAAGCATGCTTTGGAGTAATTGTAGAGGGGTGTGTGGAGAATCATTGGTGAGAAGGAGGAGCTTCCACCAATCCGTACAAGGTGGTGAAGACATAAAACCATCACTGTGACCTTGGTAGGCCTAAAAACCAAGAGGGAATTTTCACAAGTTTGGGCATCGTTTGCAAGAGGGAGCCCTAAAAGTCCAGAATGGAGGCCTAATTGGGGCACATTCCTTGTAGCCCTATTTTGTAGGAAAGAAGCAAAATAGTGAGATCGGTAACAAGTAGGAAGGTCAACACCTCTTAGGGGCACATGAATGGATGGGGAACTATGTCAAAGACCTATCCTATCCTTGCTAGGACCTAAGAAGGTGTAGGAAGAGTTAAACCCTTATTAGCCTATGTGAGGGTTTTTGAAGCTTGTGAGTAGGTGAGACCTTAGGAGAAGAATCACATGTTGTTGGTGGGTGGATTGGGGAAGGTCAAGGGATTCCACAAGAAAGGGAAGTCCTAGAGACCCTAGGGTGTGGTTGGAACACCTGGTGATCCAAGGAGAGGATCAAAGAGCATAGACTAGGCTAGTATATCCCATACCTATTCCCATCATATTGGTATCAAAGCAAAGTTAAAGATTTGGTGGACCGTGCGTGTCTCTATATTGTGGTGAATTAGTAGGGGAGAACATAATGGTCACTAATGCAGAGCTGGCTAGGGAGGTAGAAGAACAAAAGGAGAAAAATAGACTCCTTGAAGATGCTATGAGTGAGATAAGTAACAAGCTACAAGAAGTGGTTGATCAGAGAGCACAAGAACTTTGGGGTGCGGACACTAGTGACAGAGGCAAGAAAGTTATTGATCTATATGACATCATACCTAAACCAAACCCCTTAATTAATGAAGAACCTTTTGTAAAGGCCATCAAGGCTTTGAATACAAAAGCTTTTGAAGGATTGCCACATTTCAGTGGAAGGATGGATATTGACACCGTCATGGAATGGATTGAAGGTATGGAGAACCACTTTGAGTGTGAAGGTGTGACAGAAGCTCAAAAGGTTAAGGTTGCCAAATCAAGACTAAGGGGAGTAGCCTTGACATGGTGGAAGTACTTGCAAGAGGAGAGAATTAGCATGGGGAAGCTACCTATTGCAAACTGGAAGGCCATGGTGAGTAAGATCAAGGAGAACTACATGCCAAAGGATTATGAAGTCCAACTTCATAAGAAGAGATAGGGATTGAAGCAGAAAGATCTTGATGTGGCCTCCTACATAGAGGAGTTTCAAAAGCTTTGTCTTAGATCCAAAGTCCAAGAAGAGGAATCTATCAAGGTGGCTAGGTATCTAAGTGGCCTAAGGTGGAACATCCAAGAGGAGATAAGCCTATGGACTCCTACCACTGTCCAAAAGTGTCATCAACTTGCTACTAAGGTGGAAGAGAGGAACAAAAGGAAGGGAGACTCCAACAATAGGGGTAGAGGCAGAGGTAGAGATCAAATGAATCATCGAGGTGGTTACCAAAGCAAGGCAAGTAAATAAAGGAATCAAGGAGAGTCCAAGTTTACTGAGCATAATAGTGAAACCACTCTTAGAGGATGCCATTCTCGAGGAAGAGGTGCACAAGGGGGCCCAAATAGGAGCAGAGGTACCGACAGGGGTAATTCCTACTTTGCAACCATGAAATGCTACAATTGTGGTCAATTGGGACACTCGGCCTATAGATGCCCTGACAAGCCTACCTCATCAAACAGTGGAAAGAGGGTTGCTTATGCCCATGAAGACACATCAAGTAGAAAAACACCTGAGGTGGACCATATTGAATCAGAGATTGGAGAAAATCTTATGTTCAAAAGGGTCTTGATAAGACAGTCGGTTAAGGATGAACCTAAGCACAGGAGAGCATTGTTTAGGGTGAGATGAAAAATCCTTGGTAAGGTTTGCAAGGTGATAGTTGATTCAGGGTCAACTGATAACATCATATCAGATGAGGTGGCCAAGAAGTTGAAACTCACAAAGATACCCCACACTAGCCCTTACAAGGTGACATGGTTGAATCAAGGACAGAGTGTGCTTGTCAATGAACAGACTTGGGTAGAGTTTTCTATTGGAGGATACAAGGATAAGATCCTTTGTGATGTGTTACCCATAGATGCTTGTCATCTACTACTAGGTAGACCCTGGCAATTTGATAGGAAGGTGATCTATGATGGAGAGGAGAACTCCATTTCCTTCAAGAAGGACAACAGAACCTATAAGATTCAGTCTCTGACTGAGAATGATGAGGGAACCTCAAGAACACCTAGTGTCTTACTTAATACAGGTAAAGAGTTCTTACACCTGCTGCATGAAGAGGAGACAGTGGGATGTGCCATCTTTTTGAAGCCAAAGGATGAGGAAGATAAGTTGCAAACAAAGGTACCTAAGGAGGTAAAGAAAATGTTGCAAGAATATAAAGAAATTAGTGAGTGGTGGAGCCCCTGCAACACTTCCACCAAGAAGGTCTATAAGCCATCAAATAGACATTGTCCCCAGTGCATCCCTGCCCAATAAAGTAGTATATAAGCTCACACCTGATCAAAACAAGGAGGTGGCAAGGATAGTGCAGGAATTGTTGGATCAAGGACTGATCAAGAAGAGCATCAGCCCATGTGCAGTCCCGGTAGTACTAGCAACAAAGAAGGGAGGCAATTGGAGACTTTGCACTGATTCAAGGGCAACAAATAGGATCACCATAAGGTACAGATTTCCTATTCCTAGAATAGAGGATTTGATGGAGTGCTTAGGAGGTGCCATGTATTTTACTAAGTTTGACCTTAAAAGTGGTTATCATTAGATTAGGATTAAGGAGGGTGATGAGTGGAAGACCACTTTTAAGACCACAGAAGGGTTGTATGAATGGCTTGTGATGCCATTTGGACTTACCAATGCCCCAAGCACCTTCATGAGGTTGATGAATGAGGTGTTGAAGGACTTCACAAGGAGATTTGTGGTGGTGTACTTAGATGACATACTCATCTATAGCAAAACCAAAGAGGAGCACCTAGAATATTTGAGGTTAGTCCTAGAGAGGTTGCATGAAGAGAAGTTGGCAATCAACTTAGAGAAGTGTGAATTTCTAAAGCAAGAGTTAGTCTACTTGGGGTTTGTGGTGTCTAAGGGAACCTTGAAGATGGATCCAAGTAAAGTGGAGGCAATCTTGAATTGGCCTGCCCCTAAAACAGGGACTGAAGTTAGGAGTTTCCATGGTTTAGCCCAATTCTATAGAAAGTTTGTGAGGAACTTCAGTGGCATATGTGCACCAGTACTTGACACCATAAAAGGAGGTCTTAAAACTAAGTTCAAATGAACTAAACAAGCTGATGAACCATTCCAATTATTGAAGCAAGAAGTAGCCACAAAACCCATCCTACTCTTACCTACTTTTGACAAGCTATTCACATTGGAATGTGATGCAAGTGGAATTGCAGTAGGGGGTGTATTGAGTCAAGAGGGAAGGCCTGTGGCATTTTTCAGTGAGAAGCTTAATGAGGCAAAGAAGATGTATTCAACATATGATCTAGAGTTGTACGCACTAGTTCAGTCTCTCAAGAAGTGGAGGCATTACCTACTCCCAAAAGAATTTGTGGTGTTACAAATAACCAAGCTTTAAGTTACATTAACACTCAAGAGAAGCTTAGAAATAGACATTTGAAGTGGATGGAGTACCTCCAATCCTTTACCTTTACTATCAAGCATAAAAAGGGACAGCTTAACAAGGTGGTAGATGCTTTAAGCCAGAAGTTATTGACTGTCCAAAAATTACAATTGCAGAGCAAAGGGATAGAAGGTTTCAAGGATCTCTATGAAGAAGATGAGGACTTCTCATCAGCCTACAAGGTCTGCAAGGAGTTTGAGAATCATTTTCATGGTGAGTATGCAGATTACACTCTACAAAATGGTCTCTTGTTCAAAGACAATCAGTTATGTGTGCCTAGAGGATCCATGAGAGAAAATCTCATACAAGAGAAACACAATGGAAGTCTAAGTGGACACTTTGGAATCAATAAAACTTTGGATCTAGTACAGAGGTACTACTATTGGCCTAGGTTGCCAAGGGATGTGAGAAGGTATGTGGAGCAATGTGGTGTGTGTCAAAGGGCAAAAGGAAGATCAAGCAATGCAGGCCTCTATCAGCCATTACCGGTCCCAAATAGGCCTTGGGAGTGTGTGAGCATGGACTTTGTGGTAGGACTCCCCAAGACAAAGATAGGTATGGATAGCATCTATGTGGTGGTAGATAGATTTTCTAAGATGAGCCATTTTATTCCATGTAGAACTACTCATGATGCTAGTTATATTGCACATCTCTTCTTTAAGGAGATTGTAAGGATTCATGGACTCCCATTAAGTATTGTTTCAGATAGGGATAGCAAGTTCATGGGCCATTTTTGGCAAACCTTATGGAGAAGACTAGTGACTAATTTATCATTTAGCTTAGCTTACCATCCACAAAATAATGGTCAAACTAAAGTCATTAATAGGGTGTTAAGCAACTTGTTGAGGTGTCTAACCAAGGAGTATGGGCAGACTTGGGATCTAGTTATTCCACAAGCTGAGTATGCCTACAATGACAGTGTAAATAGGACCACTGGAAGGAGTCCTTTTGAGGTTGTCTATGGCAGACATCCAAGAGGGGTGTGTTAACTAAGAGAACTTGGTTCCTTAGAGATGAAGAGTGGGCAAGCAGAGGACTTCACTCAAACCATCAAGGAAGTCCAAGAACAGGTCAAGAGAGCCATCCTAAAGTCTACTCAAAAACTGAAAGCTAAAGTGGATGAAAAAAGGAGAGAGGTTCAGTTCAAAGTGGGTGACTATGTGATGGTCCATTTAAGTAAAGCCAAAGTGCAAAGCAGCAAGCCTACTAAGCTACAAATGAAGAGGGTAGGACCTTGTAGAATTCTATCCAAATATGGTGAGAATGCCTACAAGCTGGATCTTCCTTCAAATTTGGCTGTATCACCAGTCTTCAATGTTGTTGATCTAATATTATGCTGCAGGACTTGGATGTGAATGCCTTGCCTCAAGTGAAGCAGCCCATAACAGAGGAGATCTTGGAGTCATGGGTGAAGAAGTCTACTAGACACCAGGTCTACATGGAACACTTGGTGAAGTGGGCAGGTCAACCTGAGTCTGAAGCCACTTGAGTTGAAGAGGGTAGGTTCAAGAAACTTGGTATTGATGCGGCTCTCATCTCTCCCCTAGTTCCTTAATTTTGTGTAGAGGGGGAGTATTGTGTAGGAGCACCCTTCTAAGGTCTTCCTCCATTTGGATTTTTTGGGGATTTTTCTTCTTTAAGAAGCCATGTAAATGTAATAAGAGCCAAGAGCTCATTGGTCTTGTTTAGGTCCTAGATTCACAAGTCTAGGTTGAGTTTTCTTTTGGAGTAGAGGGTATGTGTTCCCATTGATGATTTTTGGGTCCTTTTAGCATGGTTGTGTCCATAGGATAGCCCAATGTAGGCCTAAAAGTCAAGAGAAGCAACATTGCAAAAGTTGCTCAAAAGTTGCAAAAAGTTGCATGACAACTTTTCAAAGTTGTCATGCAACTTTTCCACCTAATAGGTCATAACCTTAGTTTGGCATGGAGAACCCTAACCTTGGCACATAAATCAAGGCAAATACATTATATATGGTTGAAAACCCTAAAATGATGGGTTGGATGTCAGATTGTACGGACAAAGGAAAAAGACCTTGACTGTGACTGTGTTTTGGTTGCCAGTCGGCACAAATGGAGCAATAAACAATTTTTAATGGATTGTTCTGGAACCTAAATTGTATTGGGAGTCTTATTTAGTGTTGACACGTTCATTTTTAGCACTTGGATTAAGTTCATTTTCCAATTTTCGGTGTGTTTGTAAATACTTTGCAAATTTCTTCTTTATTGTCCAGTTTTTGACTGTTTTGTGTAAATGGGTTGACAACTCCTATCCCCATTGTGGAAACACCATGAAACCATGGGGAATAGGAGTACAGACCCTATATATTATCTTAGAGGAATCTGGGCCCTTGGAGATGTAGGAAAGCCTTTCAAATACCCACTCCTAGGCGAGACTAGACTGTGCCCGGCTAGGAAGGGTTAAGGTTGCAGAGGTCCGTGAGAGCAAGGAAGGACAAGGAAGGAGGCACCCTTTGGAGGAGTTGTAGAGGGGTGTGTGGAGAATCATTAGTGTGAAGGAGGAGCTTCCACCAATCCATAAAAGGTGGTGAAGATAGAAAACCATCACTATGACCCTGGCAGGCCTAAAAACCCTCATAAAAACCCTCAAAAACCCCTAAATTCACCTAGGGTAGTGTACGGACACTTGGAGGCCCAAAAATAGGAAAATATTTGAGCCTTTTCCAAATTAATAGTATTCCCTTTGGGAATTTTCACAAGTTTGGGCATCGTTTGCAAGAGGGAGCCCTAAAAGTCTGGAATGGAGGCCTAATTGGGGCACATTCCTTGTAGCCCTATTTTGTAGGAAAGAAGCAAAATAGTGAGATCGGTAACAAGTAGGAAGGTCAAAACCTCTTTGGGGCACATGAATGGATGGGGAACTATGTCAAAGACCTATCCTATCCTTTCTAGGACTTGAGAAGGTGTAGGAAGAGTTAAACCCTTATTAGCCTATGTGAGGGTTTTTGAAGCTTGTGAGTAGGTGAGACCTTAGGAGAAGAAGCACATGTTGTTGGTGGGTGGATTGGGGAAGGTCAGGGGATTCCACAAGAAAGGGAATTCCTAGAGACCCTAGGGTGTGGTTGGAACACTTGGTGATCCAAGGAGAGGATCAAAGAGCATAGACTAGGCTAGTCTATCCCATACCTATTCCCATCAATATCCCATCTTTTGTAAGAACTCAAATCCTTTTCCGTAGTTCTCACATGGTATTGTGATGTGGTCTTGTGTAGATTCTTCTTTAGTTTCCCTATAAAGCATTTTGTAAAGGTCTTCTTCCATCTCACCCCATTTCTTAAATGTAGTGGTATCCCATTTTATTGTAATTGTGGATACTTTCTTAGAAGGATGTGGTCATCCATAGTACTTTAGAGAATTCATTAGTTGTCTCAAGTACATGGTTTGAATCAAGTTATTCTCTTTGTAGAGGGGGGGAAATGAACCTCTTCAATAGGCGGATAACAACCTCTCAAAGATTCACTAACTAACCCCTCCACTCAAGATGTAGTATGTCACTATACATCCTCTGATAGCTCTCTGCACAAGGACGTGTGCAAAATATGGATAGCAATGTGATGCGCTAGCATCCTATACGGATAGAATGCAGAGTTCACACAAAAGGGCAAAATGTAATAGATATGTGTTCTAGATTAATTTAAATGTGATAATTGTATATAAAAGAAGGTAAAACGATTATATAAATGGAATGAAATCCAAAAAGGAAAGGAATAATATAATCTCACAACCGGTCCACGATATGAAGCCTCCAACCAAATAAATCTTCTCTAAAGCAACCTGCACACAAGCCAAAAAGGAAAAATGTTTAGGGCTGCTTGGGGACTTACCTCAGTCAAAACCCTATTTTGGTGTTTCCACCTCCACAAACAGCTAGATAGATTGATAGAATAAAAGATAAATGCAAGATAATATAAATGATAAAAGATAAATGATAAATGATAGAAGAGGGATGTGGTAAATCCCAAGATGCCAAAAGATAGGATAAATAGATAGATATTACCAAAGAGGCTTGAGAAAGACAAGAGAGTTACGAAAGAATATTGTGAGAGCTTGAGAGTGTTGTAAAAAACTAGATATTGTTGTAGCAAGCGAGAGAGAGCCAAAGAAAGCTGTGAGAACCCAAAGAATAAGAGAAATTATATTGAGAATCTAGAGAGCTTGAATAAAGAGAGAGGATAGATTTAAAAGAGAGTAAAGGAGGGAAAAGAGGGTTGGCGAGCCATTTGAAAGATTGGGGGTCATTTACACCAACATGCACAAGTGACAAGTGGAAAGGCATGCTCAGAACCGACATTCGAACATTGATATTTTGCAAGATGATTGTGTGGTGTGTAGACATCTACGCGGTGCACTAGTGTCCAAATGAATCACACTGAAAAATGGTAGGAGACAAGGGAGATACACAGCTAACAAGACTGATGCCACGAGGGAGTTGCTAGAAAGGGGGGTCTTGAGCATCCTGAGAGGAAAAATGTTGATGTAAGGGTTGAAGTGAACCTACTCAAGGGCTAGGGGAATGGACACCAAAGTGGTGAAAAAAGATATAGGTCAAATTACAAAGGGTTTTGCAATTTTTGACACTACATTTTGCCCCCACTTTAGTGGACTTATGAATGAACATGAATATGCACACTAAAGGAAATCTAATGAACAAGAAATAACATCATGATACCAAAAGGATATTGTAGAGGAAGTAGATATATCTCCAAGCCAAGGAAGCATTCCCCCAAGATAAAGACCTACAAAACATATGCATTAGATAGAAAAACCTACATGAGAGAACAGGG
Source organism: Cryptomeria japonica (assembly GCF_030272615.1). NCBI lineage: Eukaryota > Viridiplantae > Streptophyta > Pinopsida > Cupressales > Cupressaceae > Cryptomeria > Cryptomeria japonica. The sequence continues at coordinate 628,982,875 of NC_081406.1, read as the reverse complement.
TTAGAGAATAAGGGAATCCCAAGACAACAAAGTTAGAACATGAAAGCACAAAACAAAGAAACTACAATCTTGAGTCAGCAAAGTAAAAGAGACTTCGATGTAAAAGGTTATCTTAGTACCATGCATCATCCCCAAAATAAAAAGAAACAACAAATAGAGTAATTCTAAAATGAAGAGAAGAATGCAAGGATTGATCACTTCAAGGAAGAATGCACCCAGAAGTAAGAGAAGCAATCAATATTGAAGAGATAGTACATGATCTAGACACTAGCTTGATGCATCACTAGCAGTCATGATGATGATAAAAAAGAAAGATCTAGCAAGTTGTGTTAAGCCAGATGATCAAAGATAAGTAGAACCAACCTCACTTTGAAGGAAGGCCACTACCAAAAGATAAGATAAATAAGATAGTCGTGATAGGGAGGCAGATTTTTGTTGATTAGATTAGGTTGCCCCTAGAGAGATGAAGTTGAGATATGAAATACATATTGTCACTCGATACATCACAAACACACTAGCTGCAAACTAACATGTCGAATGATAAGATAAAGGATTGAGATAAAAGATAGATAAGATAGCGTAATAGAAATGATCCTCACTTTAGAGGAAAGCCCCTTGTTACAAAAAGATACAAGATAAGAAGTCATCATTGGTATGAGATATGCTAGTATGGATAGAAAAGTGCATTATGCTAGATATCCATACAATGGGTGATGAGATAGATAGATTTTTCTAGCATGGGTAGCGATACGCTAGATAGCCATGTGATTGGAAAATCAAAGATAGATTTGGTAAGTAGTAGATTGGCTCCTATAAAGGCAAGAAAAAGTGATAGATCAAATGGTTTGGCCCCCATCTAGGAAATCCTTAAAAAGAAAAATATCGAGTGGTTTTCCCCCACCTAGGCAAACATGAAAAAATGATAAAAGGATAGTCACCATGGCAGGCGAGAGATAGATAGTCACCATGATAGGTGAGAGATAGAGAAATGATAAGAATGCAAAGGAGGTTGAAATATGATAAATAACAAGATAGAGATACACCTCAATGTCACTTTCTATGCAAAGAAGATCAAGGAGGTATATCAATACATGAAAGATCGATGACACCTGATTGATGAAGTTGTTGAATCTTGTCATTCAAGGCCTTGCGTTCACTAGTGGAATGGTGAAGCACTTTATGGTATGCATAGAAAGAATCATTCTTAGGAGACTTCTTATGTGTAGGAGGAAGAGAAATCAAGCAAGCTTTAAGAAGCCGTAAAAGGACACGTTCTTTCTTAGATAAAGGATGAGGAGCATAAAGTAACCCTTTCTCTTGAGGAGAAGAGTTTCACTACTCACAAGAAGAAGAAGAAGAAGAAGAAGACATAGGAACATTAGAGAATGAAGGGGATGAAGACATTGTAAAAGAGTGTGATTTTGATTCCAAAGAGACCTTAACTCCTTGACCCATGCACCCAAGACTATCTCCTTTGTATCCATACTTGGAAGCAATATTGAACCCTGGACCATAACGTGATTGCAACTCCTCCAGAGGGGGAGGATCACCTTTAATGGTATAGCTAATGGTGTTCACATGATCTTATGCTACAGAAGAATAATCATCTTTTGTAGCGGGTGTGAATGATACTTTTGGAATATTAAGGTGGATGGGGTTGACTTTATATTCTCCAATGAAGGATATTGTAAAGTCTAAGGAGCCCCAATAATCACCAAAAAATGTACTTGATTGAGAAGGAGATGAAGTAGAAGTAGACTTAGGACTTTCTACTTTAGTAGGATCTTCTTTAGGCACAACCTTCTCATGGGTTTCCTCTTTAGGACGATCCATGGGAATAGTTGTTGGCATATTAGAAGATTTAGATGGAATATAGTTTTGAAAGGTAGGTGTAACTGAGGCATGACTAGTTGCTACAATTTGACATAAGTGCATAGCTTTAGGATCAGCCTTGATTGTAACTACCTAATTGTTAGCAACAAACTTAATAGTGTTTACTTGGTGGTAAATACCTCCTTCAGGGTTCACGACATGGCTTAACCACCTCCCGTAGATCTAGGTAAGTCTGGTGTTTGTGAATTTCATTGATAGCTTGAGCTTTTGGCACAACAAAAAACATACTAACAATTGGTATCAAAGCCTTGGATCACGGGCTCAAATCCTAAGAGGTCTCCTTCATTCCATTGGTCCAAAACCCTCAGTCAATGCTGAGGGGGAGATTGTTGACTTGGTGGTCAGCACCTCCTTCAAGGTTCATAACATGGATTAATCGCCTCCTATGGATCTGGGTAAGTCTGGTGTTTGTGACGTTCATTGACAGCTCAAGCTTTTGGCGCAATTGCAAACATACCAACAACTAGAACCATGAAGGGTAGAACTGACTGTTCCTAATGCATGAATCCAAGGTCTACCCAAGATAAGATTTTATGATAAAGGTCTTGGCATAACATGCACCAGGGTTGGAATAGTAACCGGTCCAACCTTTATAGGAAAAATAACAGTGCCCAAAGCAGTTTTACCAATATTATCAAAACCATGGATGAAAATAGAAGATGCAGCAAGAGACTTATATTCCACTTTGATTTTGGGCAATAGGTTTAGACTACAAACATTGAGTGTTGAACCAGTATCAATGAGAGTCTGTCCAATACTGACAACATTAACATAAATGATTATCATTAATGGATCTACTTGATTTCTTTCTTCTGGAGGTGGGAGTTCATGTGGATAGAATGTAATATTTGGTGAGTCCACATGAATATGATCCATCAATGTATTTATATATGGCAACCTAGCAGAAGAAGGCAATAAGATATTTTGTAGAGATTCCTAGTTCGTACCTTGATAAATTGGAGCAGTCTAAAGAAAATCCCAAAGTGAGATCTTAGCGGGAGTAACACGAAGTTTCTCAATAAGATCATAGTCACTAGATTTCTTAACTAAAGGCTTAGGTGCTTGAGGAAGACCTGGCTAAGAAGGTGGTAAAGTAGTATTAGAGTGATCATAATTTGTCTTATTTCTACAAGTATTATAAGTATGGGATACCATTATATAAAAAGGAGCCTTAGACTATGTGTATCTCATAAAAAGATCTGGTGAGTCATTTTCAAAAAGAACACCATGAATAGATTTTACCTTCTTTGGAGAAGGACTAGCTATAGTCACATGAATTATTGGTCTCTTAGGCCTTTTAGGGGCGGTAGAGACATAAATGACATTCAGAGACTCGTTATGATATGTAGAAGATTTAGATGAAGGAATTTTTTGAACAGCAACCTTTGGAAAATCATATATGAGTCGTGACTCATCATTCACTAATGCATCATCTCTAGAAGAGAGTGCACTAGAATGAAGAGATGGTAGAGTAACATTAAGAAAAGCATCAATGATTTCATCCTCTTGTAACAAAATATCCTTTGAAATAGAAGATATATTACAAGAGGGATCAAAGGAATATAGTGACATAGGTAGAGCTAAAACACCATCACAAGCATGAAAAGGAACATCATTAGCACTTTGAATAAAGCTAGAAACTAAGTTAATAAAAGAAGATAACATATGCATTTTGACTTAAACTTAAGAGAGAATACATTAAAAAGTTGGTCGAAGGCTGACAAACCATTAAATGGGGTTCAGGGTAGTGCCCCAATAAATAAAAAATTGGAAGAAGGGGAAAGATTTAGAATTGTCCTATTTTTTAGGGGTATATTGAATGAATGAAGAAATGATAAAGAATTATTTTGAATATAATACAGAAGAAATGTTCACTTTAGGTTCACCAAAATGTAGAGGGGGAATAATGAACCTCTTCGACAGGCGGATAACAACTTCTCAAAGATTGACTAAATGACCTCTCTACTCAAGATGTAGTATGTTTATGTATGTCCTCTGATAGCTCTCTGCACAAGGATGTAGGCAGAATATGGACAACAACGCAACGCGCTAGTGTCCTATACGGACAGAATGTAGAGTTCGCACAGAAGGGCACAATGTAATAGATATGTGTTCTAGATTAATTTAAATGCGATAAATGTATATAAAAGAAGGTAAAATGATTATATAAATGGAATGAAAGCCACAAAGGAAAGGATAAAAGATAATCTCACAACCGGTCCATGATATGAAGCCTCCAGTCGAATAAATCTTCTCTAATGCAACCTCAACACAAGCTAGAAAGGAAAAATGTTTGGGGTTGCTTGGGGACTTGCCTCAGTCAAATCCTTGTTTTGGTGTCTCCACCTCCACAAACAGCTAGATATATTGATAGAATAAAAGATAAATGCAAGATAAGATAAATGATAGAAGACAGATGTGGTAAATCCCAAGATGCCCAAATATAGGATAAATAGATAGATATTACCAAAGAGGCTTGAGAAAGACAAGAGAGTTGCAAAATAATACTATGAGAGCTTGAGAGTGTTGTAGAAAATTAGAGATTGTTGTATCAAGCGAGAGAGAGCCAAAGAAAGCTATGAAAACCCAAAAAGAATAAGAGAGATTATGTCCAGAATCTAGAGAGCTTGAATGAAGAGGGCGTATATTTAAAAGAGAGAATAGGAGGGAAAAGAGGGTTGGTGAGTCGTTTGAAAGATTGGGGATCGTTTCCATCGGCATGGGCAAGTAATAAGTGGAAAGGTGCACTCAGAACCGACATTCAAACGTTGAGATTTCACAACATGATTGTGTGACACGCAAATGTCTGCACGATGCACTAGTGTCCAAATGAATCACGCTCAAAAATGGTAGGAGACAAGGGAGACACATGGCTAACAAGACTAATGCCACGAGGGAGCTACCAAAAAGGGGGGTCTTGGACATCCTGAGAGGGGAAAGGCTAATGCAAGGGCTAAAGTGAGCCTACTCAAGTGCTAGAGGAATGGACACCAAAGTGGTTACAAAAGATGTAGGTCAAATTACAAAGGGGTGTGCAATTTTGACACTACACTTGCCCATGCCTTTGTCCTTGTATTCTCTTTTGACCTCTCCTTGTTTTGATGTAGAAGCTCTCAATGATTCTGGATCAACATATACTGAAGATGGAGTTGCATCTCTATTGATTAGGAATATTTGTTGAACACAGAATGCCACTAAGAGGGGGGTGTGAATCGGTGATTTCTATTTTCTCTTCTTACTGATCTAATCTTCAAACAATTAGATATTTACTTAGCCACTAAATAGTCATGCCAATAAAGCAAGAGAGAAAACTAAGGAGATCATTCACACACAAGAAACTCACAACACTAGATTTACAAGGAAAACCCAATGTGGGAAAAACCTCAATGAGAAGAGTTGTTAGAGTCTACTGCTCCAATCCAGCCTCACAGGTAAAACATAGATTTACAAAGATTTTGGGCACCAACCCAAGGAGCACCAACCCCTACACCAAGCTTCAACTTGGCGATGTATAATGAAATGCTATTTGGATACAGTTAAGGCTTCTTGTTGCAAATGAATTTTGCAACTCTTGAATAAAAATAACTCTCTGTCAATTTATAGTCCTTTCTCCTCCACTAGAACTCACACTACCTATTGTGAGATCATTGTCTATATTCCTCAAAATTTTCTATCTTCCTCTTCCTCACACATACAATCTCTCAACACACTATTTCTCTCTTGGATGTTGCCTGCTCTGCCACACCCTACCGGTTAGGCTCAATTGTTAGATTATGACAATTCTGGTAGAATCTCCTCACCAATATGCTTACTCCCTTCCTTTGCAACTAGCTCAGATCACCTTCTACAGTCTTTCCTCCCTTACTCTTCCTTCTCTCTCCTTTTCAATCTTCACAGCATCAACAACTTATTCTGTCTAGAGCTCTCATCTCTTATATGGTGATTTCACACCCAAAAAGCAATTCAAAAACTTGAGCAGTTAGGGTTTCCTTTTTCCCACACGATCTTCATGAGATCCAATCCCACCTACCTTGGATCAATCATCTATTCTAGAAGACTTCACCTGCACTTAGTTTCAATTATCTAATGCACGTTTTCCTTGAAGTGGCAATCATGAATCAGATCTTTTGTCATGAGGTCTGACAACCCATAAAGTGTTCCAGATGTTTTCTTTATGAGAGCATCCTGAATTAGATTTCCTTTGCTTTGATTCAGGCGCCAACTACTCCCTGATCTTCCTTGGTCATTCCTTCTTCCTCGAGCCGCAATCAATCAGATGCAATCCCGTCATTTGTGGCTCCTTCATTAATGGCGATTGTCTGTTTCATCAACCCTATCGATGAGGCTTCACCAATCACAACACACTTGCCACCTCAGCTTCACAAGGCATCAAACTGATCAAGACATGACCTTCCAACCCGTAGTCGGTCCGACAAACACATACCAGTGAAACCCTTTGCTGATAAGAGTGTTATTCTTTTGTTAACCGATAGAGCATCCCATACCGGTTTCGCTCACTGGATTTCCATCATGTTGGTTGACATCAATGACAACATAGTGCCAAAATGCCAACAACATTACCTTTGGTCATGGTTGCAAATTGTTGCAATATATGAATGAATTTGGATCACCTTTGACCATAACTTCAACTCCATAGTGTGGGAATTTTATACATTGGTGATATATTGATGGTACTACTCTCATTTCATGTATCCATGGACATCCCAAAAGTATGGTTTATGTGAGATCAAGATCAAGGACTTGGAAAACCACATCCTTTGTCATTGGCCCAACACTTAAAGGTAAGGTGACTATTCCTTTGGATGAGCATTCTTCATCATCTTATGCTCTGATGGTAATCTAATTTCTTGAATCCACAATTTATTCAAAGTATCCCAATTGTTTGATAGTGTTTAATGTGTAAATGTTTAGACCTGCTCCTCCAACTATCAACAACTATGGTTCTTATGGAGAAAGTATTCAATATGAAGAGGTGCATTATGTGGTTGACATGGAGATACGTCATTGGATTCTGTGAATGCAAGGCAATGTGGAGTGGAAAGGTATCCCATCATGGCTTGAAACTGGTCCACATTCAGATCAGTGAGAACGGAGGTTTCTCTCAATGCTTTGTCAAGAATAGCCTTATGTGAAAGAGAAATGTGCAATAACTCAAGAATGGAGATAAGGGCAGGTGTCTTCCCTAACTAGTCTACAAGGTCATACTCATTCTTGGTGGATGTTGAATTTTGGTCTTGGATGGAACACCTTGTAAGGCGACTTTACCACATCGAGTTGTAACATTGCATTTAGGGGTTTCGTCATTGGTGGATGAAGATGATGGTCCAATGCCTTTTAAAACAACCTTACTCCTTTAGGTAGGACCTTCAGGAGTTTTGTCCTTAATAATAATGGTAGAAACATGATTGTCCATTGAAATGTGGTTGACTATATAATCTGTTAGATGCAATGACAGTCCCAAAGACACTAAGGGGGGGTGAATCAGTGTCTAACCGGTTAATGGAATATTTAAACTTATTTAAAACTTTGCAATCCAAATCAATGTACCGGTAAACAAGAAATAATGAGGCAAATAGAAATAACAGAGACAACATAAGTGCACACCATAACACAAGATATTTTAGCGAGGAAACCTAGTGTGGGAAAAACCTCGGTGGGATTTGTGACCCACAATATTTACTCACTGGCCAATACGAATAAATATTACTTACAATAAGGGCCTGCACATGCAAGAAGGCCAACAGCCTAGAGCACACTGCTCAATGAAGAGTCTCGCTGACTACAATATGGATAATTAAATCCAATACAATGTATTGCTCAAAATAGCATCTCTAATGCCTGGTTCAGTACCGGTTTAAGCTCAATCATATACCTTAACCAAAACATTTCGTTGTCTTATCTATCATCTATATTATCCCATCAACTATTACTTCTCCTACATTAAAATGACCTATAAGATCTCATACATATATGAGTCTTTACAATACATCATGTCGGCTTACAAATAATTAATTGCATTTACAATACAATTCATATAAACAAAACTTGTCACATGTTGGCCTGAGTGCCGGTATACATCATTTTCCGATGTAATCTAGATGCTGGTGAAAGTGTCTGTCGGTGCCGGTGTCGGTGCCTGCCGGTGTATGATGTTTGCGATGTCGGTGTATGTGTAGAACCTGTTAACGATTGGTTGCCATCTATGACAACATCAACCATATTCTCATTAGAGTGTAGAATGCCAACATAATCATATGTTGTAGTATTATAATTGGCATTGTTATCTAATTTAGAAGCTTTTCCCTTTTTAGCATCCTAAAATTGTGACACTTGTAATTTCGACTGCATTTCGGTCTTCACGATGGCGACACAACACGCAACCTGAATGGAGACCCCGAAACTTGATTATGACACTGAAAACTGCATTTTCTTGCACCCTGGCCTGAACCTCCTTTGCACCCTGCTGTCCCGGGAGGTGGGACCAGAGCGCCCAGCGCCCTGGTCCCCAGGACCATGGCGCCCAACGCCCTGGTCCCTGGGTCCTATTTTGGGCCCGGTCTCTTTTGGACTTTGGGTCTTTATGTTTGCAAATTGAAAAATTATCTTTCCTGGTCAGCCTAAGGTCGGGAAAATCAATCTATCAGCCCTAATTGACAAGTATATAAACTACATTTTCCTCTCCCATTTTAAAGAGGAAGGGGATATGTGTACAAGCGTGGAAACTATACTCAAGCATTCAAGCATTCAAGCATTCCTTCAAGCAATTGATCATTTCAAGTCTCCATTCAAGGCTAAGTGTTGCATTTAAGACAAGGATTCAACCATTGAAGAGGAGATCACTTACAACATACTACTACAACATACAACATACAACATCTATACCTTCGCACATAAGGATACAAACATCCTTACAACAAGGTATTAGTACTTGTTTTACATTACAGACATTTACATTTACAGCATTGCTCATTTCTTAGTTAATTCCAAAACCGGGGTTTGACCTAAAGGCAAACCCCTAATCCCTAACCCCCCAATCGTCTTCGCTTTTCTGTGTGTAGGTTGCAGGTACGCAGCTGAAATTGAAGATCTGGAATCCTTGTGCAGAGACGAACAGATCCCCCTTCGTTTCACGGATTTTTCGGAGGACCGTGGCGCCGAGCACCATCGTCCTGACAACTTTTGTTCAAATTTGCAGGACAGCACCGTATCGACATTTTACTACTAATTCCAGGTCCGCAGCTTCATACTGTATTCCTATCTCAGTTTATAAGCGAATCTTTCTCACTTTCTATGCATTCCTAGCTTAATTCTTCTATCAACATTCTTTACAAAAGAGGGTAGCCTTGCTGTCTTAACCCTTGAAACGCATTTAGCATCCAATCTTGCATTGTGTGGGATTGGATCTTGTGGGTTTCAACCCCTCTTTTGAATGTAAAGTCTCTCCCCTAAGTGAAAACCATCAACCCTAGAGTGAATCTCCCTTCTCTCTCCTTGGAGTTGGAAGAGGGGAGAGCAACTAGGGTTCGATCGCAATTTTCCTCTTTACATTTTGGTGAACCCGACATGAACATCCTTTCTGATTATTCATAATTAGATCTGAAAATTGGATTCCTTGATTACATTTCCATGTTTGATCTTTTGCAAAATTTTAGAGGTTAATTGCATAAAAACCCTAAATTTTCTTTTTAAGTAATTAAACTTGTGAAATGTTTAATTGTTGATGCTTGTTTCAGATCTGCCCTTCTATTACAAATTATCAATTCATATTTGTGCATTAATTTTGAAAATTAAGTGGTTAAGTGTCAAAACCCTAATTTTTGAAACCCTCTTGATTCAACCTTTGTCCGACAATTTCACTGATCAAAACATCTCCAAATCAGTTGTAACTTTGGATTCCGCAATAAAATCATAATATCTTTCATCCCTGAAAATTTGGAAAAAAGTTGCGAGGACCGTGTGCACTCCGAGCGCCATCGTCCCGGACATTTTTTCCGAAATTTCGGGAGCTAGATCTTATTGTATTTTTCTGCTAAAATCCAGAATTTTGGCTGATTTTATCAATTTTAACACCTTCAAAATTACAATCAAAGTTGGTCTAGCGATTGCTTGGATTGAGGCTTCTAATCATTCAAAAATCATTGAAATTGAAATTTTGTGTCAAAATTGTGTTCTTACTGTCCTAAATCTGAAAAGTGTGTTTGCATTCATTCGAAATTTCAGTGCTTTATTCAAATTCTTGCAATTTGTGACTTTTGAAATTAAGTGCTTAATTACAACAACTTTGATTTCCGCTTTCAAAATTGAATTTTGCGTGAAATTGAGTCAACTTTTGAATTTCAAAATTTGCATTGCTCTTGACATTCCCTCTAAAATCATAAAATTCAAAATTTCAGTTTCCCTCTCTTTTTCAAAATTCAAATTTTTGCATTTTTCGACAATCTTGGTAGGGTTCAATTTCAAGATTGCAACTTTAATTTGGCCTATCTACAGATCATAAAACCACTCAATTTTTTCAGATTAGCTCCAAAATCATCATAACTTTCATCCCTGCAAATTTTGAAAAAAGTTGTCGGGACCGTGTGCACTCCGAAGCGCCACGGTCCCTGACATTTTTTCTGAAATTTCGGGAGATTGTCTTGATTGTATTTAATAGCTTAAATCTGGAAGATTGGCTGATTTTGCTGAAAATTGCTACCTCTAAATTCAAAATTTTCTCTCCCTCTCTAGTGCATGAGTTTTACAACAATAAGCCCTACTTACACTATTCCCGTTAGACGAAGCCATAGAATTAAGTCTTTCCGAGGTTTAATTACCGAGGAGATGGAACCTAATTTGAATAGCCTTTTTAACGAGGACATGGGTAATTCCTCTAATCCTCCTAATGATGAAGAAGCTCTCCATGAGGTTTCTGAAGAACAAATTTTGAAATTGGATAACCAATTTGACGATTTTCGACAATGGATGTCTCAAGAATACCCCGATAGTCAAGCTCTTCCTTTAATTGAGGGTCTAAAACGTATGCTTCAAAGTGATAAGAATGGAATTGATATTTTGCGTGGTATTGCACACATTGTGGATTCGAATGTGATGCCTATGAAGAGTTGTGCTGAAACCTTAGGTTATACACAACCTCCTACTCAAGACAATCATTCTATTCCTTTGACGACTCCTATTGCTAGTATACCTACTTTTACATCAAACATAATGACTACTTCAATACAAGACATTCCTCCTATGATCACCAGTCATGGGGGCAATCCCTCTTCTTCAATCAACCCTCTTCCTTCATTCAATCTGATTTCTTCATTCATTCCTTCAATGAGTGTCCCTATTATATCTCCACAAATGAACATGACGCAAGGGGGCAATTCATTCAATCATTCCATTCCTCCTTGTAGTGTTCCTCCTGTCTAATCATCTCCTATGACTAATTATCATAGGGTCCCACCACCTTACTCTTTACCTTCTTTCAATAACATAACACCTCCATCTCAATCTAATACATCTAATATGAATTCTTCGACTGAAGCGACCATTAACAATCTTGCACAAACTGTCTCTTCTTTACAGCAACAAATTGCCTCTATGAATCAATCTAAGTTTAGTGTGCCCATATTTGATGTTGCGAGCCCACTTTCTCTTGATATTGTTCGAGCTATTCCCCCTAAACATGTTGAAATTCCACATTTGGAGCTTTATAATGGTAAAGGTGATCCTCTAACACATGTTAAGACCTTTCAAACAATATGTACCGATTTTGCTTATGACCAAAGGTTGCTTGCAAAACTGTTTACTAGAACATTAAGAGACAAAGCCCTACAATGGTATTGCTCGTTGCCTTCCTATTCTATTACTTCTTTCGAACAACTTTTAAATGCTTTCATTCAACAATTTAAAAACAATATAAGTCCTAAAGTTACTTTGATTGATTTAATGCATTGTAAACAAGGTGTTAAAGAAAAAGTGATTGATTTCATTGGTAGATATAATCATTTGTATGCTCAAATTTCTTTTCCAGTGCCTGACAATGATATTCAAAGAATCTTTATTTCTAATTTACAAAAAGATATTCGAGACAAACTTCTGTTTTCTGAGTTTACTTCTTTCCAACAGTTGTGTGCAACTCTTCACAATTATCAACTGACTGTGAGTCAAATGGAACAATCACATCCTATGGCTCCGAGTGATAAGGGTGATAGCAGTCAACAACCATTTGGGAAGTTTAAACCGAACAAAGATTCCATCAAATTCAATGAAAACATCATCAACAACAATGTGAATGCAGCATCAGGTGTGCCTCCTATTTCTAAATTTTTCAAGAAAGAAAGAAAGTATACTCCTTTGAATGAATCATTGCATAGTATTATGAATAAGTTATTGGAACAAAATGTGCTTACTCTTCCTCCTATAAGGCAAATTGATCCTGCAAAGATTACTTCACCTTATTTTGATAACAAAGCTTTTTGTCAATTTCATCGTCAGCCTGGGCATGATACTGAAAAATGTTTTTCTTTAAAGGGTAAAATTCAAGATTTGATTGATAATAATACTATCTTTGTTTCTAGAGTGAATGATAAAGGCAATACATCTGTAGCTCCTCCTAATCAAAATCTTTAGATTTTCACTGATCCATTACCTTCTCATACCTCTAATGCAATTGAGACTAATGATTCCTCTTTTTCATCTGATGGTCTTGTGTCTATGACTCCGAATGTGATTATCTTTGTAGAGCAGCAAGAAAACCCTAAAGAACCGTCCATCACATTTGATTCCAGTGAAACCATTAGGGCACTTGATGGTCCTTTATACATAGTTGCAAAAGTCAAGAATACACCTTGCCGTGGAGTGCTTATTGATCCTTCGTGCATGGTTAATGTTATTACTGAAGAATTTCTTTTTACTTTGCAATTGAATCAAGTGATATATGACAAAACAGATGTGATTGTGAAACTATTTGATGCATTTTCTTCTCCTGCAATTGGTTCTATTACATTGCCTATTGAGGTCCATAACAAATCCCTTGATGTGAACTTTGCTATTATTCCATCTTCCGAACAATTTCGTGTGAAGCTTGGCTATCCTTGGCTATCTTCCATGAAAGCTATTGCTTCTTCTATTCACAAGTGTTTGAAATTTCCCCATAATGGTGAAGTTGTTACATCAATCATAGTCTCTTTAAACCAGCTGAAAGAACTTCTAGCCTTCCTATTGATTACTTTTGGCCTAAACAATTCCAATCTCTTCCTCCGTGAAGTGATCATCTTTTCAAATCTTATCAAAAGTGGAAAATAGATATGATCCTATCTCTAAGTGAACCTAGAACACCTAAACTTGATATCCCTATCATTCTTGAGAAGGAAGTTCTTCCTTTGAAAGATAAAACTAATGTCTTTCCTCAAGAAAATTCCCAACCCGTCCCCATGGATGTGACTATATCTATGCCTAATAAACCTCCTAAGAGTAGACCTATACCTCCTCGTCATGATGGACTGGGTCTCCTTCCTAAACCAAAAATTCCTCCTTTATATGGAGCAGTTCCTCCTCCTTCCTCTTATGGAGAGAAGAGACCTTCCTCTTTTCCTATTGTCCAGCCTAAGAGACCATAACCTAAACACCCAAGTGATAAGGATGAGAACATTCCTCCTCCTCAATCTTCTCAACTTCCTACTAAGACTAGACGAAATCGTTCTGCACGTGAACGTCGATGAAAGCATCGTCTTAGAGATCAAGCAGCTGCTTCTCAAACTTTGCAATCTCCAAAAACACCTTCAACAAGCATTATTCCATTTTCTCCAAAATCTCCAAAACATAAGATGCATGATGGTCTTGATCCTGTGCGAGTTAAAGACCCTATCTTTATAAATCTTGATGATGATATAGATGAAAATGTTATTCATGATGCAAATGTTTCTCCTCTTGCTTCTGATAGTGAATATCAACTTGTTGATATTGATAACCATTTATCTAATGAATTTTCTAAAGCACTTATCCTAGCTCCTAGACAAGAACAGCGTGGCTTGGAACATGAACATAGCCCTTGTTTGGATCTTGTGATAGCTCCATCTGCTGTGTTGGATGTTCCTCCTCTAGCGTGTTCCCTACCTTCCCGAAACATTGATCAGCAAGATCGGGGGGTAGATGACGTGCTAGACTAGTTACATTAGCATAGCAGATTCTCTCCTCCTCTATCGTTACTTCTTCTATGTGTTATTCTCATTCTTCTATTTGTTGTCCTTAGTGTTGTCTACTTGAGGACGATGCAAAGCATTGAGATCTCTCGATCTCTCTCATGTTGACTCAAAAGACACATGTGTTCCCTTCTTCTAGGTGACCTTCCTTTGATTGGGGAATGAAGAACAATTATGCATACATACATATGATATACATGAATTATCATATAGCATACTGACCCCGAGGAAAGCGAAGTCACCTCGTGCTTTGTGTTTTGTGTCTATTATCCTTGGGTTTATCTCACACTTGGGGGCTAAATCCTTGTGATAACGTGCTCCTTTCCCTTTTTCATTTTCTTATATGTATCACTACCTTAAAGCAATCACCCCCGGTGAGGCGTGTGCGATCGCTTTAACGTAGAGGGGCATACATCCCATTCATATCTTTTCAAGATACTTGAAAATTTCTTGACAAATTTAGCTTTGCCTTAAAAATTTTTGATATCTTTCTTGCATGACTCATAGTGAGGGAACCTTACTACTGAAAGTCATGGTTCTCCCTTGTGATCTTCCCTTTTACTTTGTCAATCGAAGTCGTAAGATCCCTAGTCCACTGGGGGCTTGGTGTATCTTGCCTCCTTGACGTGGTGAAAGTCTTTCAATGTTGTTTCCTTGTACTTTACCGGAAGTATGAGCATACGCTTATACTCCCGCTAAAGTGGGGGCTAAATGTAGCGTCCTAAAATTGCGACACTTGCAATTTTGACTGCATTTCGGTCTTCACGATGGCGACGCAACATGCAACCTGAATGGAGACCCCGAAACCTGATTATGAGACTGAAAACTACATTTTCTTGCACCCTGGCCTGAACCTCCTTTGCACCCTGCTGTCCCGGGAGGTGGGACCAGAGCGCCCAGCGCCCTAGTCCTTCAGGACCAGGGCGCCCAGCGCCCTGGTCCCTGGGTCCTAATTTGGGCCTGGTCTCTTTTGGACTTTGGGTCTTTATGTTTGCAAATTGAAAAATTATCTTTCCTGGTCGGCCTAAGGTCGGGAAAATCAGTCTATCAGCCCTAATTGACAAGTATATAAACTACATTTTCCTCTCCCATTTTAAAGAGGAAGGGGATATGTGTACAAGCGTGGAAACTATACTCAAGAATTCAAGCATTCAAGCATTCCTTCAAGCAATTGATCATTTCAAGTCTCCATTCAAGGCTAAGTGTTGCATTCAAGACAAGGATTCAACCATTGAAGAGGAGATCACTTACAACATACTACTACAACATACAACATACAACATCTATACCTTCGCACATAAGGATACAAACATCCTTACAACAAGGTATTAGTACTTATTTTACATTACAGACATTTACATTTACAGCATTGCTCATTTCTTGGTTAATTCCAAAACCGGGGTTTGACCTAAAGGCAAACCCCTAATCCCTAACCCCCCAATCATCTTCGCTTTTCTATGTGTAGGTTGCAGGTACGCAGCTGAAATTGAAGATCTGGAATCCTTGTGCAGAGACGAACAGATCCCCCTTCGTTTCGCGGATTTTTCGGAGGACCGTGGCGCCGGGCGCCATCGTCCTGACAACTTTTGCTCAAATTTGCAGGACAGCGCCGTATCGACATTTTACTGCTAATTCCAGGTCCGCAGCTTCATACTGTATTCCTATCTCAGTTTATAAGCGAATCTTTCTCACTTTCTATGCATTCCTAGCTTAATTCTTCTATCAACATTCTTTACAAAAGAGGGTAGCCTTGTTGTCTTAACCCTTGAAATGCATTTAGCATCCAATCTTGCATTGTGTGGGATTGGATCTTGTGGGTTTCAACCCCTCTTTTGAATGTAAAGTCTCTCCCCTAAGTGAAAACCATCAACCCTAGAGTGAATCTCCCTTCTCTCTCCTTGGAGTTGGAAGAGGGGAGAGCAACTAGGGTTCGATCGCGATTTTCCGCTTTACACCCTTATCATGCTTTGGGAATGGTTCCTTAAACATCACATGTTCCTCATTGGAAGTGTGACCATTGACTTCTATGTTACCTTTTTCAATAAGATCTTGTATAATGTTCTTCAATCTATGACAATTGCTAGTTTTATGCTCATTGCTCTTGTGATACTCACAAAACTCATTGTCATTCCACCATGCAGGTTTTACTTTTGGTTCCTAAGGTGGATTGTCTGGTATTGTTATAATCTTGTTTGCAACCAGTTTCTTAAATGTTGTTTCAATTGATTCTCCCAATGGAGTGTATTTTCTTGGAGGCTTTGATGGCCTTTGAGCATTCACTTGATTGTTGGTATTAGATGAACTTGCACCTGGGAAAGTCATCTTTGGTTTACCATATTTGCATCTACTACCCCATCATTAATTGTGTTCTTGTTTTTGTTCTAAAAGTGGGGTTTGTCTTTCCCATTTGAGTAATACTTATTGTCCTTAAATATCTTACTTGTACCTTGTTCAATAAGGACTTTCTCAACCGCTAATCCCTTTTCAATGAGTTCTTTAAAAGTAGAAAAACAAGCTTTCCTTATAAGCTCATATCCATATCCATGGATCTATTATAGTCTCTTTGATGTCTATGGAAGTGATGGATTCACTATCATTGCCATTGTTATTCTCATTTTCTGGTTTGCGATTCTTAAAATTTTGTGGGTTGTAAAATTCATCTCCATCAAACTCATAGGTACTCATGTTGAGATATCTTAGAGCTTCCTCAGTTTCTCTTCTAGACCTTTGTGAATAGGTTTCAACCATGAACAAAACCTTGGCTAAAATGAGAAATGAAAAAAAGTATGAAGACTATGGAAGGCCAAGAGGGAATATGAGATGGAATGAATCTAAGGTTGTCTTGCAATGTCCAAGAGTATAAGTCCAAGATAAGTGTGATCTAAAGTAAGGTGTAGCTTCCAAAGAGATGATATATCTTTTCATGGGGTAAGTTGACCTTGACTAAAGAGAACCAAATAGGACCCTAGATGATAGATCTGATGTGGGAACCACCTAGTGATATAATGTATTATGTTTGCAAGATATGATGTGGACTATTAAAAAACCTTTTGAGTACTCATGTTTTAAAGTGTGTATGAGGACTACTAATGATGACTAAAATGACTGAAAATATGTGACAAATCCATGGTAAAGACAAGTTGACTAAAAATAAATCCCTGAGGGAAGCTTCCTTAAAAGCCCTTTAATCTTAGAACACAGGCGCATCATGAGTTCACAAATGCGATTTTAAACCCCTTATATGCATTTTCACAATTCATAGACATGATTTCACTATTGATGTTGTTGTTCTCAATAAAAAATACAAATACATTATTCTACCCTACACAGACACAATTTCTGAACATAGATGTTTAATACAACAAAGACACGATTTTTTATGACTTGACAAAAAAAAATCAATTTTGATATGCAAATGCAAATACGAGGTGTTGTTCTCCACAGACACAATTTTAAGTCTCAGAAATGCGTTAAGCACCAACACAAACGCGGCCAAAATGATCAAATACACGTTGATATCAAACACAGACACATTTTTGGTAATTTTGCACAATTCTATCCAAGTTTCTAATTGTTAAATGTGACCATATCTTAATGTTGAATGTCTTGTAGCAAGAAAACACAACAAATAATGAAGACACAATGTTTGAAGGTGTTTTTATCAAATTTTGAGTGCAAATGTGAATGTTCTAGTCGAATCAACCCAATTTCCATGGGTCTAGCACAATCAAAGACACATCAAACACTTTCTTAGCCTAAGGTCAATGTTCTCATGGCAATAACCTCAGCCCACAATTTGGAATCTCCATTGGCTCAAGTGTAGGGACACCTTGATGGGTGTATTCATTAATTTTTCCTTTTTCGTGAGTGGACAATTAGGGGACTCCAGGATTGGAAGAATGACCCTATCACCCTCTCCCCGGAAAGCTGCAACTATCTTATCCTAAGATGAGGATATTTGTCTCATCCCATAGGAACCTTATGGTGAGTATCTTGAGGGGAAAACTATCTATCCCCTTGCGTTAAAATTATCATAATGTTCGAACAAAAATAACAGTGGGCCTCTAATCTAAGGTGTCTAGTGGAGGTACTTCAATGGTCCCCAAAGTCTACCCATGCAATAATGACTCATTTAAGAACCCATTCCCAATTCTCAAAAGGATTTTTACGCATCTCACACAAGTGTGGATACTGAGGGAAAACCATCAATATAGATACACGTCACTAGGTTGTCATGGCTTTTGCCTAACGTATTAATTTATATAGCGGGTTGAAGAAAGTACCACTTGGGTTGTTCCCTCTCACTTAGCCTTATGGGCTACTTGGGAGGTAGACCCTTCTACCTACAAAAAGAAGATGATAGCAATTTCTCTTACACCCAAGGTCCAATGGAAGGCAAGGGGAGAGGACACTTTTGTTCTTACATTTAGTGTTCTAAACACAAAACGTGCCAAAGGCACAAGACACTTCAAGAAAAGTTAATTTACCCTTAACAAACAAAGAAAAGTTGCAATGAAAATGTGTGAGCCTGATTAACCTAGGAATTGAAATGCAAAAACACACACTAAAATTACCCCTGCAACAAATGATTAGAAGTTTTGAATAGTCACCCCCACCTGCAAGCATATTCGTTAGCTTAATTTTAGAAAATTCAAATCAAAATGTGAAAAAGGGGGCCATCGACAATACGGTTTAGACAGCTGCACCACTTCATTAGTCCAAGCAAGGGGTTAGGATAAGACCAAATCTGAAAACCCTAAAATGAAAAAGACCAAAACTGCAAATTGAAAATACAAAACACAGACACGATTATACTTGCCACAGACGCAAAAATACCCAACATAGATGTGGAAATAAGTTGGAACCTAAAAAGTCAACAAAAAACACAGGCATAGAAACATTTAAGTCTTGTGTACTTGAGTCACACTCAATTGGATATCTCCTTTTATAGTGATGTGGTTTCTAAGATTTTAAGTTCTCTTAGGATATAGCATTTGATATGTATAAGAGACTTTGACCATATATTTTTAGAGGCATATAACTTGCAAGATACTTTAATTTAGATTAGGTAGGTTGTGTAGGTGAAATAAAATATATCATAATAGATATTTTTATCTTGGTTTTGGCATAATTTCTTGGTGTAGTAAGAGTCATATTACTATTGCCTTATTGACAACAAAGGTTGAATATGCAACTCAGAAAATGACAATCACTTGGTTATTGTACATATTATTTTTGTATTCCATCATCTTTAAATATTTCCTTCTTTCCTTTATCATGACTATCTAAGTGGCATTCAACTTTCCAAGAGTCTATTGTTCCATATCAAAATGAGTCATATTGAGATCTATCACTATTACATCAAACATCTCATTGAACTATGATCCATTTTTAGTATTCTAAGACAAATGACTTGATAACTAATATTTTCAGCAAGGCCATATGTGAAGCTAGGTTTATACATCTTAGAGGTCTTTTAGGCTTGAGAGGCCACATGAGTATTTGGTGTTGTCAATTCTTGTATTTTGGATACATTTTATTGAGACTTACAAACCTTAAAAATAAGGGGGGTGTCAACAAGTGTCTTGTTAGATGTCTATGAAGTGTCGAGTAATTAGTCATTATTCTAGTGGATGATTTTTCATTATCAAGATGTCTATATAATCTCGTGTTTTCTTTGTAATATATTATTTTTTCTTTCAAAATGGATATCATTCACTATTTCATAAGCTTCGATTCTACTATTAGTGAGACAAAAATAATTGTTGTACTCTTGATTAACCTAAATGTTATACTTTTCAAGTAAAAATTTGTCAAAACCAACTTATAATCAATCATTATTATCTAATATCAAATAGTTTAATGATTAAGGTGAGACTGAATAATAATTAATGATATTATATTTCACAATCCATAGTGTTTATTTTATTGTTTCTAGATTCAATTGTGTGATAGTTTTTACATCAACGTTCGGATCACACTTCTTGATCTATCATAAAAATGAAAGAGTACATAAAAATAATGTTATACTTCATTCATATAAAATAAAATTTTACTATTATAAATAGAATAACTATTTACTACTCTTGAACATGTTCCTTTTGCTCAAGATGAAGGAAAGTTGAACAAAAGTGGTGAGGAATCAGTCAAAGCAGATATAGTTGAGGATACTTGGAATCCTCTAAATCTTGCTAAAACAGTTGTGAAGAATCAAGTCTCATCTAGTGAAGAAGCAGCAAAGGTGACGGAAGTTAAGAATGAGCCAATCACAGAAGCAAGAGACACTACAAAGGTAGTGAAGGTATTTATGGAGAAGGACAAGCACAAACTAGATGATCTTGAATTGATCCAAGGATCTATCAATCTAGCCACTCTTTCTCCCATCCACAAATTGCAGCTAGCATCATTTTCTCATGCCAAAGCAAGGGAGGAGATGCTCAAGTCTCATATTGAGGATAGTGAGCTACTTGTGGGCCATTTGGAAGAATTGATTATGTGTTGCATTGATGTTTTGTCATTGATGTCAACACTAGTTGTTTGGATGTTTTACTGACACCTTTCTAGTCCCGGTAGGTTGAGTGATTTCTGGTTGGTTTGCATCCGGAATGATCCAGTAGGCTCTGGTATGGTTTGATTATGGAATTGTCTTATTCATGATACTCATGTTCATATTCAGTAAGTTGGTTTTGATCTGGTGATCAGATGATATCCTTTTTTCTTGGAAGCTTGGCTTACGGTTCCGGAGAGGGTTTCACCGGCAGAGCTTTTGGTGAAGGTATTTGGTGATGTGCATAAGTGGTGTTGGTGCAACTTCTAGTGGAGTTTCAGGATTCTATTGGTGATCATGTTCAAGACTTTGTAGATGGATATCATTTTTTTAGCGTGTGGACCTATATTGGGTTCCGGTTGATCTAGGTTATGGACCAGCTTAATATAACGTGTGGATTGGTCCTCTTGATGTGTTTTTGAGATGTCTTATGTGTTGAATATTGTTTCTTTTGTCTAAGCCTGACATGTTTTGTAATTATGTAATTGGTTTATTGTATGATGGCCGACCTAATTGTTTTTGGTCGAGGGTTTGTATATATATGATGTAAGATCTCATTGTAGATCATCGTGGTTATGGGATATGGATATGTAATGTGAAAATAATGTAACATCATTCAGGCAGAGGATTTGGTAAATCATTGGAGATCAAATTGGGTTATGTAAGAGGTTTTAGTCCTCTGATATTGAGCTTAACCAGAACTGTACTCCGGCATAGGAGATGTTATCTTTGCAGTTCATTGATTCTTCCATAATGTAGTCTAGACTTCTATGTAGCTAGTGAGACTCCATTTGTGATGAGCAATGTGCTCTACATTGTTGGCCTTCCTGAAAGTGCAGGCCTCTCAATTGTAATTCATATACTTACTACAAAAGTATTATCTGATTGTGGGTAGGCTTCCCACTATGGTTTTTCCCTTTATCGGTTTTTCCACGTACAAATCTTGGTGTCATGTGGATGGTATTTATTCTCTGATTATTGTTTATGCTTAAATGGTTTAACTGTTATTCTGGTATTTCATTTAAGCATTCTGGTATTAATGTTTTGGATTCTGGTATTAAATTTTTAATTGCTAAATGTTCTGGTAATATGTGACAACTGATTCACCCCTCCCCCCTCTTAGTTGTCTTTTGGTTATTTGAACTATCTAACAATTGGTATCAGAGCTTTGGTCCTCTCTGCACAAAGCTTAACCGCTTGAGGAAGATGCTATGGCGACTAACAGTTCAAGTTCATCCAGTTCATCTGGAGCTATCATTCGGAGACATATTCCCAGGCTTGATGTAACAAATTACACAATATGGAAGATTCGGATGGAGACTCATTTGAGATGTCTTGGCAAGGGGATTTGGGAGATCACACAGAATGGTGTCACACCTCATAATTTGGTATTTGGAAATCCTCCTCCGGCAAACCTAGATAAGGAGCTTGAGAATGATTGTAGAGAAAGAGAAGCCCTCTTGTGTGCACTTTCTGATAAGCAAATAATGGGATTGACTGACAAAACATCTGGAAAGGCTATATGGGATAAGTTGGAGACTCTTAATGAAGGTGACCCTATAGTGAAAATTTCTAAACTTGATGGTTACCAGGTGAGATATGAAAACCTGAAGATGGAAGAAGATGAAAGGATTACTGCATTCATGAAAAGGGTAAACGAGATTATTATAAGAATTCAATGTTGTGGTGGAACTCTGAGTGAAGATGAAATTGTTTCTAAAGTTTTGATATCCCTACCACCGGCTTACAAGATGAAGACTACTAATATTAATAAATTGAAAACAATGGATAATACATCTGTAAACAGAGATACTTTGGTTGGGAAATTATCTCCTTTTGAACTTGAAGAATTCGGACCTTCTGGAGCTGTGAAGTCTGAACCTGCTTTTCATGCATCTACATCACCAACCGGTAAGCAAGATTGGAAAGCTTTATATGCAAAGGAATTGGATCATATGAAGAGAGAAGATGAAGAATTTGAGCAACCTGAAGCCCTATTTTTTAGAAGAGTACCTAAAGGACCGGTAGGAAGTAAGTATGAAGGAAAAGCACCCTGTAAATATTTTTGCATGTAATAAGATTGGTCATTTTACATCTAGATGTGTTGAAAGGAATTCAAGATTTGAAGAAAGAGTTAGAAGATCTTTTAAGTCTAACCCTGGATATCAAAACAAGTATAAGTACATAAAAAATAGAAACAAATCATGCTACATAGAGGATGAGGAAGGTGTAGACACCTAAAATTGTCATGTTTAATTAAATAAATATTTTATTTATTTAATTATCTAAGCTTAATTCTTCTATTAATTAAATAAATCTTTATTTATTTAATTAATTCATTTATCCTCTTCTAGCCTTATTTCTCATTTAAATAAATACATTTATTTATTTAAATTATCATTTTCCTAAATTAAATAAATATCTTATTTATTTAATTGATCCCACTTCTTCTATTAATTAAATAAATCTTTATTTATTTAATTAATTCATTAACCTTTTCCACCTATGACACATGTCATTCATCTCTTAATTCATACACTACCTACCCCTCTCATTATTTTATTATTTCTTTTACCTACCCTCTAATCATAGCCGACCTCCTTTTACACCTCTCAATCTTATCCCTCCATTTCATATAGTGTCTTCTATATAAGGAGATGCTTCCTTCATTATCAAACTCTAATCATTCTATGCATCCTAATCACTGATCTTAAGGACTTGACTATACTACGATCCTACTTGCAACCACATTTCGTTCTTTGTTGAGCTCTTGTGCACATAAAATCTGAAGAGCAAATATATCAAGCAAGATCAATGGAGATAGGAAGAATGGAGATCAAAACCCTATTGGACATGTGATGGTATAATCTTTGTGATTTCATGTGATTTGCATTGTCTTAGGTAATCTTCATATGTTATGGTGGATCTTTGTTGATTGTTAGGCTAGGGTTTGGTGGTTGAATTCATTTAGCCTTTCAATATTGTTATTATTGTTATCCATTTTCACCATATACATTTTTGCACGCCCGGTGGGACATGGATTTTTCTTAGATCTATGTTTTTTTGCAGATTTTTCTAACCCTATATTGCTATTTTGTAAAACAATTTGGAGAATAACCTTGTGCAGCTAGGGTTTTGGACACAAAATCAAGATCTTGGAGAGATTTGATCATATCTCAAAAATGGCTAAGAAATTTTATACCAAATTTTTTTTGCAAGTTGAAGAAAGTATCAGGAGCTCTCAAGCCAAAATTCAGAATTTTTGAAGTACATTTTCATTTTCTATTAATTTTTTATGATTTTTCATAAAAAATTAATTTTGAGAGAAAATGAGAGAATTTTTTGGATTTTCTTACCTTTTTGGAAATCTCTCATAATTATACATAGGATCTGTTCTTTGTGATTTTAATTTTGATGCAAAATATTTCCCTAAAAATCGGATCTTTAAAAATTAGGGTTTTTCCTTATTTTGATCAGATCTCACAAACCGATTCGAATTTTGACATCAAATTTTTTGTGCAGGTCAGGAAAAGTATCAGAAAGATTCAGTAAAAATTTTAGATTTTTAGATCTATTTTGCATTTTGTATGAATGTTTTATGATTTTTCATAAAAAATTAATTTTGAGAGAAAATTAGCGAATTTTTTGGATTTTATTACATTTTTGGAAATATCTCATAATTATACACAAGATCTATTCTTTTTGATTTTAAATTTGATGCAAAATCATTCCTCAAAAATCAGATCTTTGAAAATTAGGGTTTTACATTATTTTACTCATATCTCACAAACTGCTTGGATTTGTTGCAGAAAATTTTTTGTGCAAGTTTGGAAGACCATCAAGACTCTCCAATAAAAATTTCAGATTTTTTGGATCGATTTTGCATTTTATATGATTTTTTTATGATTTTTCATAAAAAATTAATTTTTGGAGCAAATTAGCAAATTTTTTGGATTTTCTTACATTTCTGGAAATCTCTTGAAATTTTACAAGAGGTCTTTTTTTATGACGAATCAGATCTTTGAATTGGTCAACAAAACGCATTATTGAAGGCCCCTATTTCACAAAGTCTTTTGGATCTAAAATTTACCTAACTTGTGTGCTTGCAGGAAGGGGTGATTATTTCAAACAATCCAAAATACTAATAAATCTTTGTTGCAGATCCTTGGCAAGGGTTTTTAGATTTTTATTGTGTGTCTTGTTTTCATAGACTAGCAAACACTTCAATTGGTGCACTAAAATTGAATCATTGTCTTTTGTGTCTTGAGCAATAGGCTCTTTTTGTTTAATCTTTAGAGGGCCTGTCTTCCCGTGTGGTCATTAGGACTACTAGTGAGAAGAGAACGACCCAAGTGGTAGCGAGGAAAACCCACCTCATCCGAACCACTATAATCAAATGTATTCATGGTGAAAACTATGAATAACATGTGTTGATTAGTTCATACGGACACTATGTCTCCCCATAAACCTATTTGATCAAATTTATTTGATCATTTGTAGGGCGTAACCCCTACCGGCTAGGAGCCTTCTGTATTTACAGAGCTAAAAGTGCCACATGTATGGCCACACAAGCGGATGCCCTTACTAGCACCTTTTTGTTTTAGAAGCCCAAATCCTTCTAGTTGTTGGGGCAGGAGGTCGGACCTCAGGTAGCGGCCCACACACATACGGTTCTTAGTAGAGATACAAAGTTTGCCATGGGGAGTTTTCGTGGGGACTGATGCTTGGCTGACCCGAGAAGTGAGTGTCGAGGGTGGAGCCAGTGAGGTCAAGCATCTAAGTATCCGCTCTGAATAGCGTAGCCTCGGGGGTAAAACCTCATGTGGGATCAACAACTATTGTCTTGGCCAGCCATAAGAATTGTGCTTGACTTATTTTAAACATTCAAAACATTCAAAACCAAACAGCAAAACATTGTGTCTTTTGTGTTTTCAAGTGTATGCAAAACATTTTTACATCAAACAACACACTTTTCTTGGAGAGTCTAAACACTTGCAAACATTGAGTCCTCATCAACATTGTGTCCTCTTGTCACGAAAAATAGTCAAACATTCAGATTTGGTCACAACTTCACAAATTGGAAAAATTTTACAGTCAAGCAAACAAGAACAATCAGTTTCGGAATTCTTGAGCTTCCTAGGTTGTTTCTCCAGGTTTTCATCTAGCATTCAACTTGTCTTTGGGTCTCACAAAATCCATCATTGCTTTACACCTTACATTACATTCACATTTGTCTAAACTTGAGTCAAAAGGTCACTTGCTTGTCCACATCATACTTTGTCAACACACTACATACAACAACACTTTGCTAAGTGGTCCCTCATCAAGGTTTCTTACCTTTGGGTCTCATTTGGTTTTACTTAGAGTCAAGGTCAACTTACCTCATCAAGAGAAACTATCCTCTCTTTGGAAGTCACACCTACTCTACTACATACATACTTGGTCTTACACTTTATACATTACAAGTACACTTCAGACTCATTTACATTTCATCCAACTCTTGGTCTTCCATACTCTTTCCATTTTTCATCTAGTCTCACACATCTTGGTCAATACCTAGTCCATGGTTGAAACCCGTCTTCAAAAATCTAGGAGAGAAACTAAAGAGGCTCAAGAGTCCGCAAACATGAGTTCTTATGAGTATGACAATGATATCTTTTTCAATTCTGATCATACTACATTACTTGACATGGATGTCTATAGAAACATTCCAAATGTTGAGAACATGGACACTATAAACAACAATGCTACACAAAATGACAATGTGGACAACTTTTCAGTACATTCAGCAGATGTGGAAGAATCCATTATGAATCCCCATTTCAATCGATTGGTTGAGGAAATAATGAGAAGAGATAGACAATACTTCTTACACATGATGGCACAAAGTGGAGCCAAGATACCTCATGATTTTGACATGTCTCAAATAATGGAACATAGACCTTTGCAACAACCTCACTCCAATATGGATCAAAGGAGACCTAATAGTGGAGGAAATAGAGGACCACACATGGTACCTGAATCACCATCAGCTTTGCTTCAAAAACCAGAGGTCCCACATACACATGGTCAAACATATGATACTCACCTTCGTAGACCATTATGGAAGTCTTATGGAGAAAAATATGCTCAATCACATATCAATGCTAAGGATCAACCACCAAAGCAATGGGATATTCCAAGGCATGCTCAAAATTTGGACACAAGGAAACCTCATGTCAAATTTGGGGGCAATACAATAGAACATGACATGCCTGTAGAGTATGGTATACATGCACAAAATAGATATGGTGTTCCTCAAAATGAATCTATACCAAGTGGTCCATATATGCAACATCATTACAGACCTCCTCCATATGAACATGTGTATGATGAATATCATCCATATATGCAACATGCACCTCCTCCAATGGGTACCTCAAACATAGGATATGGTCCAAGAAGTCGATCTCCACCTAAGAGCAATTTGGAGCAACAAATCAGGGACTTACAAAAGAAAATGGAGGACAGAAATACACCGAAGCCAACATACACAATGAGAGACATATGTCCTTATCCATTTGACAAGAGCATTCCAATGCCTCCTTTTCCTACACACTTTGTGACGCCTAAATTTGATAAGTATAGAGGAAAAGGGGATCCTAAGGCACACATAAGACAATTTTTCACAGCTTGCATTGAGGTAGCAGCAGAAGAGACATATTTGATGAGATTATTCCCACAAAGTTTAGGTGATCAAGCTATGGAATGGTTCTCCCAACTTCCACCTGGAATTAAGTCATGGGGTGACTTAGCAGAAGCATTTATTCAACATTTCTCCTACAACATAGAGACAGACATATCAGTCACTACTTTGTGCAATACTAAGCAAAAAGAGGGAGAATCTTTTGCATCATTTTTACAAAGATGGAGAAACCTAGCCAGCAAATGCTCTTGTGAAATTCCACAAAAACAAATGGTAGAAATGTTCACCCAAAATGTTAACAAAGAGATTGGTTATGACTTAAGGAAAGCTTGTTTGTCTACCTTCAAGGACGTCATAGAAAAAGGCTTAGCGACAGAAAAGGTCCTAATTGAACAAGGAGTCATTAAGATATTTAAGGAGAACAAAGATGACTTTAAAGGCAAAGACAAGCCAAGATTTTGGAATAAAAACAAGAACACAGTCAATGATGGTGTTGTTGATGCCAACACAGTGCGACCCAAATTCATCTTTTCAGGATCAAGTTCTACAAACAATCAAGTGAATACTCAAACAACTTCCAGATCACGAAGGAAGTACACCCCATTGGGAGAACCACTTGAGTCAGTTTTCAAGAAACTTGTGGCAAACAAGGTGATCACAATTCCAGATTTCCCGCCATATGAACCAAAGGTCAAACCAAATTGGTGGAATGATGGTGAGTATTGTGAATTTCATAAGAGCAAGGGTCATAAGATAGGAAATTGTCATCGATTGAAGAACATCATACAAGATCTCATTGATAGAGGTGATATTGAGATTGAGGGACATTCATCCAATCAAGAACATGAGATGTTTAAGGAACCATTCCCAAAACATGACAAGGGAAAAGCTAAAGCCACAGATGACCAAACCAACTATACCAGAGCATCCTATAACTATGATTCAACTATCAATCACATATCAATGGACAATTACGTCTCTACTATTATCATCAAGGACAAAGCGTCCGAGAATTCTACTCAAAGACCCAAGATTGTCCTAAAAGGCATTGGATCTTCTTCCGAACCTACCTCTGAATGTCATGTTACAACCCGTCGAGGTAAAATCACTTTGCAAGGTGCTCCAGCTAAAAACACTGCTTCCTCATCAACCAAGCCTGAGTACGATCTTGTAGAACAATTAGGGAAGACACCTGCGCTTATCTCAATCCTTGAGCTCTTACGCATATCCCCCGTACATAAAGCTATTTTTGACAAAATATTGAGAGACACTACTGTCCCTACTGATCTGAATGTGGACCAGTTTCAAGCAATGGTGGGATACCTTTCCGTTCCACACTCCCTTACATTCACAGAAGCCAATGACGCCTCTGTAAGTCAGCCACATAATGCACCTTTACACATTGAAGCCTTCATACACAAACATAAAATCAAACGAGTCCTGATAGATGGAGGAGCTGGTCTAAACATTTGTACATTGAGCACAATTAAACAATTGGGATATTCCGACAAAGCTGTGAATTCTACAAACAAAATTACTATCAAAGCATATGATGATGAAGAGCATTCATCCAAGGGTACAGTCACCTTACCTCTCAGAGTTGGGCCAGTTACAAAGGATGTGGTTTGTCAAATCCTTGATCTAGATCTCACATACAACATACTCTTGGGACGTCCATGGATTCATGAGATGAGCACAGTCCCATCTACATATCATCGATGCATCAAGTTTCCACACAATGGAGTTGAAGCGACCGTCAAAGTGGATCCAAATCCATTTATATATTGCAATAATCTGTGACCTAGATCAGAAATAACAATTCCAGCTAATCGAGAAGCTGTTCCATCTTCAGCATATGTGGATCCAGAATCATTGAAAGCTTCTACATCAAAACAAGCAGAGATCAAAGAAAAGTTCAAGTTTAAAGACATGGGATGTGGTGAGTATATCTTCCATGTTAATCAACTCCCACTATCTCCTAAGACATTCAGTCGACAAGAACAATCTATAAACAATTTACAAGGAATTGGGTGTGAACCACCTAGTGTTGTGGCTACTAAGTCTGAATGCAAATCTCCTCTAGTGGTGCAAGCATCTCTTGATATCAATAGTCCTAAGAGTGGTTCCAGCGAAGAATCTATTGAGCGTATTGCCATCCCTCTTGAGAACTCACATAGCTTTACCATTTCATCCACTCATTCCATTTCCACTCCGCTTCCAGACTTGGATCAACAAGAATTACAAAAGCCCTTACTAATTGGGGATCAAAAATCAATCTTTGAAAGGAAAAATCTAAAAGTCAAAAATAAAGAAAAATCCTTTAGTCCAAATCAAAATCAAAAGCTACTGGACTTTGCAAAAATCAAATTCAAGGATAAAAATCCTATAAAAGAAAAAGAGCAAGAGTTGATCTCCCCTAATATCAAAATAACTGGGGGCAAAATTTCTACAATTGCAAGTCAAAAAGCATACTTGTTGATCCTAAGTCTCCATCATGCTATCCTACTTTCACTTCTTTTCACAATCATAAGCCTTCATCACTCATCCACTTGTTCCACACATCCATCCCCTTTTGGCGATACATCATGGACCTTTAAAGGAGCTTCCTTGAAGGACTTTGTTATCAGGGATGCCCAAACTTCTTTAGGTGACAGGCATACGGGCCTGTGTAGTCCACACGCTAGTAATTCTATCTCAGTTCCTTCATCAAGGAAGATAGACACTCAAGCTACACATCATTCAATCAAGGAACAACGCAGTTACAATAATAAAGTCAAGCCTCGTACATTTGAGGTAGGTGACTTGGTTCTAAAAGAAAATCCCAAACATCAGCAAGACAAAGAGAAGAAGGGCAAGTTCGAACCAAACTAGCTTGGTCCCTACATTATTATAGCAGCATATGGATCTGGGGCATATCAGCTCTCAACTACAGAAGGTGAACCTTTGGAGGATCCTATCAATAGCATGCACCTTCGCAGGTTCTACACATAGCTCTTCAGAGTATCCTAATTCAAAAATACAAAAAAAATCAAAAAATTCAAAAATACAAAAAAAAATCAAAAATTTCAAAAATACAAAAAAAAAAATTATAAAGCAAAAAAAATCATTACTTGGTGAAAACCTGGCAAACAGGCGCCTTGTGACACAAAAAACATTGAAAAATCGAAAAAAGTAAAGAGAAATAATTTTGTCCAACGGTGAAAACCACTTCGGTGGCGCCCTGGGCAAGTACCATGGTGAAAATTGGGTTACCAGCACCATGCGTAGAGACATTGCTCCTCCCTCCTTTAGGATTCTCTTTCATCATTTCACTTTGCACACACTCACAACCTGTTCATTCATAATAAACTTACCCTTTCCCATCATGGCTTGTTATTGATCTACCCAAGATTGGTTAGCCATTCATAATAAACCACCCTTTTCGCCTCCCTTTCCATCCATAATAAATCAGATCCTATCTGTGGCTAAGGCAAAATCCTATGTCTAGTGATGGGTGTGGAACTGAGAACATCACATGTTTCGAGGAGTACAATTTCTTCCAGCTTCCTTCAGTCTATCCGTGCACAATCCGCAATAAAGTATCAGTTTCATGGATTCAGTCAGTTTTAGGTGAGACACAGCAGCAACAATGGGCTTCAACAAATCAAATCTTTCAACAGACTCAGACAACATTACGGTTCAGTGCTATCTATCCTTTCTGTGAAAGTAAACATTGTGACCACAATCAAATAAGACTTATACAAGTGACAAGAGACACTAAACTTGAGGACTATAGTGGATGTTGGTGTCGAGTCTTGGTTTTCTTTTGATTTCATCTTTTTTGGTGACATGTCTTTTAGCTTTTCCGGGATGTCTTTGACTAGAAAGGCGAGGATGGGGTATCGTCACCTATTTGTATTTGCTGTCTGTGGATTGTCTCTTAGTAATGCTATGACTTGTCCAAGGATATGAGGACACTGTGAGTCTAGTGTGAACTGGGGCATTCCTTGTTTGTGACTGTCTTATCTCCATGCAAATAGGTACAATGACTTTCTGGGTCGAACATATGCCTCGATTGTCATAACCTACTTGCCATAATAAAGCTCAATGATGATAATGCACAAGAAGCTCTTTCACTTTCATATCTTCTATCTTCCATCCCCCTTTCTTGATTGACTTCCATCATCCTTCTCGAGTCCACGTAGCCTGCTATCACATGACTGAGTATAATGACACACCAAAAACATTTGCATTTCATGTTTCTGCACCTACATTACCACATATAAGCATTTCATACATACATATAGATATCACAACTGCATCACATCCTGCACACAACACCTGTTAACACAATTTACATTTGCATTATCATATTCATCTGCATTACTTACATTCACATTTGCATCATGCATACACATATAAAACATAAACGAACAAAAAAAAAAAAAATATTGCATTGCATCATATACATATTTGCATCCATAGCATAAAACATCACATAAGAACATCTCATCACCTGGGTACACATGCATATAGCTGCCACAAAGATGCATCATCTCATATATATATATATAAAGTGTCATGATACAATGATGTCAAAATCATATGGCTACAATCACCCGCAGGTGTCTACATCATTATACAAAATGGTACAAAACTGATACAGAGGAACTCACTGATCACTCCTACCAACACTATTGGTAGTGCTAATCCTATCCATGTCATGGTATCCCATGCCACGTGTCCCACCCTCATCTCCAATCTTGGATCCTAGAACACTCATCTAAGGGCATCCCTGTCTCCGTCTCGATCGTACAAAATCAGCTCCCCATCGATCGGCACCTGCAGAATCCTATAAACATCCTCCAAGGTGACTGTCATCTCACCCATCGGTAGATAAAACGTGCACGTCTCAGAGTGCCATCTCTCAGCCAGCGCAGTCAGCAAACCCATGTTTGCCCGAAACTCAGGCATGTACAGCACATGTCTCAAGCCCATCTCCTCGATGGCAGCTCGGTCCTCGAATGACAACTCCGGTCGCAACCTCTGCGTCGATGGGAATCTCTCTTGTGACTCTAGCATCGGCAAATACTCCTGCAGTCAAACAACTCAATCATGTCAGTTATAGTGGCATTTACTGTTTATCACAAAATGCTACTCGCTATCTAAATGCATATGGCTATCTACCCTAGTGACACTCACTGTTCATCACAAAGTGTTGCTATTTATCCTAGTGGTACTCACTGTTCATCACAAAGTACTACGTGTGTGACACTCCCTGTTCATCACAAAGTGTTACTCACATTTGCACTCCCTGTTCATCACAAAGTGCTGCTCATATTTCAGTACTCCCTGTTCATCACAAAGTACTCTATCTTGGTACTCACTATTCATCACAAAGTTCCTTGATCTATCCTAGTCTTCCTAGAGGACCTGCTTGAGTGTATCCCCTCAGCAGCTTATCCAATCGATAGCATATGTTCATCACAGAACTGTCGATTTGACCTAGAAGATGCAAATTCATACTTTTCAAATGCAAACGCGCTTACATGACATAAACGCACATTTATTATATTACCTAGCATGCATTAATGACAACAATAAATGCATCAAAGTATGAGGAGGTTTAGTGGTACTCACCGGCTCTACTGCCTCTGCTGGCCTCTGAAATTGACGAACATGGTCGAATCTATGCATGAAAGCCATCACTGCTGACTGCTCCTGCTCTATTTTCGCTCTGCACTCTGCTCTCGTGGATGTGTAGATGACAATGAGGATGTTTTTTCCCCCGTGGTCTATCCTATAGACTACCCCTAGCCCTCGCTTTCGTTTCCCGAGTCAGTCTTCTTTATCCCGTGACTTTGTCACTTTATCCGGTCAGTCCATTCTAGTCTTGTCTTTCTTATCGAGAGATTGTCTGCAATCTTTCTAGACATTTTCATCCAATCTCTCGAGGGGGCATATCATTCCCATTCTGGGGCAACTCTGTATCAGTTCATCTTATCTTCTTTGAAACAACATAACAAGCCGCATTGTCTCAAAGAGGGGCAAAATGTAGACACCTAAAATTGTCATGTCTAATTAAATAAATATTTTATTTATTTAATTATCTAAGCTTAATTCTTCTATTAATTAAATAAATCTTTATTTATTTAATTAATTCATTTATCCTCTTCTAGCCTTATTTCTCATTTAAATAAATACATTTATTTATTTAAATTATCATTTTCCTAAATTAAATAAATATCTTATTTATTTAATTGATCCCACTTCTTCTATTAATTAAATAAATCTTTATTTATTTAATTAATTCATTAACCTTTTCCACCTATGACACATGTCATTCATCTCTTAATTCATACACTACCTACCCCTCTCATTATTTTATTATTTCTTTTACCTACCCTCTAATCATAGCCGACCTCCTTTTACACCTCTCAATCTTATCCCTCCATTTCATATAGTGTCTTCTATATAAGGAGATGCTTCCTTCATTATCAAACCCTAATCATTCTATGCATCCTAATCATTGATCTTAAGGACTTGACTATACTACGATCCTACTTGCAACCACATTTCGTTCTTTGTTGAGCTCTTGTGCACATAAAATCTGAAGAGCAAATATATCAAGCAAGATCAATGGAGATAGGAAGAATGGAGATCAAAACCCTATTGGACATGTGATGGTATAATCTTTGTGATTTCATGTGATTTGCATTGTCTTAGGTAATCTTCATATGTTATGGTGGATCTTTGTTGATTGTTAGGCTAGGGTTTGGTGGTTGAATTCATTTAGCCTTTCAATATTGTTATTATTGTTATCCATTTTCACCATATACAGAAGGCATTACCGATTTTGATGATGAACCGGTAGAAGACTCTGCTAGTGGTTCCAGCAATGGGAAGGAATGGGTGTTCCTAGTTATCAAGGAAGATGTTCTGGCACTTGAAGAGAAGACACTTGCTACTAAAATTAAAGACAAGGATGATTGGGTAATTCATAATGGTTGTTCACATCATATGACTGGAGATAAAGAGAAGTTTCTATCTTTGCAAGAATTTGATGGTGGTCTAGTTAGATTTGGAGATGACAAAGCATGTATAATCAAAGGAAAAGGAACTATATCATTGGATGGTAAGAACAATACTGATAATGTTTATTATGTTGAAGGTTTAAGGAATAATCTTTTGAGTG
The DNA here is from genome assembly GCF_030272615.1 of Cryptomeria japonica. NCBI lineage: Eukaryota > Viridiplantae > Streptophyta > Pinopsida > Cupressales > Cupressaceae > Cryptomeria > Cryptomeria japonica. The sequence goes on along the minus strand of NC_081406.1, from coordinate 628,948,367 downwards.
TAGGACAATTGGTGGATAAGGGATTTTAATTACGGTTCAAGGATGGAAAATACAAAATCATTAACAGATCTGGTTTGGAGATTGCAACTGGTACACAGACAAAAGGTAATATATTTCATTTGAATTTCGGTGAGAAGAAATGTTTGATTGCACAAATTGATGAGAGTTGGCTATGGCATAAAAGGCTATGTCATGTGAATTTTGATTGCATTGTGAAGATCAGTTCAACTAAGGCAATTAGAGATATACCTAAGATTGTCAAGCCCTATAATCCGGTATGTAAAGAATTTCAAATGGGTAAACAGGTCAAAACCTCTTTTAGGAGTATACAACATAAATTTAATGATGTTCTTGATCTTATTCATACTGATTTGTGTGGCCCTACTAGAGTTAAAAGCTTTCAAGGTGATAGATATTTCATGCTAATCATTGATGATTATGTTGGCAATATGGAGGAATAGATTATGTGTTGCATTGATGTTTTTTTATTGATGTCAACACTAGTTGTTATGGTTGGTTACCGGCAGACAAGTTTTGGTTACTGGTAGAAGATCTTGTGTTACCGGTAAGGGTTTAAGGTTTAACCGACAAAGCTTTTACTGAGAATATTTGACAAAATGCATAAGTGGTGTTGGTGCGGCTTCTAGATGGAATTGAGGACGCAGAAGGTGATCCTTGATCGTGCCTCAACTGATTGAAGACGTCACTTTGGCATGGTGGACCCAGATTAGGTCTGGTACCTATCTAGGTTATGGACCGGTATCATGTTAACGTGTTCTCTCCACGTTACCAAGATGGTTTATGGAATGGATAATGTTTTTTTGGTCTTAAGACGACATGGCATATCATTGTAATATGGATGTATGTAATGATCTTATTGTAATATCTTTTAGGTGGCCGACCTAATTTGTTTAGGCCTTAGGGTTTGTATAAATTGATGTAAGATCTCATTGTAGATCTTGGTATGGGAATAATGTGTGTCATGGTCATGGAATGTAATATCATATGCGAACGAGATTTGGTTGAACATAGGTGATTGAATTGGGTTTAAGGAAGAGGTCAAAGGCCTCTGGTATTGAGCTTAACCAGGACTATAATCAAGCATGGTATATGTTATCTCTGGCAATTCATTCTTTTGTATTGTTGTCCAATTATCTTGAGGTGGTTATAGCCTCTCTATAGTTAGTGAGACTCTTCTATAATGAGCATTACGCTCTAGGCAGTGTGCCTTCCTGCATGTGCAGGCCCCTTATTGTATCACATACTTTTTGCAAAAGTATCATCTGACTGTGGGTAGGCTTACCATCGTGGTTTTTCCCTTTACCGGGTTTTCCACATACAAATCATGGTTTTATGTGGTATGGTTTCATTCTGTTAACTCTTTGTTTCATTCTTAAGTTTTATTGCTTACCGATATCAGTTTCTGCTATTCCGGTATTCAATGTTTATGTGCTCCGGTTAAAGGTTATAAAGTGGTTTGATTAATATAATATGTTGAAAACTGATTCTCCCCCCCCCCTCTCAGTTGTCCATCGGTTATCCTAACATTTGGTATAAGAGCTTTGGTCCTCTTTTGCAGAAGCTTAACCGCTTGAGGTAGATCCTATGGCAGCTAATACTTCAAATCCACCGACAAATATTTTCAGAAGAGAAATCCCTAAGCTTGATGGAACAAATTATGGGATATGGAAAATTCGAATGGAGACTCATCTTAGACGTCTTGGCAAGGATATTTAGGAGATCATTAAGAAAGGATATACACCTTATGATCCAGCATCTAGCAATCCTTCTCCTGCAGACCTGGACAAGAATATTGAAAATGATTGCAGACCTAGAGAAGCCCTCTTATGTGCACTTACTGATCAGCAAATCATGGGATTGACTGATAAATCATCAACAAAGGTTATGTGGGATAAATTGAAAACTTTGAATGAAGGTAATCCTACTGTCAAAATTGCTAAACTTGATGGTTACTGGGTAAGGTATGAGAACTTGAAGATGGAAGATAATGAAAGAATTGCTACATTTATGGAAAGAGTAAATGAGATTGTCATGGGAATTCAATGTTGTGGAGGATCTCTGAGTGAAGATGAAATAGTTTCCAAAGTCTTGAGAGCCCTTCCACCGGCTTACAAGATGAAGGTAACTGCAATTAATGAATTGAGAACAATGACACACACTTCAGTTAACAGAGACATTCTAATTGGGAAATTATTTGCTTTTGAGCTTGAAAAATTTGGACCTTCTAGAGCTGCAAAATCTGAACCTTCTTTTCATACATCATCATCTACCGGCAAAAGTGATTGGAAAGCCCTATATGCAAAAGAATTGGAAGATATGAGGAAAGAGGATGAAGAATTTGAGCAACTTGAATCCTTATTTGCTACAAGATGACCTAAAGGACCGACAGGAAGTAAGTATGAAGGAAAAACAACTTTTAAATGTTTTGCATGTAATAAGATTGGTCATTTTGCATCTAGATGTCCTAAAAGGAATGCAAGATTTGAAGAAAGACTTAAGAAATAATTTAAGCCTAATCAGAATAGATATAGATTCAAGAAAAGTAAACAATGCTACATAGTGGATGAGGAAGGAGTAAGTAATGACTCTGAGGATGAACTGGCAGTAGACTCTACTAGTGGATCTGGCAATGGAAAGGAATGGGTGTTCTATGCTTTAAAGGAAGATGAACCAAAATCGGCTATCAAGAATGAAGAAAAGGCCCTGGCAGCAAAACTTGAAGACAAAGATGAATGGGTAACTGATAGTGGATGCTCACATCATATGATTGGATATAAAAGAAAATTTATGTCCCTACGAGAATACAATGGCGGTCAAGTCAGATTTGGAGATGACAAAGCATGGATGATCAAAGGTAGAGGTATTATTTCTCTAGATGGAAAGCATAATACTAATAGTGTCTATTATGTAGAAGGTTTAAAGTATAATATTTTAAGTGTTGGTCAATTGGTGGACAAGGGTTTCCAACTTCAGTTTAAAGAAAGAAAATGCAAAATCATTAACAAAACTGGTTTGGAGATTGCAACCAGTACTCAGACTGGAGGTAATATCTTTCACTTGAACACTATAAAAATAAGACATGTTTGATCGCTCGTATTGATGAGAGTTGGTTATGGCATAAGAGGTTGTGTCATGTTAATTTTGATTGTATTGTTAAGATCAATTCAACAAAGGCAGTTAGAGATATACCTAAGATTATAAAACCTCATAATCCGGTATGTAAGGAATGTCAATTGGGAAAGAAAGTTAGAAATTGTTTTAAGAGAATACATGATAAGTCTAATGATGTGCTTGATTTGATTCACACTAACTTATTTGGTCCAGCAAGCACTAGAAGCTTTCAAGGTGATAGATACTTCATGCTGATAATTGATGATTATTCTAGAATGATGTGGGTGACTTTTCTAAGGGAGAAGTCTGAAAGCTTTGAGAAATTCAAGATCTTTAAATCAAAGGTAGAAACTGGATTGAAAATCAAGGCGGTGAGTTAACTTCTCATGAATTTAACAATTATTGTGAGACAAATGAAATTAGGAGACAGTTATCTACACCCCGGACTCCTCAGCAGAATGGAGTAGTGGAAAGAAAGAATAGAACCATTTTGGATGCAGCAAGAACTATGATGGTGGAAGCCAAATTGCCTCACATCTATTGGAGAGAAGCAGTAAGTACATCAGTCTACACATTCAATAGAGTTCACATCAAAGTTGAAACTAATAAGAACCCTTATGAATTATGGCTTGGTCATACACCTACTGTTAAATATTTCAAAATTTTTGGAAGTAAATATTATATCAAAAGGGATGATTCAATTGGGAAGTTTGATCCTAGATGTGATGAAGGGATATTTCTTGGATATTCAATTCAAAGAAAAGCATATAGATGTTATAACAAAAGATTGCAGAAAATTGTGGAGACCGCAAATGTGAAAGTGGATGAGAAATACAAAAATCAATCTATATCATATGATAGGGAACCAATAGTGGAAATGATCATAACTGAATCAACAATGCCTCAACTAGTACAAGACACTAAGATAGTTACACTGGTACAATCAGAAAATTCAACTATGACTGATGATCAGAACAATGAACCTGAAGTTTAGAAGACACCAAGGTATGTAAGATTAAATCATTCTGAAGATCAAATCATTGGAGATAGGAACAAGGGAGTTATGACAAGAAGAAGACTAGAAAATGAAGAGGTATGTCTTATTTCTCAAATTGAACCGGCATCTATTATTTAATCTTGCAAAGATAAACATTGGTTAAAGGTTATACAAGATGAATTAGATCAGATAGAGAAGAATGAGACTTGGACTTTAGTTCCCCGGCCTAAAAATAAGAATGTTATTGGAACTAAATGGGTTTTTAGAAATAAACTACATGAGGATGGTCAAGTTGTAAGAAACAAGGCTAGATTGGTTTGCAAAGGATATTCTCAAATGGAAGGAATTGATTATGGTGAGACATTTGCACCTATGGCTAGAATTGAAGCCGTTAGACTATTTCTTGCCTATGTAGCTTATAAGAACTATAAGGTCTATCAAATGGATGTTAAATGTGCATTTTTGAATGGTGAGCTTGAGGAAGAGGTATGCATTGAGTAGACTAATGGATTTTCACTAACAGATGATAAAGACATGGTTTGCAGGTTAAGGAAAGCATTACATGGATTGAACCAAGCTCCTAGAGCTTGGTATGCAAGGTTGGATAAATATCTTTTGAAGATTTGTTTTACTAAAGGCAGTGCTGACAATAATTTATATTACAAGATCATTGATGATGATATTTTGATTATTGAAGTATTTGTTGATGATATCATTTTTGGAGGTGAAGATAAATTGTGCATGGAATTCTCTAATAATATGAAGAATGAATTTGAAATGTCCATGATTGATAAGATGAGATTTTTCTTAGGTTTGCAGACTACTCAAACTGACAAAGGCATCTTTATCTATCAAACTAAGTATCTAAGGGAATTGTTGAAGAAGTTTGGTATGGATAATTCCAAACCGGTAAGTACTCCTATGGCGTATCTGCACTAGTAAATTCAACAAGGTATAAGTCAATGATTGGTGGCTTGTTATATCTAACTCAGACTAGACCAGATATTATGAATGCAATAATTATTGTTTCAATATATTAAACTAATCCTAAAGAAAATAATGAATGTGCAGTAAAGAGGATATTCTAGTATTTGCAAGGAACAACAGAATATGCCTTATGGTATTCTAGAGATGATAACTTCACTTTATGTGCATATGCAGATTCAAATTGGGCAGGAGATACTGATGACAGGAAGAGCACTTCTGGTGCAATTTTCTTTCTTGGAAAGAAATTGGTTTCATGGATCAGCAAAAAATAGTCATGCATTTCTTTATCTACTGCAGAAGCTGAATATGTTGTAGTAGCAACAAATTGCACTCAAGTCTTGTGGATGAAGCAAATGTTGAAGGATATCAAGGTAAATTATAGTGGACCGGTAGTTATCTATTATGATTGTTGGCAAATGCACACTCCAATGAGAAATTGTAGTTGATTGAAGGTATTGTCATTGATGGTAAACTTACAATCATGTGATACCGGCAGGAAAACACAGGCACCGACATCGGCAAACTCTACACCGGCATACAGATCACCGACACCGAAAAGGAAGATTACTGGCACCCTGGCTGACAAGAAGTTTGTATAAATATATTTTGTAATTAATTGTAAAATCTTTTGTAAGACGACTTGGCAGATTGTAATATGACTCATATATGTATGAGATCATTGTAGATCATTTAAGCGATAGAGAGATGAAAAGGATTAGTGCAAACCTAATATGTGAATTATAAGGCAGATATTGGATAAGGGTTTATGTATGTAGCAAAGCTTAAACTGGTACTGAATCTAGCATAGTAGATGCTAATCTGAAGTAGTACAAGACATTGGATTTGTATATTCCATTTGTAAGTCAGTGTGACTTCTTTGTAATTGAGCAATGAGCTCTAGGCACTTGGCCTTCCTGCATGTGCAGGCCCCTATTGTAAGCAGTAATATTCTCTTATTGGCCAGTAAGTGAATATTGTGGGTCACAAATCCCACCGAGGTTTTTCCCACACTGGGTTTCCTCATTAAAACATTGTGTTATGGTGTGTTTCTTATGTTGTGGTTATTATTCTTCTTTACTGCATTATTTTTGGTTTACCGGTACACAGTTTTGATATGCTTTTCATGTTATAAGTTAAGAAAATTAATATACCGGTCTGATATTGATTCATCCCCCCCTCTCAGTATCTTTGGGAATCGTAACAATTGGTATCAGAGCCCGGTCCTCTATTTTCAAAAGCCTAATAGCTTGAGGAAGATCTTGACACCGGTAGAGATGGAAAATTTGAGAAAGCAATTGGAAACAACTCTTTCAGACTATGATGCAGAAAAAGTAAAGAATATCAAACTTGAGGATGATATAAAGGCTGCATAAGATATCATTCGAGGAATTCAAGAAAATTTCACTATAGCAAGGAATAAAAGAAGAGAACTTTGTGAAAAGAAGCAAAATGATGAAGATGAAAAGGAAACTCTTAATGATCTGGTGAACCAACTGAGACAAGATAACAGTACAATGAAAAATGAGATGCAAGATATGACTATGAGATTTTGTAAAGAAATTGAAGATAGAAAGAAGAATGAAGATGATTTGGCTGGAAGACTAAATGATGATGGAAATGAAAACACAAGACTCAGTCGTGAAAATGATATGTTGAAGACAAATTTGGTGCATACACAAAATGATAGAACTGAACTCGTGAGACAGAAAGAAATGTTGGAGAATGAATTGACTGCTGCAAATCAACACAAGGAGAAATTCAAGAAAAGTTCAGAAGAACTTGTTGACATGCTGAAGAATCAGAAACCTAATGGTGATACAAATGGCCTTGGCTTTGAAACTGGTGAAAGCTTTGGTACTGCAAACAATCATGATCATAGTAAACCGGTAAGACAACCTAATGCTTACAAATTCAATAGGAAATGTTTTAACTGTAACAAGTATGGTCATAGAGAAAATCAATGTAGATCTAGAAATTATTAGAACACTAATACACCCACCGGTCAATGTTCTAAATGCAACAAAATTGGTCATAATTCAGAAAAGTGCAGAATGAATGTAAGATGTTATGTTTGTGGAATATTTGGACACTTATGTAATCAATGTAGAATACATACTAGCATAGGATATGGGAAAGCGATTCATAAAAACAATTTGACTTGTTATGCTTGTAACAAAATTGGACATATTGCAAAATTTTGTAGAAGCAAGACTTCACCGGCAAATAACAAAGGTCCTAGTTTGAAAGGTAAAGAAAAAGTTGAAGAGGTAAAGCAAGAATTCTCAAAACAATGGATCAGAAAGTCAGATCAGAATGTTGATGGGAATACTCCTCCACTGGTAGAAAAAAGTATCACTCCACCAGTAGGAGACTCTTCTTCTAACTGAAGGAAAATCCTTTGGGGGTTTAGCAACAAACTGAAAAAATATGCTAACATACCCTCAGTTGATGGTGAGAAGTTGAAATTACTTCTTTACCGGCAGATGAGTTAAGTTGTGACTTAACTGGAAAGCATTAAATGTGGTAGTTGGAGAAAATAACATTATAAAGAAAGTGTTTTGGCTCCTTTTTCATTCACCGAGCATTCAAATCTTTGAGAGCGCAAAAATTCTTGAGCGAAGGCATCCCTAGCAAAGAAGTTAAGCAGTTCATCCAAGCACTCATCCTAAAGGTAGATTGAGATATTTATAACTATGGATTCCTCATCCACTCCTGAATTTATTGCAAACCCTATTGTGATTGAAGTAATCAAGTGCCCTAGACCCGTATTCAAGGTTGTTCCCAAAATTGTGAAGAAACATGATACCATAGGTGCATTTTCTCAAATTCCTAAGGGATTAGTATATGTTGAAGACCCTAGGGTATACATACATTGTCATATAGAGGAATTAGGAGATCATGAAATCAAGAACATGTATCAGACTATGATTTGTGATGAATCTAGAAATATCAAACCGGAACATAAGATAGTGGAAACCCTAGGTTTTACTAAAATCCTTAGTGTCCCAGATTTTCCCAAGGATATTATAAGGATTGTGCTAAGAAAAGTTCATGGGGAATTCTTTTGGTTGGATTCAATCCATAAGATCACCAAAGAAGCAGTAAAGGCAGTAACAGGGTTACCTTCCACTGGTAGCAGGCCTGACAGAACTAAAAAGGTCTCTAATGACACAGTAATAGACCTAATCGGTGCAACATTTGACAAAAGGTCTCTAAGGGTAAATGATGTGAAGGATATCAAAGTCAGATTTGTTAGTATGATTTTAGGCTACAAGGCTACACATGCAAATAGGTTAAACTCAGTATCAATCCTATGTATCAAAAGTGCATTTGATATGGTTAACAACGATGCTAGAATAGATGTGTGTGAATGGCTCAAAGATGAATTAATAGACAATTTGAAGAAGACAAAGGGAGATAAGAAAGGAACCTTTAGATTTGGAAATTTACTTGTATGTTTAATGTTGTATATTACTAAACAAGTACCCGATATTGGTAGGAGAGATTTTGGTTTTGACATACCGGTAGGAAAGCAACTTTTGGATACACTAAACAACATGGGAGATAACAGGGAGAAAAACATAATTGAAAATTTTCAAGCACTAAAAGCTTGAATGAAGACTAGAACAAGACTATCACAGGCAATTGTGGATAAATATCAAAAGGAAATATGTTTTGTAATTAAGAAAGATGAAATCTGGATGGAGGCAATTGTCCCTAGGACTATCTGGGTAACTGAAATGGGCTATGAAACAGATGATAACATCATAGAAACTTATGCAAAATCCCTCCTTGAAGCACCAAAGAAACCACTGAGGATAAGAAGAAAGATGTGGCTACTAAGCCACCAGCTGCAGATGTGGAAATTAATGTTAGCACAGAGACAAAAACCGGCAGAGGACTCTATTGAGAAACAATCAGAGAAACTAGGAATGAATAGTGTAGATGCAAATACACAGAAACTGGAAGTACATTCAGAGACTACATCTGAGAAACTTGCAGTTGAGAGCTCAGAGAAACCATCTGAGGCACTGGAACAGAAACAGGTTGATGTACAAGTTCAAACTGAGACAGTGCCACTGGCATAACTGAAAAACTAAAACCTTTGCTAATAGAAATGCATACACAAATAGATCCTCGTGAGAAAGAGGAAAGTGAGGTTATTTTCACAACCGACAGCATGGAAATTGTAAAAACAGTTGGAAAGACATCTGGTACTTCTATAGCAGAATTTCGGCCTACAAACGTGACAGAGGTCTTGTTGGACTCAATAAAAAAAATCACCAAGTGTAATGCACAAGCCTATAAGGCTATTGATGATACAATCCCTATTCTTAAATTGATAGCACCCAAGTGCATTGTGGATAATAAATATTCTTTAGGTCAACTAGACACATTGTCTAAATACATCATAGGCAACATTTTGACATTTGATCAAATCAATGAAGACACATTCAAAGAAAGGATGAATAAGGAGAAAGAGAAATTATTTGAGGAAATAATAAAGAAGAATAAGGAGAGAACAAAAACCTTATTACCGGCACTAGGAGAAACAATTTTGGATTTCAAGAAACTGTACAGGGATACATGCAAAACCGACATCTTGACACGGGACATAGATTCGGAGATCAGCAAAACACAAACTGAGATTAACAATATTGCTGACAATCTAATAGGCACATAAGATTCATTTTTGGAAATAGAAAAGAAAATTGTAGATCTTGAAGAGAAAATTGAGAAGTTAGAAAAGGATAAAGAGACAATAAAGCATAAGGCAAAGAGCTTAAAATTCAAACTAGGTCCTAAACTAGATTGCCTCATTTCTTTTGAGGCTCTGGTTCCTGGACTCAAGACACCAGAAGAGAAAATGCACATACTAACTGGTACAGTTCAGAAAACACAAGCGGCATTAATAGATAGCAAAAGATTCGGCGACAGTTTAAATTTGGTTTTGGCAGATCTTTTCCAGATTGTAACCCACAAGATACAAGGATCCAGGTAGGAAACACACTCCACTGACACCAAATGACAACCTTTGTCATTGATGTCAAAGGGGGAGTAGTGAGATGAGAAAAATGATTAGAACAGGACATCATCAGCTCAGGGGGAGCATGGATTTTTGACAACACAGTTTTGGTAAGAAATTCTTTTTGGACATTTTTTTGGACACTTTGATTTTTCTCATGAGTGTTGCCATCAATGCCAAAGGGGGAGATTGTTGGTAAATGCACACTCCAATGAGAAATTGTAGGTGATTGAAGGTATTGTCATTGATGGAAACATTATAATCATGTGATACCGGTAGGCAGACATAGGCACTGGCACCGGCACCGGCAGACCCTACACCGGCATACAGATCACCGACACCGAAAAGGAAGATTACCGGCACCCTGGCTGACAAGAATTTTATATAAATATATTTTGTAATTAATTGTAAAATCTTTTATAAGCCGACTTGGCGGATTGTAATATGACTCATATATGTATGAGATCATTATAGATCATTTAAGTGATAGAGAGATGAAAAGGATTAATGCAGACCTAATGTGTGAATTATAAGGCAGATATTGAATTATAAACCAGTAACTACTCCTATGATTACAAGTGAGAAATTGATAAGAAAATATTTTTATGCACTGGTAAATCCTACAAGATACAAATCTATGATTGGAGGTCTGCTTTATTTGACTCAAACTAGGCCTAACATAATGAATCTTGTCTGTATTGTATCAAGATTTCAGAGTGGTCCTAGAGAAAATCATGTGAGCATGGTGAAGAGGATTTTCAGGTATTTGCAGGGAACAACTGAATATGGTTTATGGTACCCTAAGGATAATGACTTTACATTATGTGCATATACAGATGTTGATGACTGGAAAAGTACTTCTGGTGGAGCTTTCTTTCTTGGAAAGAACTTGGTTTCATGGATCAACAAGAAACAATCATGTACTTCTTTATCTACTACTGAAGCTAAGTATGTTGTTGTTGCTACTAACTATACACAAGTTTTATGGATGAAGCAAATGTTGAAAGATATAAAGGTGAATTGTAATACACCGGTAGTTATTCACTGTGATAACTCTGCTTCTATTGACATATCAAAGAATCTGGTATTTCATTCTAAGACAAAGCACATATCTATTAAGTATAACTTTTTGAAGGATAAGGTGGAAGCAAATGAAGTCAGATTGGTTTATGTGAACACTAAAGAGCATATTGCAGATATTTTCACTAAACCTTTGGCTAAAGAATTATTTGAATACTTCAGAGATAGATTGGGAGTTTCTGCCCCTTCGGTAGAGACTTGATTGATGCAGTTTGGTATCAGTCTAGTATGCATTATCAGAGATATTTTTCATTCTAACATTGATGTGGGGATGCTACTGCTCAAGGGGAGTAGTCATCTTTGTGATTCATGGTTTATGTTTTTGCTTTGATATTTTTCTCAGATTTTTGGCATTGATGTCAAAGGGAGAGAGAGATTGATGTGAAAAAGAAAAACTTAAGGAGTTGTATACATTAGGGGGAGAGATATATGTATAATTCAGAGCTTTACAGAGATATCATTCATAGGGGGAGTTTGGTATTTGTTTCTGAACTTCATTACTACATCCGTATGTGGGAGATTGTTGGTTGTCTTCCATGGGGGGAGACTTGTTTGGCATTTCTTGGTACTTAGAAGTTTTTCACATCTAGTGTTGCAATCAATGCCAAAGGGGGAGATTGTTGGCCATTTGGAAGAATTGATTATGTGTTGCATTGATGTTTTGTTATTGAAGTCAACACTAGCTATTTGGATGCTTTACCGACACCCTTCTAGTCCCGATAGGTTGAGTGATTTTTGGTTGGTTTGGATATGGCATGATCCGGTAGGCTTTGGTATAGTTTGGTTATGGAATTGGCTTATTCATGGTACTCATGTTCATATTCAGTAAGTTGGTTTTGGTCTGGTGATCGGATTCTATCCTACTTGCTTGGAAGCTTGGCTTATGGTTCCGGTGAGGGTTTCACCGGCAAAGCTTTTGGTGAAGATCTTTGGTGATATGCATAAGTTGTGTTAGTGCAGCTTCTGGTGGTGTTTCTGGATGTTGTTGGTGATCATGTTCGATAATTGGCAGATGGAGATAATTGCTTTAGTGTGTGGACCTATATTAGGTCCTGGTTGATCTAGATCATGGACCACCTTAATGTAACGTGTGGATTGGTCCTCTTGATGTGTTTCTAGAATGTCTTATGTGTTGAATATTGTTTGTCTGGTCTAAGGCTGACATGTTTTGTAATTATGTAATTGGTTTATTGTCTGGTGGCCGACCTGATTGTTTATGGTCGAGGGTTTGTATATATATGATGTAAGATCTCATTGTAGATCATCGTGGTTATGGGATATGGATATGTAATGTGTGAATAATGTAATATCATTCAGGTAGAGGATTTGGTCGATCATTGGAGATCGACTTGGGTTTATGTAAGAGGATTTAGTCCTCCGGTATTGAGCTTAACCAGAACTATACTCAGGCATAGGAGATGTTATCTTTGCAGTTCATTCATTCTTTCAGATTGTAGTCTAGACTTCTATGTAGTCAGTGAGACTCCTTTTGTGATCAACAGTGTGCTCTAGGTTGTTGGCCTTCCTGTAAGTGCAGGCCCCTCAATTATAATTCACATACTTACTACAGAAGTATTATCTAATTGTGGGTAGGCTTCCCACTATGGTTTTCCCTTTACCAGGTTTTCCACGTACAAATCTTGGTGTCATGTGGCTGGTATTTATTCTCTGATTATTGTTTCTGCTTAATTGGTTTAACTACTATTCTAGTATTTGATTTAAGCATTCCAGTATTAAAGTTTTAATTGCTAAATGTTCTGGTAATCTGTGACAATTGATTCACCCCCCCCCTCTTAGTTGTCTTCTGGTTATTTGAATTGTCTAACACTACTTACTCTTGCATCTGGTGTCGTAGAGAAGATCACGCCTTCATATGTTAAGAACACATCACATACTTCCTTCGGTCATCTCAAAAGCCTAATAAATTCAGTAAGCACTCACTTTGAATCATTTGAGAAGTTAGTTGAGGTTAAGGTCCAAAATGAATTTTATGTCAAGAGGTTTAGTTCATTGAAGAATATGATTGCATGCAAATGATAGAATCTTGTTAGACACCTGCATGAAGAGTATTCAAAATGCTTTATGAGAAGGAGGCAGTGTCTACAAGTCATGTCTATTACTTTCTAGGTTTACTGAGGATATTTAGAAGAAAATAAAAGAGAATGAGAAGCTATTGGGAGGCATATCCCAATCTTGTGATCCCCTAACTATTTTAGTGGCCAGTCAAGATGGTCAAGTCATTTCCTTGCTTGACATGATCAAAAATCCGATGCATGAAAAGGATATAATTGTTGGTAGAGTCGGTGAACTTTGAAGCCTAATTGGTCCCAAATTGGAAACTTTATTTAGTGCTTTGAAGGAAGCCCATCTTGATGCCATGGTAACCAATGAACCCTCAGACCTTCAGACAATAGAAATGCAGGCATTTCTTTTTAGTGGGCAGATTTCAATTTTGGAGAGTCTCAATAAAGGTTGGGATAGTGATCTGGTCTTATTGAAGAACATTTTTTGTAGATGTATTTATATATATGTAAGTTAGGAGAGTATGTTTGTATATATGCAGTTTGTTCATAGGAATTTTGAATGAATTTTGGCATGTGGATCCCTACCTCTGCCATTGATGTCAAAGGGCAAGTGTAGGGAAGTGAAAAATGGTATATTCATCTCAGGGGGAGTTTTGGGAGTTTTTGAATTTGGAAGTTTGTTTTGCAGTGTGTGTTCATATTTGGTCCAACATTTAGTCATTTTTCACTAAGTGTTGCCATCAATGTAAGAGGGGGAGATTGTTGACAAGAGACACTGCACAGGTCATCCGATGTTGTCATCAATGGCAACACAAGTCAGTGTACCCATTCGCACTATTGTATGTGATCCTACTCGAAGTCAAATTCAAGATTGACTCGAGTCCTCCAAGCTAGAACAAATCATCTGACAATGTTGTTCATTTTGGTTGATACATCCTTTCTGGTTATCAGCTTGTGTTGTGGATCTTGTTGTAGATTGGTGGATGTCTGGACAGCCTTATTATAGAGTTTTAACCTCTGGTGATGATTTATATTTGATTTAGAAGCTTTGGTGTATTGGTTTTTATTTTATCAGTGCAAAGAAGTCCAATTGTGTGGATAATCCTTATGCGAGTTATGTGGATTGATTTTGGTGATTATTTTTGTGGTCTAGGTGTTAGTCTGATGGTTGTGGCAATGTGTGGACAATCAATTTGGTCCGCATTGGTATTTTGATTTCAGATTTAGCCAACAATATCTACACATTTCATAGAATGTTGTTTTCTTGAAGTCGACATGTGATTGATCTAATATCTTGTTGTGGATATATATAAATGATTTATTTAATCATTTTTAGTGTGATTAGTGATTGTGAAAGGTGTTGGTGACCAATTGTGCATAGTTGCATGTGTGCAGATCAGATATTATGCTCTAAATCATAGAAAAATAGTGGAACAGAGCAGTATAAGGCAGAGTATGAGAAGTTTGTGTAATGTGCTTAACCGAAACTATAATCAGGCATTTGTAGATGTTATTATTTAGTTCATGTACTGCAATAATCTTGTGTAACTCATTTGTAGGTAGTGAGCCTCTCCTTTTGAGCAGTGAGCTTTAGGAAGTGTGTTTGAATGCATGTGCATTCCATTGTAAAACTTAAATTTGAGTATACTCATTTGTGGGTCTCATCCCCACCGTGGTTTTTCCCTTGACAAAGTTTTCCACATATAAAATATTCGTGGTATGGTGTTGTGGTTGATTGCTTTGTGTTATTTAATCTTTCTTTTGGTTCAATGTATTAAATGGTTGAAAGAGCAAATTAACAAAGTTAAAATTTGCAGAACACTCATTCACCCCCCTCTCAATGTTCCTTGATTCCAATAGTCTCTATACTTGTCAAATTTTGGTGTCACAAAATGTGGAGGAAATGGAGTCATTGGTATGCTCTTGTCAAATGGATAAGCACATATGTCCTTCATTGTGTATTTTTGTTTTGGTGCATGCATATATGCCATCTATTTTTGCAAATCCTTGATTTGTTGTTGCAAGTCATTTCTAGGTGGTGTCTTATCTCCTTGAGTTAGTCCCACACCTAAGCCACCAGGCAGAGGAGGAGGTATATAATGAATGTATGGATTGTATTGGTCATATATATGTTCATATGGAGGGGGAAAATAATTGTAGCTAGCATATGGACCACTTGGTATGGTATTATAATGAGCACTAGGCCTAGGTCAATTGTACATGTCATGACCATGACGATATGAAGTATTATAAGAATTATCTTGAATATTGCCCCCAAATCTAACACGAGATCTCCTTGTGTCATGATTTTCAATGTTCCCTTGGGTATAATTGTATGCACGGTATGATCTTGGAAGTTATCTTGTGTATTATCATTTCTACGCCATGAGAGAGGATGACCATTGGGTTGCTCATGAGAGTTCCTAGCAAAATTGGTATGAGCATGAATGTTGGTGACTTCTGGTTTTTTAAATAAATATGAGGGTGAATCAGAAATGAGAGGTTCTCTTCTATTAGCACCATTATGTCCTCTGGGATTTACATTTGCTTGATTCACTTGATCAGGATCATCTTCCAAAATTTGTGCCACATCAAAATCATGAGGTAATCTTACTTCACTTTGTGACATCACTTGAAAGAAGTATTGACAGTCTCTTCTCATGATTTCCTCAACCATTCTATTGAACCTTGGATCTTTTATAGTCTCTTTAATGTCTATGAAAGTGATGGATTCATTGTCATTGTCATTGTCATTGTTATTCTCATTTTTTGGTTTGCGATTCTCAAAATTTTGTGGGTTGTAAAATTCATCTCCATTAAACTCATAGGTACTCATATTTAGAGATATTAGAGATTCCTCGATTTCTCTTCTAGACCTTTGTGAACGGGTTTCAACCATAAACAAAACCTTGGGTAAAATGAGAAATGGAAGAAAATATGAAGACTATGGAAGACCAAGAGGGAATATGAGATGGAATGAATCTAATATTCTCTTGCAATGTCCAAGAGTGTAGGTCCAGGATAAGTGTGATCTAAAGTAAGGTGTGTCTTCCAAAGTGATGATAGATCTCTTGATAGGGTAAGTTGACCTTGACTAAAGAGAACCAAATGGGACCCTAGATGATAGATTTGATGCGAGAACCACCTAGTGATATAATGTATTATGTTTGCAAGATATGATGTAGAAAAAGAAACAACCTTTTGAATCAAGTTTGAAAGTGTGTATGAGGACTACTAATGATGACTAAAATGACTAAAAATAAGTGACAAAGTCGTGATAAAGACTAGTTGACTAAAAATGAAGCACCAAGGGAAGTTGCCTTAAAAACTCTTTGATCTCAGAACATAGACGTGTCATGATTTCACAGACATGATTTTAACCCACTTATATGCAATTTCATTGTTGATGTTATTGTTCTTAGTGCAAAATATAGATATGTGATTCTTCCCTACACAGATGCGGTTTCTAAACAAAGACATTGTTTAATCCAACACAGACGCAAATTTTGATGATTTGACAAAAAAAAATTCAAGTATGATATGCAAATACAAATATGTGGTGTTGTTATGTGCATACACAATTTTAAGTCTTACAAACACACTAAGAACCAACACAAACACAACCAAAATGACCAAATACGCGTTGATATCAAACACAAACCCGTTTCTAACAATTTTGCACAATTTTGTCCAACTTTCTAATTGTTAAATGTGACTGGATCGTAATGTTGAATGTCTTGTGGCAATAAAACATAGCAAACAATGAAGACACAATGTTTGGAGGGTTTTTTGTCAAATTTTGAGAGGAAATGTGTATGTTCTATAGGCTAAATCAGCCCAATTTCCATGGGTCTAGCACAATCAAAGACACAACAAACACTTTTTAGCCTAAGGTCAATTTTCTCATGGAAATAACCTCAGCCCACAACTTGGAATCTTTGTTGGCTCAAGTGTAGGGACACATTGATGCGTGTATTCACTAAATTTTTATTTTTCGTGAGCATACAACTAGGGGCCTCCAAGACTAGAAGGATGATCCTATCACTCTCTTCATGGAAATCTACAAGTAGCTTATACTAATCCGAGGATATCTATCTCATCCCACGGGAACCTTATGGTGAGTATCTTTGGGGGAAAACTAGCTATCCCCTTGTACTGGAATTATTGCGATGTTCGGACAAAAATAAGGGTGGGACTCTAATCTAAGGTGTCTAGTGGAGGTACTTCAATGGTCCCCCAATGTCTACCCATGTAACATCAGCTCATTTAAGAACCCATTCCTAGTGCTCAAGAGAATTTTTATGCATCTCACACAAGTGTGAATACTAAGGGAAAATTGTTGGTGTAGATACACGTCACCAGGTCATTGCGGCTTTCGCCTAACATATTAATTTATATGGTGGGTTGAAGAAATTAGTGCTTGGGTCATTCCTTCTCACTTGACCTTATGGGATACTCAAGAGTTGAGCCCTTCTACCTACAAAAAGAACATGATAACAATTTCTCTTACACCCAAGGTCCAATGGAAGGCAAGGGGAGAGGATAGTTTTGTTATCACCTTTAGGGTTGTAAACACAAAACATGTCAATACTTCAAGAAAAGTTAATTAACCCTCAACAAACAAAGAAAAGTAGCAATGAAAACGTGTGACCCTAATTAAGCTAGGAATTTAAATGTGAAGACACACACTAAAATTACCCATACAACAAATGATTAGTAGTTTTGAATAATCACCCCCACCTGCAAGCACACTCGTTAGGTTAATTTTAGAAAATCCAAATTGAAATGTGAAAAGGGGGGCCTTTGAAAATACGGTTTAGATAGTTGCACCACTTCGTTAGTCCAAGAAAGGGATTAGGATAAAACCAAATTTGAAAACCCTAAAATGAAAAAGAAAAAAACTGCAAATTGAAAATGCAAAACACAGATGCGAGTATACCTACCACTGATGCAAAAATACCTAACATGGATGCAAAAATAAGTTGGAACCTGTTGTTCTCAAATTTTGATTCCCTTTTTACCCCCTGTAAGAAACTAATAACTATGTCTGCAAATAGAGAGATCAAGGAAAAAGAACCTTAGAGCAACATATGACAAGGTTTTAAGAACCTTCTACACTTTGAACTTATCCAAAGTTCAAGCGGGTATACCTCTTGTGAATGAATTCACACTTTTAAAATAGATCCACAGTAAACCAGTCCAAAACCAATGAATCCTATCGCCTTAACACAAACTGAAATAATGAAATAAAGCTTATGCTCATGTTTAGTATTGATCTACAAGAAATGTAGAAAGATAGCTACAACTGATACCAGTGCCTTGTCTAGGCTACAGAGTCATCTAAGTTAAACAAGGATTTCACAATTAAACATCTCCATACATCTAATCACCTCGGCTTCTATCAAACCCATACATGCCTGACATATATAAGAGTTTTTCCTTATTGGTCTAGACACTGTTCATCAAATTCAATGTCTCCAACAAAGTAACCTACTGACAGAGATATTTCCTGCGTATTTAATTTCCCTCCTAAAGAGAAAAGCTAAGAAACACATCTATTAAAGACTGCATTACAATCCATGTTCAAATGAATAACCCTAGATTACCCAAGTTGAAACCAGTAAATTATTGAAAGAAAACTAGAATACAACACAAATTCTAAGCTCGAAAGTTCATGGTCTGTATATTGATATTAAATTTTGAAAAGGATTACAAAACTCAGAATATTCTCTGTAAAACTAGAAAATCCCAGATATATTTCTGCAGAGTTTCTTTACAAATTCTTGTGATCCTTTTTTATTAGTCTTGGTATCCATTTATAATAGCATGGATGCATACAAGCTTTGGACCTTTTCAAAAGGTTTGTTACAACAAACTTCTTGTTTGAACAAGAAGTGTCAAATATTTTCCACTTTCTAACGACCCCTTTCCCATGGTTGTCATTTTGCAGCTTCTTCTTGAAGCTCTGCATCTAGCACAGTATATTTTCTTTTCCACTCCTGGTACACGTCATCAGTAGGCCATGAGAAGTTAAAAACTTTCCCTTTTGTCTTGGCTAATCTCTTCCAACAGTTCCTCATTTTATTTACCTCTGTATTTAGGAAACCATAGTGTGATTTAATCTTTTCTATCTCCTCAATTGTTTTGACAAATAGGGAGGTATCATCTGTGCTAATGATTCCCTTTATTCTTAATGATAGGATGGCTTCTAATTCATTAAGCCATACTTGTTTGTCCTTCAATTTAGCTGGACTAGCAAAACCTCTAGGAAATAATTCAAACACCTGCTCAGTGTACTCTTTCTTGTACAAGTTGATCTTCCTCTCTACATTATCTACTCCTACTAAATTTTCCAGATCCTTTGTCACGTCACAAGTGGATTTGATAATGGGGTCAACCCCTGCCTCATCATAAGATACACATATGAGTTCTAGGTCCTCCTCCCTAGGCTTCCACTTGTCCAAAATAGGCATTAGAATAGCCTTGTCTCCATTTAGCTCATTCCACATATCCAAAACTTTACTCATATTATTATACACCAATGATGATCCTATAGTGTCAGCAAAACTCAAAATTGTGGCCCTCACTCTCTCTTCATATTTATTTGCAAACAGGGTTTGAGCCTATTTTAGCTTCTCCAACTCCTGAGAAGTGATCTCAACTGATTGGGAACTAGAAGGTGCAGGAGAAGGTGGAAATTTAATGATAGGGCTAGTAGAGGGAGGTTGTGCAAGAGAAGAAGCAATCATCAATGTTGAGGACTCACCTTGATGGTATTGACTTGCCAGTTGGCTTCTCAAATTAGCAATAATAGTGTCTCGGCTCATTACCTCTCCTTTGGCATCATTGTAAGCTTTCAGGACAGTCTCTAACTTAGTTTGGAGAACTGCCTTTTCCATTGCTTCTTTCTCAGCCACTGCAACACTGAACTTTGCAGTCTCTAAGACTATGCTAGCAGCCTCCACCACTCCAGTATTTTGCACTCTCTTCACTATCATACCTCCAAGGTAGCTTGACTCCGGGGTATCCTTTTTCTTTTTATTTTCATCTCTTTTCAAAGACCACATGGCCAAAGCAGCATTATCCTTGCTGAAGGTTACTCCTTCCATAGGCTTGGTTTCTTTCCTGACTGCCTCTAGAACCAAGGCATCTGCTATATCCCATTCAGGGAGGATGAGTACACCAGCCTTTGCTACCATCTCCCTTCCTTGCTCAGGAGTGATGGTCTTAAACTCACTGACCATTTCTTGATTTATTTCCTTCTCCACCACAGATGCATCCTTGTGGGCCTACTCACCTTTCCTCTTCTCACATCTAGCATTAAACCTATCAATATTCTACTTCCACACAAACTGCATGAAAGCTCCTGAGGTGACAAAATTGCTATCAGCTAAGAATTCCTCACTAGCCTGTTTAATGGCAGGATCCAATTCCTGGCCTTTGAACTCATTGGTGGTTATGTTCATCTCGACATCTTCTAGCTCTTGAGGCATTCCATCCTCTATTTCATCATAAGTATAGGCTATCTCTCCAAGACTCCCTAACTGTAATAATTGCTCAGTTGGTGCCTGTTCATCTCCTATATGAATAGGGGATTGAGATGGGGAATACAAGGGCTCATTAGATTGCACTTCCTTTCCCACCCTTTGCTTCTTTAGGGATTCCTGAATGCCAATGACATCTTGTATTTTTCTCTTTCCTTTTGAAGTAGAAGGCTTCCCTATTGTTGACACTAGCACGCTGTACTTGAATTTCTTATGTAAAACATAGTCACCCGGAGGGATTGCTTTAGCAGATGCTTTAGCAGATGTAGACCTAGATAAAACTAGTCTTGCCTTCTCAGGGTTATTTTTAATCACTGCTTCCCTCTTCTCTTTCAATGTTTGCATTACATCTTTAAAACAAAGAATTAAGAATTTTGTCTTTTCCTCAAAAGGGTGAAAATTGGACAAAGGGTCATAGCTGGTGTCAAATTGATGCACAAAATCTAGAGCCTTCTTATAGGCTACCCATTTCTCTTCCCTCAGCTCCTGCTCATCCAAATCAAACTCATTTCTAATAAGGTCTTCATAGAATTGGAATTGGTGAGGTCTGCCTTTGTATACTGCCCTCTTCCTAGACATATTATTAAAGAAATCCTCAGGGTCAGAAAATATTGACACTGCAGTGGACAAATGGTAGGGTTGAAATAATTCCTCAAAGCACTTCCATCCTCCTTTGGTAATCACAAACTGGTGCGCTATTGTTACTGTAGGGAAAATGGTCCCTTTTCCTCTGTT
Source organism: Cryptomeria japonica (assembly GCF_030272615.1). NCBI lineage: Eukaryota > Viridiplantae > Streptophyta > Pinopsida > Cupressales > Cupressaceae > Cryptomeria > Cryptomeria japonica. Next base: position 628,926,842 of record NC_081406.1, on the reverse strand, counting down.
AGATAGCTCTGCCTCTTGCACACTCCCAATCTGCCTAAGGATTTTTGCAATTCCTACTTTCAGTGGGACCTGATATGGCAACAAAAATGAAGTGCCTCTGAAACCATAAACTCTGAAAACTGTGGAAACAGGGTACAAGTACATGTCACCCCAATTGTGAACAATTTTGATTCCTTCAGCAAACTCCTTTGTCCTAAAGAACTCCAGAAGAGCTTTAAGGACCCTTGGATTCTCTGAACATAAGAGAATTCTGATCTTGGATGCAAAGCACTTATCAAACTTCAAGTAGCTAGCATCTTCTTTGTCCCATGACAGCACTGTGCTCCATAGCTGAACTGGCATTTTCTCCCCATCCTTTTCTTTCACTAGATCCATTCCATTGGAAAAGTAGTCACCACCCTTGAATAGAAACAGATGCATGAGAAGGGAGTACCATCCAAAAGGCTTATCCACCTTACCATTTTTTATCCCTATCAAGCCTTCATGGATTGCATCAGTAATATAGGGGGCATAATCAAATGTAACAACCAGAGAAGGATTTAAAATTTGAGCAATCATTAACATATAATGAGTTGGCATGTTTACTTCAGCATCCTCTCCAAAGATCTGGCAGAGTGACCAATACAATCCTTTTGCTCTAAGAGTGAACAAATTTAAAGAGAAAGGCTCCATGGTATTAGGTCCTACAATAGTCAACCCACCTATTTTAACAAAGAATTCTTTAAGAGGCCCATTTCTAAGGTGATTCCTCTATGCATTGTAGACCTGAGCCAATGATTTAAAATTAATGGGCTCCAGATTATTGGGCACCTCACTGAGCCCAAATACATTTCTGAACTCATCATCATTTATTTCAATGAGGGTTTTTCCATTTATATCCCTAACACTTTTAGTAATAGGGTCATAGTTGTGTGCAATCTGAGTTAGGAGATCCACATCCATGAACACTCCAGGGACCACCAACTTACCTACATCCAACTCCCAGATACTGTTCATTGGGGCTGGGGAATGTCTCATACCGAATCCAACCTTGAATAGACCCAAACTAGACAACCCTATCTGTGGATCTCTAAGCCAATTACCCTTGTCATACAATCCTTCTCCTATTTTCAAGTGAGGGGCCTTGGGCACTAATTCCTTAACCTTAGCTGCTACGTTTGTGGACAAAGATAATTGTTCTAGGAAATCATCACAAATTGCTCTTTCCTGGTAATTAACTTTCCCTGTGAAGTCTCTTCTAGGTGCCATCTCAATGATATGCAAGTAATTCAATTACTAATCACAGCAATTCTTTAACAGAACAAAACCATAATCAAAACTTTCAAGTAACCTGTAAACAAGATACAAGAAAACTTGTTCTCAGCCTGAAGAACTCTACTCTGCACCAGCTTTTTCGCAACAACTCTTTGAAATGATGCCTACATTCAATTGATGTGAGTGTATATATGGAAATCAGGCTCTTAACTATGACATTGATAGCACATTCTTCGGCCATCACCTCAGAATTGAATTCATGAATGAATTCAAAAATTTCGCTCCAACAGATCATAACATGTCTGTGTTTCCATCACTTTCTTGTTTCACCATTTCACGAAGCCTAAAATCTGTGCTTCTTCCTCAAGTGAAATCATGCCAACCATTAGATCCAGCGAAACTTGCACAGTTTTTACTTTACTGACTATTCTTCATTCGGCAACGGGCTCAGATCTCTTTCGCCATTTCACGAAAGCTAAACATCGTGCACATTCACCCAGCGAAACCGTGCGGGTTGTCCGATCAAAAGGAACTTGATCGGTCTTTATTCTATCATGTGACTGGCGATTAACCCCACTAACCATTTTGTAAGCGTTTAATGCTAGCGGTCTTTGTTGCTTCACGAACGGTAATTACCTTGCATCTTCGTGCTGCGAAATGGAGCCCACCATAGGATCCTCCTTGAAATACATGTCCTTTAACTAACTTAACCGGTAGAAGTGAGCCCTCTGACTCAGCACCATCCATCTTGGCAACCGGCTGGCAAAAGAAACCAACGTGTCACTCGCTTACTCGTCGAACAACTTCCACGGGATCCACTTTAGATCCGCCACGTGCATCCAACAATTTGTCTTTTCGCCCGCGGTCTGATCCACCTGTTTTGCCATGACACCAACCAAGTGGCTACCATGTCACTTCACCACTTCATGAAGATTAAATCTTAGGCACCTTCAGGCTATGAAATGGCACGCACCGTCCGATCAAAAGGAACTTGATCAGCCTTTAACTTTAGTCTTTGCCACCTCATGGAGCAACTTTCCCTTTCTCCATTTCGCGAAGCATAAAACCAGTGCATCTTTGGCTTGCAAAATAGCGTGAGCCGTCCGATCAAAAGGAACTTGATTGGTATTTACCATAGTCTTTGCTGGATGTTGGGGCCAATTTCCTTTTTGCCATTTTGCGAAGCTTAAATCTCGGTCACCTTTATCTTGTGAAACCGTGCGGGCTGTCCGATCAAATGGAACTTGATCGATCTTTACTTTAGTGAAAATTGGATGTTGGACCCACTTTTGCCTTTTTTCATTTCGCGAATGGTAACTCACAGGCATCTTAGGGCTGTGAAATCACGTGCGCCTTTAGATTAAAAGGAACCTACTCACTTGTTAGGAAACCCAATTAAACACTAAGAACCTTAGGAAAAGCTTAGAAAAATCATGCGCTGCTAGACCCGCCGAGGAAGAAAAAAGAAAGTGGGGGGGAAACTTCTCATGGCAAATGGACCTTTCTTTAAGTGAATAAAGTAACGCAGAATTAGAAATAAAAGGTTTTTTCTCAGACACTGAAGCGATCAAAACTTAAACCCTAAACCCTCTTTCGACCTAAAGCATCTAGAGGTAACACGGCCATACCAGACTCAAAAATTTTCATAAAATTGGCCAATTATGGGACAAGAATATCCATTTCTTGAACAGTGATAACAGAACCTACAAAGCCAATAGAAAAAACAAGCACAAAAATAACTGACACAAATGTGGAAAAGAAATCACAAATGTGAAAATCCTGAAAAACCTACAAAATCGACTCTAAAATGCAAACACGGAAAAATATGTCATAGACGCATTGAAAAAAAGAGATGCAAAAATGGGATAGAAATGCAAACATGGAAATATAATTTGTAAATGCGATTTCACCTATAATTGTTGTTGATCCAACCTGCAACTTGAGAAAAAAACTCTAAAACTACAAAAAGACATTAGAAACTAATGGACAAGAGTCCCACCGGGCATGCCAAAATGTATACAGTGAAAATGATGATGATAAACTATTGCAAAACCACAAAAGATCCAACCACAAGCAAACCCTAGTTCTAGAATAAAGCATTCACCATACACAAATGAAGAAACCTAAAGACATGCAAATCAACAAATAAGATAATAATATCATTCAAATGCCAAATAGGGTTTGATCTCCATTGTTTCCTATCTCCATTGATCTTGTTTGATATATATTTTCTATCAGATTTTGTATGTGCACAAGAGGTCAACAAAGAACGAATTATGGTTGTGAAGTCACTTGATCACAAGTAGGCTTGATAGACACATTAGTTAAGGTTGTCAAATGATGAAAGGGTCCACTTATATAGAAGACACCTTAGAAAATGGAGGGATAAGATTAAAAGATGAAAAGATAAATGGGCGGCTAAAATTAAAGGAGTGTTGGCAATATGGAGGAATTGATTATATGTTGCATTGATGTTTTGTCATTGATGTCAACACTAGCAGTTATGGTTGGTCACTGGCAGACAAGTTTTGGTTACCGGTAGAAGATCTTGTGTTATCGGTAAGGGTTTAAGGTTTAACCGGCAGAGCTTTTACTAAGAATCTTTGACAGAATGCATAAGTGGTGTTGGTGCAGCTTCTAGATGGAATTCAGGATGCAAAAGGTGATCCTTGAACGTGCCTCAACTGATTGAAGACATCTCTTTGGTGTGGTGGACCCAGATTAGGTTTGGTACCTATCTAGGTTATGGATCGATATCATCTTAACATGTTCTCTACATGTTATCGGGATGGTTAATGGATTGGATAATGTTGTTTTGGTCTTAACCTAACATGGCATATCATTATAATATGGATGTATGTAATGATCTTATTGTAATATCTTTTGGGTGGCCGACCTAATTGGTTTAGGCCTTAGGGTTTGTATAAATTGATGTAAGATATTATTTTAGATCATGGTATGGGAATAATGTGTGTCATGGTCATGGAATGTAATATCATATGCGAAGGATATTTGGTCGATCATAGGTGATCGAATTGGGTTTAAGGAAGAGGTCAAAGGCCTCCGGTATTGAGCTTAACCGAGACTATAATCAGGCATGGTAGATGCTTTCTTTGGCAGTTCATTCTTCTGGATTGTTGTCCAATTATCTTGAGGTGGTTATAACCTCTTTGTAGTCAGTGAGACTCTTTTGTAATGAGCAGTACGCTCTAGGCAGTGTGCCTTCCTGCATGTGCAGGCCCCTTATTGTATCACATTCTTTCTGCAAAAGTATCATCTGACTATGCATAGGCTTCCCACTGTGGTTTTTCCCTTTACCGGGTTTTCCACATACAAATCATGGTGTTATGTGGTATGGTTGCATTGTGTTAATTCTCTATTTCATTCTTAAGTTGTATTGATTACTGATATCTATTTGTACTATTCCGATATTCAATGTTTATGTGCTCTGGTTAAAGGTTATAAAGTGGTTTGATTAATATAATCTATTGACAACTGATTCCCCCCCCCTCTCAGTTGTCCACCAGTTATCTCAAGAATTAGGAGATAGTTATCTGCACCTCGGACTCCTCAGCAGAATGGAGTAGTGGAAAGAAAGAATAGAACCATTTTGGATTTAGCAAGAACTATGATGATGGAAGCCAAATTGCCTCACATCTACTGGAGAGAAGCAGTGAGTACAACAGTCTACACATTCAACAGAGTTCACATCAAGGGTGAAACTAGTGAACCTTATGAATTATGGTTTGTACATACACCTACTGTTAAATATTTCAGAATTTTTGGAAGTAAATGTTATATCAAAAGGGATGATTCAATTGGGATGTTTGATCCTAGATGTAATGAAGGGATATTTCTTGGATATTCAATTCAAAGCAAAGCATATAGATGTTATAACAAAAGATTGTAGAAAATTGTGGAGAGCGCAAATGTGAAAGTGGATGGGCAATATAGAAATCAATCTCTATCATATGACAGGGAACCCGCAGTGGAAATGATCATAACTGAACCGACTATGCCTCAACCGGTACAAGACACTAAGACGGTTACACCGGTACAATCAGAAAATTCAATTATGACTGATGATTAGAACAGTGATTTTGAAGTTCAGAATACACCAAGGTATGTAAGATTAAATCATTATGAAGATCAAATCATTGGAGATAGGAACAAGGGATTTATGACAAGAAGAAGACTAGCAAATGAAGAGGTATGTCTTATTTCTCAAATTGAACCGGCATTTGTTATTGAATCTTGCAAAGATAAACATTGGTTAAAGGCTATGGAAGATGAATTAGATCAGATAGAGAAGAATGAGACTTGGACTTTAGTTCTCCAGCCTAAAAATAAGAATGTTATTGGAACTAAATGGGTTTTTACAAATAAACTAAATGAGGATGGTCAAGTTGTAAGAAACAAGGCTAGATTGGTTTGTAAAGGATATTCTCAAATGGAAGGAATTGATTATGGTGAGACATTTACACTTGTAGCTAGAATTGAAGCTGTTAGACTATTTCTTTCCTACACACCTTATAAGAACTATAAGGTCTATCAAATGGATGTTAAATGTGCATTTTTGAATGGTGAGATTGAGGAAGAGGTATACATTGAGAAGCCTGATGGATTTTCACTAACAGATGATAAAGATATGGTTTGAAAGTTAAGGAAAGCATTATATGGATTGAAACAAGCTCCTAGAGCTTGATATGCAAGGTTGGATAAATATCTTTTGAAGCTTGGTTTTACTAAAGGCAGTGCTAACAGTAATTTATATTACAAAATCATTGATGATGATAATCTGATTATTGAAGTATTTTTTGATGATATAATTTTTGGAGGTGAAGATAAATTGTGCATGGAATTCGCTAATAATATGAAGAATGAATATTAAATATCCATGATTGGTGAGATGAGATTTTTCTTAGGTTTGCAAATTACTCAAACTGACAAAGGCATCTTTATCTATCAAACTAAGTATCTAAGGGAATTGTTGAAGAAGTTTGGTATGGATAATTCCAAACCAGTAAGTACTCCTTTGGTGAAAAGTGAGAAATTATCTATCAAAGACACATCTGCACCGGTAAATTCAACAAGGTATAAGTCTATGATTGGTGGCTTGTTATATCTAACTCAAACTAGACCGGATATTATGAACGTAGTAAGTATTGTTTCAAGATATCAAAGTAATCCTAAAGAAAATTATGAATGTGCAGTAAAGAGGATATTCCAGTATTTGCAAGGAACAACATAATATGGCTTATGGTATTCTAGAGATGATAACTTCACTTTATGTGCATATACAAATTCAGATTGGGCAGGAGATACTGATGATAGGAAGAGCACTTTTGGTGGAGATTTCTTTCTTGGAAAGAAATTGGTTTCATGGATCAGCAAAAAATAGTCATGCATTTCTTTATCTACTGTAGAAGCTGAATATGTTGCAGCAGCAACAAATTGCACTCAAGTCTTGTGGATGAAGCAAATGTTGAAGGATATCAAGGTAAATTGTAGTGAACCAGTAGTTATCTATTGTGATAACTCTGCAGCTATTGACATGTCTAATAATCTGGTATTTCACTCTAAGACTAAGCACATATCAATAAAATGTAACTTTCTGAAGGACAAGGTGGAAGAAAATGAAGTCAAATTGGTTTATTTTAACACTAAAGAACATATTGCAGATATATTCACTAAACCATTGTCTAAGGAATCATTTGAATATTTGAGAGACAGGTTATGGGTATCTACCCCTCTGACAGAAACTTAATTGATGGAGTAGACCATTAGTTTGGTATGCATCATCAACTTTATCCTTTGCTCTAGGTTGATGTAGGGATGCTACTGCTCGGGGGGGGTAGTCAACTTTGGGATTCAAAGGCTTATATTCTTTCTTTGATATTATTGTTAGATTTCTGGCATTGATTTCAAAGGGGGAGAGATAGTGATGTGAAAAATAAATTCAGAACTTTACAGAGATATTATTCATAGGGGGAGAGTGATTGATATTCGGGAGATTGTTGGTTGTCTTCCATAGGGGGAGACTTGTTTGGTATTTCTTGGTACTTAGATGTTTTTCACATCTAGTGTTGCCATCAATGCCAAAGGGGGAGATTGTTGGCAATATGGAGGAATTGATTATGTGTTGCATTGATGTTTTGTCATTGATGTCAACACTAGCTGTTATGGTTGGTTACCGGCAGACAGGTTTTGATTACCGGTAGAAGACCCTGTGTTACCAGTAAGGGTTTAAGGTTTAGCTGATAGAGCTTTTACTAAGAATCTTTGAAAGAATGCATAAGTGGTGTTGGTGCGACTTCTAGATGAAATTCGGGATGCACAAGGTGATCCTTGATCATGCCTCAACTGATTGAAGAAATTGCTTTGGCGTGGTGGACCCAGATTAGGTCTGGTACGTATCTAGGTTATGGACCGGTATCATGTTAACGTGTTCTCTACACATTACCGGGATGGTTTATGGATTGGATAATGTTGTTTTGGTCTTAAGCCGACATGGCATATCATTGTAATATGGATGTATGTAATGATCTTATTGTAATATCATTTAGGTGGCTGACCTAATTGGTTTAGGCCTTAGGGTTTGTATAAATTGTTTTAAGATCTCATTGTAGATCATGGTATGGGAATAATGTGTGTCGTGGTCATGGAATGTAATATCATATGCAAAGGAGATTTGGTTGATCATAGGTGATCGAATTGGGTTTAAGGAAGAGGTTAAAGGCCTCTGGCACTAGTACATTCAGAGCTGATTTCCAACGGCCGTTTGTCAGATTTTTGACGAATTTTCGTCGGAGTGTCGACAAAATCCACTGTCAAAAACTTGGCATCGGATTGGTCAATGATGCCATGCTCGTCGGAAATTTGACAATCCAATGCACTCTGTCGACGGTCAAAGAAGTTGTTGGTCGAAAGCTTGGTATTTGTCGTAATTTCGACGATGACCATTTTTATAAAAAAAAGTAATAATTATCATTGATATAAAATAAAAAAAAACTTGAGAAAAGCTCTTTTGGTTTCTAATTTGGCATTACTATACTATTCACTTAAGCGACGGGTCCATTTATCATAAAAGTGTTCTCCCCTTGTCATTTACCTAGGCGGTCCCTTTAAATATTTTATTCTTGTTCACTTTTAATCTACCTTTTCTAATGTCTGTTGGGCCTTATAAGTATCATGCGATTTTCTGTTGATCCGACGGGCCGCGTTGATTCGCGACCAAAAAGTGCTTGAAACTTAGTTTCCACAAAGTAGCGAAAGGCGAAGGTGGACCCGGCATATAGGTTTGGACCAAAGCTAAACACCGATCAAGTTTCATCTGATCAGGTGGACAGCGTGGTTTCGTGAGATCAAGCTGAGTGTGTTTTAGCCTTCGTGAAGTGGTGAAAGGGTTTGGTGGGTCCCAGAGATAAGCGGTCTTCTTTGGTTAAAGAATGATCGGGTTGGAAAAAGATCAATGGCTTCTCGTTGTTTCGTGGCTGGGAGATGCACAAGCTATACCTTCAGCGAAATAGCGAAAAGGTGGAGGGTCCTGCTAAGAGTGGTAGTAAATGTGGTAACCCCAGTTGGCGATGACATGGTGGTGACAAGGCACTGAGTTGGCAGTATGCAGTGGGTCCGAGCAAGGTTGTCATAAAAAGAGTAAACAACAAGCAAGTTCTTGAGATCTAACGGCTCGCGTGAATTCGCGAAGATAAGATGCTAGCAAGTTAGTCATTGCGAAGTAGCGAAAAGGCCAATGGGCCCAAGGGACAGGCATGGTATGAAGTTAAAAGCAGATCAGGTTTGTTTTTATCTAACGATTCTCGTGGTTTCGTGGCTACAAGCCAAACGAAGAATAATGTTTGCGAAGTCACGAAAGACAGGTGGAAATCACACGGAGGAGTGATGTGACACGTGGTTTAAAAAAGTGTTTGAGGGCCCGCCTAGGTGTAACTAGCAGTTATGTGGGAATAGAAAAAGGGAACACATGGCGGATTAAGGGTAGAACCAAAAGGAGTTTCCAGGGCTAATGGCCGACTTCCATGTGGCATTTATTAACCGGATAACAAGTGGGGTAAGTAATTCCCAGATAAAGGGCCCACTTAAAAGGCATTCATCTCAAGACTGATCCAATGCTTCTCATTGTTTCATGACCCGAAGATGCCCGCATCTTAACCTCAACGAAATGGTGAAAACCATTAACTGTCAAGATGAGGCATGGTTAGTTAAAAGGATTGACAGTCCCAGTTGGAGTTAAAGGTCAGGTGATTTGAGTTTGATCTAACGCTTGGCGCAGCCTCGCGAAGGAAAAGTGCACAACTGTTAAACTCCGTGAAGTGGAAAAAAGGAGGTAGGGCCCGACACTTAAGCAAAGAGATTAAACAGAGATGAAGGCGATGTAAGTTCTCAAGATCCAACGGCCAACATTGTTTTGCGAAAGAGCAAAACAAAGGAAAGACTTAGAGAAATATTGACCCGTTGGAGCCAGTTTTGAATTCGATTTGGCGAATTTAATTCTGAAAAGAAAGCCAAAGCATGCGGAGTTAATTTCTAAAAACTTAAATGCCAACTTGCCCTTTTTAGTTCGCATCAACTTGATTGTTAAGCATTGTTTCATCGAAGTTTGTTGCAGAGCGATTTTCTTCAGGTGAATAATCAGGTTTCTTGTGCTTTTCTTGATAACTCTTGGTTTGTTCTCAACTACTGTTGTGTGAATTATTTCATTAGAGGTCTGTGCTAGCTTCTAGTGGTATAATTGTTTGACCAGAATGGCACCCAAAAGAGAATTTATAGGGAAAGTGAATTACCAGGACCGAAATATCTGTGATGTTTTTTTAGAGCAATTAACCATGTCCACTAATGCCGGGGCTAAGGCCAAAGAGCTAGAACTTAAGAATCCTCGTCTAAAAATTGGAGACGGCCTTTATGATAAGGGTAATTGGTTGAGGGACCCTGAAATAGGATTGTCAGGCTTAGGACTCTTCAAAGTCAGTTTTGGGTAGAGGAATTCCCCAGCTCCTTTGAATGGCATATGGGAGCAAGATGTAGGAAAGCTTGTGGTCCCAGGTGTTTTTATGGATTGCACAGAATTATGACTCTATGGAAAGATGCATCATGAACATAAAGGGATTAGTCTTGATTGAGATAAATGAAGATGAATTCAGGAAAGTGTTTAAACTCAGTGAGTCCTCCAATTTGTTAGAACCTATTGACTTTGAGTCATTAGCCCAGGTTTACAACACACAAAGGGATCATCTTAGAAGTGGCCCATTGAAAGAATTATTTGTAAAGATAGGGGGGTTAATAGTTGTAGGCCCCAGCACAATGGAACCATTCTCTCTCAACCTATTCACTCTGAGAGCTAAGGGTATGTATTGGGCATTATACTAGATTTTTGGAGAGGATGTTGAAAAGAATATGCCAACCCATTATATGTTAATGATTGCACAAATTATAAACCCCTCCCTAGAAATAACATTTGATTATGCCTTATACCTTGCTGATGCAATTCATAAAGGGCTAGTAGGAATCAAAAATGGTAAGGTGGATAGGCCATTTGGATGGTACTCCATGTTAATGCATATGTTTCTGTTCAAAGGAGCTGATTATTTTGGAAAGGAGATGGACCTGATTAAGGTCAAGGATAAAGTTTGATAGATGCTTTGCATATAAAATTAGGATTCTTCTATGCAGAGAAAACCCTAGAATTCCTAAGGCTCTTTTGGAGTTTCTCAGACCAAAGGAGTTTGCAGAGGATATCAAGATTGTTCACAATTGGGGAGACATATATTTGTACCCTGTGTCTACTATTTTTAGAGTGTTTGGATTTAGAGGCACCCCCTTTTTACTACCCTATTAGGTCCCATTGAAGATAGGGATTGCAGAAGTCCTGAGACAAATTGGGGGAGTACAAGAAGTAGAGCTAACCAATAGAGGTAAAGGGACTATTTTCCCAACTATTACCATGGCTCACCATTTTGTGATCACTAAGGGTGGATGGAGATTTTTTGAAGAATTCTTTAAGCCATATAGGTTGTCTACTGTAGTGTCAAGATGTGCAGACCTCGAGGATTTTTTCAATGGCATGTTCAGAAATAGAGCAGTGTGTAGAGGTAGGCCACATCAATTTAAGTTCCCAGAAGATCTGATTAGAAATGAATTCAACTTAGATGAGAAAGAACTGAGGAAGGAGAAGTGGGTGGCATATAAGAAAGCCCTTTGATTTTATCCATCAATTTGACACTGGCTATGACCCCCTTTATAGCTTCAATCCATTTGAGGAGAAAATAAAATTCCTGATTCTTTATTTTGAAGATCTCATGCAAACCTTAAAAGAAAAGAGGGATGCCATAATGCAAAATGAACCTGATAAGGCTAAGATGGTATTGGCTAAGCCTGCCTTTGCTAGAGATATCCCACATGGTGACTATGTAATGCATAAAAGGTCAAAGTACACTGTGATAATGCCAGTGACAGGTGAGCCTTCCACTTCAAAAGGGAAGAGGAAAATTGAAGATGTCATTGACATCCAGGATTCCCCTAAGAAGCAGAGAGTGGGAAAGGAAATTGAAACTGATGAGCCTCAATATTCTCCATCTCAGTCTCCTATCCACATTGGAGATAAACAAGTTGTGGTTGAACAATTATTGCAGTTAGGGAGTCTCGGTGAGATTGCCTATACCTATGAGGAGACCCAAGAGGGGATGCTCGAAGAGCCACCTAATGCTGAAATGGATTTGACTGATGGTGAGTTAAAGGGCCAAGAAATGGACCTTACTATTAAGCAAGCTAGTGAATAATTCCTAGCTGACAGTAATTTTGTCACATCAGGAGCTTTTATACAGTTTCTATGGAAGCAAAATATTGATCAATTCAAGACTAGATGTGAACAAAGGAAAAGTGAACAGCCTCTTAAAATTACAACTCAGGTAGAAGAAGAGGTTAAGAAAGAAATGATGGAGGAGTTCAAAGCAATCACCCCTAAGAAAGGAAGAGAAATGGTAGCAAAGGCTGGTGTGTTGATTCTCCCTGAATGGGATATAGTTGATGCCTTAGTGCTTGATGCAGTGAGGAAAGAAACAAAGCCTATGGAAGGAGTGACATTCAGCAAAGATAATGTTGTTGTTGTCATGTGGTCTTTAAAGAAGGATGAAAACAAAAGAAGGAAGGATGCATCAGATTCTAGCCTCTTAGGAGGCATGATAGTTAAAAGAGTCCAAGACACAGGGGTAGTGGAAGCTGCAAGCATAGTCCTAGAGACTGCAAAATTCAGTGTTGCGGTGGAAGAGAAAGAGGCACAAGAAAAGGCTAATCTCCAATTGAAGTTGGAGACTATTTTAAAAGCTTACAATGATGCTAAAGAAGGAATAGCCAACAGAGACAACATAATTTCTAGACTCCAGAGTCAACTGGCAGGTCAATATCATCCCGGTGAATCTTCTACACTCATGATAGCCTCCTCTCCAACAAGACCCCCTCCTACTAGTCCCATCATTTAATATCCCCCTTCTCCTATGCCTTCTAGTTCCCAATTACCTGAAAATGTCCAACATGAGTTGGAAAAATTGAAACAAGCTCAGACATTGTATGCAAACAAATATGAGGAGAAGGTGAAAGCCACCATCTTGAAGTTTGCTGACTCAGTCAAAACCTCCAATTAATACATAAATATGAAGAGGATTCTTGAGATTTTGATCAAATTGAGAGAAGAAGAAGCCACTTTGGAACCAATCCTAAATAAGTGGGTGCCTAGAGGTAAAGAGTTAGAGCTCATGTGTTCTTCCCATGCAGATGCAGAAGAGAATGAAAAACTAAGGTCCACATGTGAGTTTATAAAAGAGATGAATATTCTTTCAGTGGAAGGAGCAGGTATAAAAAGAAAAGCCCAACTTTATAGGAAAGAATATGAAAATCATAAATTTGAAATGTTTCTAGGAGGTTTCATTGGTCCTATCCAGCTAAAGGAAGAGAAGACTTGGTTAAAGGAGGTGGACCACAATTTGTCCCTAAGGATCAATTAGATTATTAGTACTAATGACACATCCTTATTAGTCCAAACAATTGAGGAAATTGAAAAAGTGAAATCTCATTATGGTTTCATAGAAATAGAGATTGGGCATGTACGAGTCACTTGGAAGCGGCTAGAAGATATGAAATAGAAGATTGCTAGTTTTACTTGGCCTAGTGATGATGTGTATGAGGAGTGGAAAGATAAGTATATGGGATAGAAAGAAGATGCTCGGGAGCAATTATAGGAGGTTGCAATAGAACAACAAGCAGAGGAAGCCGCAGATGCTGAAAAGGACTTATAACCGCTTCTTGAAAATGACCGGTTGTTTGTAACAAACTTTCTTTTGAAGGGTCCAAAGCTTGTATGCATCCATACTATTATAAATGGATACCAGGACTCCTAAAAAAATGATCGCAAGTCATTGTAAGAAAACGCTGCAGAAATTTATCTGAGCTTTTTTCTAGTCTTATGGAGAATACTCTGAGTTTTGTAATATTGTTTGCAATATACAAATGCAGTGCATCCCACTCTCAACCAACTATACAAAAAATAAATAGACGTCTTACAATCGATTTATTTTGAAGATTAAGAATTAATTAACTACAATAACATCTTATAATTACCTCTCACTTTCCTCAATCTACCTTTCCCCGTCAAGTAATCCCCTTCAAATTTGTTAATGGTGTTGGGATCCCAAATGCGATCCACATGGATCTTTGCTGCAAACTTAGGAAGATATTCAGAAATGTACACCATAGTCTAGTATACCATATATCCCTCCACCATAGAACCCTCAGGATGTGCTCTTTGTCGAACCAAAGCCTTCAAAAATTTCAAGTGCCTCTCAACCATCCACATTGACCTAGTGTGTACAGGTCCACACAATTCAATCTCCTCAACTTGGTGTATGAGGTAGTGTTCTTGTGCATTGAAAAAAGCTGGAGGTAGACACTTTTGCATTTCACATTAAATGAGGAATTTTTCTCTTCCAATATTTTATATCATCTTTATGGATTTCTTTACATGACAACCACCTACAAGGTATTCAAGACGCAAAAAAATATATTACATAAGAAGTAAAACAAATCGCAAATATAATATCTATACAACGAACTAAACAAATATCAATAATTACCTTATGTATTTTCCAAGATCATATATGACTTGCTTGACATTATTGTCGAAGTCGTCTGGGAGAGATAGAGGTAGAACGTACTGCAACAATTATAAAATTATCTTTTCATTTTTTTGTAACATAATGAAAAGTACACGTAGGCTCAGTACTTAAATACATACTAAAAACACAAGAACATGAATTACCTTAATGAAGGTATGCCAATCATGCATTTTCATCCCTGGCCCAAATTCACTTTTCTTTGATATGAGATTGTTTATGTTTGTAGCAAATCCTATGGGAAATCGAATTTTTTGTATGACTTCTTTTATAGCATTGCTTTGTTGGTCTGTTAATAACCAAGGAAGCTCACTTATATTAATCTGGTCTCCATGGCTATTTGATTGAATGACATTTATCATTGCATGATTGGAATCCTGAATGTCACTACATATTTTGACGATTTTTTCTTTGTCACGCCTTCCATCCAATATTTTCCATAATGTCTCTGTTATATTCTTTCCAATATGCATACTATCAAACAAATGAACAATTTGTAACTGCTCGTAGTAGGGCAACCTACTAAATTGTCGGGGATAACTTTTTATTCCCTTAGGAAGGTGGTAATTTATGCCTTCACGACCATCATGATCATCAATCATGTCATCAGTAAACAAAAGAAAATAGAAAATATGTTTTATGACAAACCAATAGATGGAATGGCATTACCTTGACGATTAATTCTATTATATTCCAACTTCCACAGGTGAGGTGTCATTCTTCATGGCTTTGATGTATTCTCTTCTTTCCCATTGAAAAGATGTTTTTCAATATTTCGATACTTATGATTTTTGTGGAGAAAGTGCCTATACTCATCAAACACTCTTTCCTAAACTTTTTGAATGACGAGATTTCATCTTTGGACCACAAACAGGACATGCAAATTTTTTGAAGACCTACAAGATAATGTATAATTGGATTAAATATGATAATTTTTTGAATTATAATGTTCATGCACAACTTAAACACTATAACATACCACAAAAATGTGTTAGCCCCGGGGCATCGTGTATTGTCCATAGAAGCATCGCATGGAATTGAAATTGTCTTTGTCCTATTGGTCTAGAGACGTCATACATAGTGACACCATTCCATAACTCCAGCAACTCGTTGATAAGAGGCTTGATATATACATTCATATCTTTAACTTGGTACTTACCTAATCGAATGAACAAAAACATTACATAATTATTATGACCATTGTATTGCAATATTTATAATTAAATTTAGACAACTATATTTAAATGATAAAATGCCTGGAACAATCATTGCCAACATTATGTGCTCCCTCTTTATTGACATCCATGGAGGAATGTTATTGTTGATAACAAAAACAGGCCACACTGAGTAAATAGATCTCATCTCTCCAAATGGATTGACACCGTCCGCTGCTAATGAAAGCCTGAGATTACGAGGTTCTTCTTTAAAGTGTGGCCACTTTTCCTCTATGTCCATAAATGTTGAACCATCCATAGGCATTCGAATAATGTCATCTCGACTTCTATTGCGTGCATGGTAATCCATAAATTGTGCCAAGGTAGTGCACTTGAATAATCGTTGCATATGTGGAATAATGGGAATATAGCGAAGAACCTTGCGAGGAACCCTTTTTGTTATTTGATCTATTCGATATCTACTGATATGACATTCAGGGCATTCAGTTCAAAATTCATGTTGTTTGTGATATATAATATGATCATTGGGACAAGCATCTATTACTTGATACTCCATTCCAATTTCTTTCATAACGGCAGATAATTCTCGGTATGAGCGAGGTAGAATATTTTATGGTGGTAACAAAAACTCACCTATCAATCTATAGCAACAAAATATAATTTTTTATAATAAAGAATATTAATGGTACAACATGATTCACAGTTTATTATGACATATATGACATGCCTTAACATACGTGACATTGTTATGTTGGATAAACCATTCATAACCTTCAAGTTCACCAACAACAATACAGCGGAGAGAAGAGTTGCCTGGGAGCCTTCATAAAGGGCCTCAAATGCCTTCTCAAGTAGAGGGACATCATGAACAACATCAAGGTCATCTTCATAATCATTATCAGCTACACGAGTACTAAATGAGTCATGGATCAATGTATTTGTACCATCATCTTCAATTGTGTTTTCTGGCTCATGATCATCATCTTCCATGGGATCATTATCTTCAGCTTCAATATTCACACCTCCATGTTCATCCACTTCGAAAATCATATTCTCAAGGTTGTGTTGATCCATACCATGTGCTCTGGGGTGCTCGACCTATATAAAATTGATATACATAAATAAACCGTGATCATGATCTCATCATCACGTGATTTATTATGTATATAAATTGTCAAAATGATATAATGAAAAACTTACAAATGGATGATAATCATGTCCACCTTCAATGTGACCATGCAGCCTACAATGTTTCTTCGTTGTTTTGATTAGAAGTCTTCTAGTCTTTAACCCCTTACAAATTTTGCACGGACAATAACATTTTCCATCACCTTTTCTTTTCAAGTTAGACCATAATCTAGCAATTGTCTCCTTATTTTGTTGTTCATTGATATTGTCTGACATGGTCTTTCTTCACAGGCAAGAAAATAGAAATTATTGTCTGACATGGTCTTTCCCTCAAGAGCTGGCAGATCCTGCTTCCATACTTTAATTCTATTTTCTCAAAGGACAATCCTAAAAATCCATGCATTGCAAACAACTTTTTACACCTTTGTTGGTTGTGGTGGCATCACAGAGAGTTTACATCAATAAATGAAGAACATGCCAATGCTTTTAATGCAGCAGTAGAAGTCTATCTCTTATTCAATATCTCTAGTGAAACCCCCATGATCTTTTGTTTGAGTAGAATTTGTTATATTCTAGAAAGGGTCTTGTCCTTTGTTGATGGGATATTCATCTACCTCAAAAAATAATTGTTCTTATCTCCAACAAGAAGTGGAACTAAATGAAGATCTAGCACCATGAAATTAATCCTCAAAAGGATTACTATAGTTAGTTTTGGTAGATAATGATCTGGGTAAAATACTAATGTGGTTGTACAAAACATTATATACTAGCTTAGCATACTCTAACAACTTTGGTGCGACATGCTACATCCAATTAAGTCTCCATCGATATCTCTATTGTGTTTATGGATTGGGATTCAATGCACTCTTTTTATACACAGATTTTACTTTCAACTGAGGAGGTTTGTATGTACTTACTTGTCTTTCGATTGTATCCCTATTTCAAGAATTTCTTCTATCAACAAATCATTTGTTGTAAGTTGTACAAGTGGAAGCTTGAACATGCCTTCCATGCTAGCCTTGTTGATACGTTCAACACCATCTTGTGCAACAAATCTTTAGAACTCCATTTTTTCGAATTGAAGAGTGAGTAGTAGGGACAATATAGGACACTTACAGAGGTTTTGTAAGAGAGATAAATAGACCTAAATATTATGGCTTAATAATGATCAATAGGTAAACAGATAAGAAACTCTCAATATCAAAATGACTTTCTCAATTGTCTTTACTAGAAATGGATAGATCTGCTAATAATGGCTTTATGACTGTATGTCAACTTTAGACTCAATCCAAGAAGAGCTATAACTAATATGTGATATCTAGATTTATGATCTCTATAATATAACAATCCAATAATTATGTTTCCATGCATCTATACCACAACACAAACATCATGCTAGTGTTCAGCCATAGCAATTGATATCCTAATTATAGAATGTGAAATATGCACATAACTATGAATAAAGATTAAGAAAAACAAAGAAAGATGCTTATTGCAAACATAAATGACTAATGGACAAGAATTGAACTTTGAATATCAAATTCACTTATTTGTGTGCATTTAGTAACTCATGTACTTGTGGCCAACCATTTATCTCTTTTATAAATTAAACACTTATTAATAACATTAAATGGCTGAGTAATTATGTTTTAGTAGAAATTGAAAATAAAATATTTTATTTCAAGACAGCTCACACTATTCCCTATCATATTTTAGACTCTTGGTTTTGTTAGTAGTGGTTTGATGTCTTTGGAGCTGATCATTGAATTTCTTTAGTTACGTTTGCCAGCCTACTCCCAGCCTGTGCCAAAATGGGAGCTTTGGAACAAGGTATGGACATCCATCAAAGCATAAAAGACAGAGGAATTTTGTCAGATGTAGTTGCAACTGCACAAAATGGATTTGTTGAGAAGGCTTTAGAAACTTTCAAGCAAATGCAATCGGCAGGTGTAAAGCCAAATTCCATGACCATTGGTACTATCCTCCCTGCCTGTGCCAAAATGGGAGATTTGGAACAAGGTATGGACATTCATTGAAGCATAAAGGATAGAGAAATTTTGTCAAATGTTGTAGTTGTAACTACCTTGGTAGACATGTATGCAAAATGTGGAAGCATAGACAAGGCACGTGAACTATTTGATAGAATGCCTGAAAGAAATGTTGTCTCATGGACTGCAACGATTGGTGGATATGCACAAAATGGATTTGTCGAAAAGGCTTTAGATAGTTTCAAGCAAATGAAATTGGAAGGCATAAAGCCAAATTCCACAACCTTTTCCAGCATCCTCCCTGCCTGTGCAAAAATGGGAGCTTTGGAACATGGTATGGACATCCATCAAAGCATAATGGATAGAGGAATTTTGTTAGGTGTTGTACTTGCAAATGCCCTGCTTGACATGAATGCAAAATGTGGAAACATGGACAAGGCTCATTAATTGTTTGATACGATGCCGCAAAGAGATGTGATCTCATGTGAACAATCAACACGCACATATACGGGAGGAAGGGATTGCTGATACAAAATTGAATGCTCACTCCTCAATCACAGTTCTATGGTTTTACGAGATTAAACTACGACAATTAACCACCACATGTATATTTTTTGCAACTTGAAATTAAAAACTGGGTCAAATTGAATCTACTTCCTGTGTGGGATTGCCTTCGACACGAGTTTGATGTTCTTGGGGGTTGAAGTCGCCACGGATGCCTACGCGGGATTACAATTCACAAATGAATTCCCCACCTCTTTTTTTATTTTTGTAATGGCTGTTGTTGTTGGAATTACAACGAACTCGAGCACTTTTTTGAAAAAAAGAAAATTCTCATTGCTAATGCCTTCTTCGTCAAAACCAAATGGGTAATTTTCGTCGAAATTACGATGAATGCGGACATTTTTTCAAAAAAAAATCAAATTTGGCCACAATATACCTTCTCCGTCGGAAACCTCAAGCGAAAATCTAGTCCAAATGTATTAGTGTGGTATATGCTCCGGTTAAAGGTTATAAAGTGGTTTGATTAATATAATTTGTTGACAACTGATTCACCCCCCCCCCCCCCCTCTCTCAGTTGTCCACCGGTTATTCTAACAAGGAGTAGGTAAGAAAAATAATAAAATATGAAGGGGGGTAATTAGAGGAATATTAAGAGATATATGACATGTGTCATGGAAGGAAAAAGTTAATGAACTAATGAAGTAAATAAAGATTTATTTAATTAATAGAGGAAGTGGGATCAATTAAATAAAAAAAATAGAAAGGATAATTTAAATAAATAAAAATAGGGAAAGGCTAGAAGAGGGTAAATGAATTAATTAAAAAAATAAAGAATTATTTAATTAATAGAAGGCTTAGGATAAAATAATTAAATATATAAAATATTTTTTTAATTAGGACAAGACAATTTTAGTTGTCTACAAGAATATTATCCCTTCATTTTTTGTTGACCTATAAGCTCTTAGGTAGCATGGTTTTTTATTTACATGTACTTGGTGAAGGTTGTGGAGTTTGTGTTTTGGCATCTTGGAGTTCTTATATAAACCCTAGTTCTTTTAGATATTTGTACTTGCATTTTATAGATTCGTTTGATTTTGGATATGTGGTTTTTGTAGTTTTAATTAAAATCTATTCTTTTAACATATCTCTAACATTCTATTATTTTAATTTATAGGTTTGGAATTTCCATATTTTTGGTTTTTAGATTAAAAATGGAATTATATTTACATGGATGTCCTTGAAATGCATGATTTGAGAGGTTTTACTAGTTAATAAAAATCTATTATTTTATATATCTATAGAAAACTATATTTTAGAGTGTAGCTCCCAAGGGTTGTCTCCATGGAGACATTTTGATAAATAAAAAAAAAAGGATAATATTTTATTTATATTCGATTAATTCAATATGGGGTGTGGCTCATGATAATTCTTATGATTATATGTTGAGACATTATTTGGGCTCATGGTATTGCCATTTAGTAGTTTTTGGACCTTCTTAAGTCTATTTAATGAGTTCTGGAGATGAAGCAATGATGTATTGTGTATTGCAAGGTTATTATATTGATTTAATTCTAGGTTGTAAGAGTTAATGTCAGGGAAAGGCACAAAGCCTAATATTTTATTGTATAACTATGTCATTCTTAGGAACACATTAGGTTGCCTACTTTTTCTTTGATCGGTTTATTCCAAAATCATTTTCATAGGGCTTATGTGTGCCTCTCTTTTCTTGTCTTGTCTTTTATTCTTTCTCCTAGTCTTTTCATTATAAGTATTTTTTATATATCAAAATGCTACTATGTTATTTATAGATTAGTTTCTATAATTTTCTCCTCATATGGTCAATGTCAAAATACCAACATGTTTAGTAGTTAATATTTGTTTTGAGTTTAATTTCTAATAGATTTGTGGGTACTTAACCTTACAAATAGTCCTCATGGTCTAAAGTTGTATGTAAGAAAAATTTTAAATGCGATATTCCTATTATTGTGATATAAGTTAATGATATTGTCATCACAAGGAAATAATAAATATATTAGTTCAACATAAAATAATTTGAAATGAATGTTTGAGATCGTGATCATTTTGCACTACTTTCTCAACATTCAAGTATGGAAAAAAACATAGAATTTATCTCTCAAAGCTAATATGGTACAAACTAATTGAGTAGGTTCATGATGATAGATTTTGATTATATTTTATTTCATTTACTCTAAGATTGAAGTTGAATAAGGATGTGTAAGATGATGATATGTATCCTACCTCAAGTACAAGCAACTTGTTCCAAGTCTCGTGTACTTGAGTCACACTCAATTGGATATCTCTTTTTATAGTGATATGGTTTCTAAGATATTAAGTTCTCTTAGGCTTTAGCATTTGATATGTATAAGAGACTTTGACCATGGTTTTTTAGAGGCGTATAACTTGCAAGATACTTTAATTTAGATTAGGTAGGTTGTGTAGGTGAAATAAAATATATCATGTAATAGATATTTTTCTCTCTTGGTTTTGGCCTAATTTCTTGGTATAGTAAGAGCCATATTACTATTTCCTTATTGACTACAAAGGTTGAATATGCAGCTCGGAAAATGACAATCACTTGGTTATTGTACATATTATTTTAGTATTCCATCATCTTTAAATATTTACTTCTTTACTTTATCATGACTATCTAAGTGGCATTCAACTTTCCAAGAGTCGAGTGTTCCATGTCAAAATGAATCATATTGAGATCTATCACCATTACATCAAACACCTCATTGAACTACATGTGATCCATTTTTAATATTCTAAGACAAAGGACTAGATAACTAATATTTTCATAAAGGCTATATGTGAAGCTAGGTTTATACATCTTAGAGGTCTTTTAGGCTTGAGAGGCTGAATGAGTATTTGGTGTTGTCAATCAATGAGGATTGTTGTGAATGTCAATTCCTATATTTTGGATGCATTTTGTTGAGACTTAACAAACCTTAAAAATAAAGGGGTGTTAACAAGTGTCTTGTTAGATGTCTGTGAAGTGTCGAGTAATTAGTCATTAGTCTAGTAGGTGATTTTTCATCCTCAAGATGTCTATATAATCTCTTGTGTGTTCTTTTAGGCTTGAGAGGCCGAATGAGTATTTGGTGTTGTCAATCAATGAGGATTGTTGTGAATGTCAATTCCTATATTCTGGATGCATTTTGTTGAGACTTAACAAACCTTAAAAATAAAAGGGTGTTAACAAGTGTCTTGTTAGATGTCCGTGAAGTGTCGAGTAATTAGTCATTAGTCTAGTAGGTGATTTTTCATCCTCAAGATGTCTATATAATCTCTTGTGTGTTCTTTATAATCTATTCTTTTGTCTTTCAAAATGGATATCATTCACTATTGTGTAAGCTTTGATACTACTAAAACAATCGTTGTACTCTTGATTAACCTAAATATTACATTTTTCAAGTAAAAATTTGTCAAAACCAACATATCATCAAATTTTATTCTCTAATATCAAATAGTTTAATGATTAAGGTGATATTGAATGATAATTAATGATATTATATTTTCACAATCCATAGTGTTTATGTTATTGTTTCTTGATTCGATTGTATGATAGTTTTTACATCGACTTTTACGATCACACTTCTTGATTCATCATAAAAATAAAAGAATGCATAAAGATAATGTTATACTTCATTCATATAAAAACAAAATTTTACTATTACAAATAGAATAACTATTTACTACTCTTGAACATGTAAATAAAATCTAAATCAGATTGACTTTTGACTCTATAAAAGCTTATAGATACCATATATATTGTATTGAAGAGTGTGGCGTTTAACAATATTCATAGATTGTAACTTGGTCATTAAAAAACAGGTATTCCCATCGGGTAACACGCACAAAATCTGGAAGCTTATCTCCTGCATGGTTCCCTAGTTTTTGAACAAAGTAAAAAAACCATCAGAAGCAAACGAGTCCAGAAAATTCCAAAAACCACTTTGCGTGTGGAAATGAGCAAATCAGATGTCCTATCAACCTCAATACTCCTGATGAATTTCAACGTTAGTTTCTCGAATAGTGTGGGGATATCTGTCAGTCTGCATTAAGAGGCCATGTGAAAAAATGCCATTAAAATGGTGATACCTATTATGTTTTATATATTCTTTTGCAGAAAATGTGTCTGTGGAATCAGATTCCTGTGGCGACGTAATTTTTCTTTGTCGTGAGGTTTACGGTTTGTTTACTGATTTAAATAATGGGCATTCAATTTATTATCAGTTGGGGATCTTTCTCTTCACATGCCATGAAATCGGAGTATACTCAGGTCTAGAAGATTATTTTACTGGTTTTATTGACAAAGGGAGAGAAAAAACACTTGCCAACATCTAAAATCACCCACCAAAGCTTAAACACAAGATAAACTAAAGAACATAGAGCGGGAACAAAAGATATTTCAGCGAGTTAAAGAGCTGAAGTGAGAAGATTGAATGCATATTGTATACAAGAACTGAAATGAGAAGCTCTTAAGTGTTCTATTTTATATTATAAATAATCAAAGATAAGGTTCGTGGTGATTGTTTTTTTGGTTAAGGTTGACATGAAAGATGGAGTAGATAGTAAGAGAAGAGAGTATCTTTTCTTGCTGTCTCATTCTGATAATAGATTATGGAGAGTGATTGGATCCATCATTATGTCGAAATAAAATAAGGAAAGATGAAATAGATAGTAAAAGAAAAGAAATCCGTTCCTGCTATCTCGTCTTAATAGATTATGGAGAGTGATTGGATACATCATTATATTGAAATAGATTTAAGAGAAGAGAATATCTTCTCTTTCTATCTCGTCCCAAAATTAGATTATGGAGAGTGATTGGATCCATCAATATGTTGAAATGGAACAAGGAAAGATGGAATAGATAGTAAGAGGAGAATATCTTCTCTTGCTATCTTGTCCTGATAATAGATTATGGAGAGAGATCTGAAACATTGATAAAGGATAAAACTTACACAGTCTAATCCATAGAATAGACAGTAAGACAAGAGAATATCTTCTCTTGCTATCTCATCCTGATGTTGAAATAGAACGAGGAAAGATTGAATAGATAGTAAGAATTCAGAGAATATCTTCTCTTGCTAGCTCATAATTCAGAGAATATCTTCTCTTGCTATCTCATCTTGATAACAGATTATGGAGAGTGATTAGATCCGTCATTATATTGAAATACAACAAGGAAAGATAGAATAGATAGTAAGAGAAGAGAGTATCTTCTTTTGCTAGCTCGTCCTGATAATAGATTATGAAGAGTGATCTAAAACATTGGTGAAAAAAATATTGCATAATCTAATCTATGGAATAGGCAGTAAGAAAAGAGAATATCTTCTCTTGCTATCTCATTATGATAATAGATTACGAAGAATGGTCATGGATTAAAAAAATCTAATCCCCAAAAACAACTAATCTAATCCCAAAATCCAAAAAAAAAATTAGATAATGTGCATTGTTACAATGTTGATTGATATTTCTTGGGTTATTTGTACTGCACCGCTACTTGAGATTCTTTATTATTTCGCCTTCTTTTCTGCAGCATTTTCTTAAATTACCATTGTTCGTCTTCATGCGAAAATACAGACAGACAAAGGATTCATGCGAAAATGATACAAGGAAGATCTTGTTATGTTCGATTTTATTTGAGGATTTTTTTCTGCAGTTGACACATTACTTCAGTTTTTCTATATATAGACTGTTATTGATCAACATTTAAAATTTGTCTGTGACTCCACTTTTTGACAGATTAAAAAATTGAGAAGATAAATCTCCACAATATATAATCACACGATGGAGGGAAAAACACCTCCATAATTGTACGGAAATTTTTCATTTAATCCCATTGGTATGGATGCCCTAAATGCATGGTTTTAACATCTAGTTTCTCTTTTTTGGAGTATATGTTGACTTTAGTTTTAATTCATTTCTTTTAGATGATTTTATAATTCCAAATTCAAATCTTTTGTTCATTTAAGTCAAATTTTCAAGAAAAGAATTATTATATGTTAGTGTGTATATTGAAGGTTTTGATTTGTATATTTATGATTTATATTTAATGTCATTATTTTAGATCATATTAATTATCAATAGATCATTAAGGATAGGATCTTCTATTTATATGGAGGATATTAATTATAGTCTCGATTCACTTAATCATAAGTATATTAATATATTGCATTCTTTGTTTTGGATGTCTTCAATCTTGTTGCATTTGCTATGGGATTGAATGCTATCAAGTAAGTCAATAATTCTCTCTCTATTCATAATAAGATCAAAGGCGATTTTTAACATGCTACTAATCTATCGATTTTGTATGTGTAGGAATATAGGCAAACTTTTTTTAACAATTTTAAAGGTGAAAATTAGTTGTAGATAAAACCAGATAGGAGGAATAATGTATACAAAGATAAGACCATAGATATTACTCAGTTTGATGCAATCAAAGATAAGGATTCAAATGATTGGTAGCCTTTTCCTCGTAGCAAACACTTTGAACACACCCATGAAATTTCAACAAATACAATATTGTCGCATGCATCATTTGAAGCTCATTCTAACACTAGGATTTTTAAAAAGAAAAGTTCTCATTTGGTTCATTAACACTAAGGTTTCCATACATGTAATTTTTTTGTTTACATTCAACTACTAGATATGGAAAGTTCTAGAAATAAATAGTGCAACACTAGTCACAAGTTAAGTGGCATCTATCAAATGGGCTTGTAGAGAACATAATAAAATCCAACTAGGAAGATAATAGATACCAAACAAGAAAACAAGATCGAGATTAATAGAGAAATGAAAATATTTATAATGGCAATTATGTAGTTCCAAAAAACCAAGCTACCATGTAGGATTAAAGTAGTTCACCACAATAAATGAATGCTTGAGAGTAAATCCAATTAGCCAAGTATTGTCTACAATACGAATAATGGTGTGCATTCCTTAGTAAATTTAAACCTAACATTCTCTTGACTTCATAAAATTGACAAGCCATTATAAAATCAAATTGTTGTTGTAATCCATTAGCTTTTAAAATAAACTAATCTCTATAAGGTGCATGCTAGATATAGGATACATAGTGAGACACGATAACATTTAGTAGGGTTGGGTTAATGGCTATTGGGTTATAATGAAAGTGATAAAACAAGTGTAGAGAGTGTGCCAAACCAACAAGACCTAGGTTTTATACTCAAAAGAGATTGCACCAACACAATGTGTGTGAGAAAATAGTGTAAACACTTAAAATTGACCACTATCATTAAATCAATTTATCTATGTTATTTGTCTATTCCCCTCAACCTAATAATTAATTAAATAGTTTATTACTATTTGATTAGTTATCTTATTTCTTCTATTTTCCCTTCTAATCCCTAGGATAATTAATTTAATTCATTTACCTAGTCTAACAAAACCTTAGCCCTTCCTCCCATTAAATTAAATAAATATCACCATTTATTTTATTTTATTCTAAATCCCCAATTTCCTCCAAATAAGAATTAAAATGAATACTTAATTTCCTATTTTCTCTCTCCAAGTGTCACTTCCTCCTTTCCAACTTGCATCCTAAGCCTAATCATAATTATATTTTGATCCTACCTAATCCTCCCCTAATCACTTGTCATTCCTAATCCCTTAGATTATGGAGGGTCCAACTCATTTTCATTACACCCTCCTTGTCCTCTTGGCCTTAAAAACTTTCTCCTTTTGGGAAGGATTCCAACATGGATCCTTTCCCAAAAGTACACTCAAAAGGAAATTAAAATTCCTTTATTCATCTCATGTTCATACCTTTGGAAGGTAGAACAAGGCTTACCTCTCTGGCAAGATCCTCCCTTGTTCTCTCAAGGGTAGAATATCTCTCTCAAGCCCTATCATGTTGTCACTTGGCAACATCACATAACTTGAGAGATCATTTACCATCCTAGCCCTTGATATTTCTCCTTAAATCCTCACCTTCCTTTCCTTATTACCAAAAACACAACCATTTTTCACATAATGCATCCAAAATCCAATAGATCATTGTTATTATATCAAAATCACATGAAAACACATCATAATAAATAATCTTGGAGAATTCTACACAATAAGAAGATTGATTATTCCATTTTTAATGGATTTTTTATGATTTGAGCTCCTTTTTTACCTAATATTGATTGTTTCTTTTTCTTATTTTTTCAATCATTTTTATTGCACAAAAATATAGAAAAATAAAATAATAAATAGATGATTGAACACAAGTGAACATTGAGCATGGATATCTATAAGGGTAGACACAAGTTAGGTAAGTATCTATGGGATCATGAACAAGAGCACTAACCTCTTCAAGATTGTACAAGCCTATCATAACATAGTTTGAGGACCTAGAGGGGGCGGATCAAGAATATCATCATTATCACCCTCAACAAGAAACATATCCTCAAGTGATGAAGGTTGAGTAGGTAGTGATGAACAAATAAGGGATGTAGTATCTATCTATGTGAAGGATTTTAGTGTAAATAAGGTCATTTCATATCTAATTAGGTGATCACCCTTTCTAGATTGACCTATTCACACTAGTTAAGTCTCTACTCATGTACTTTTTTCTCTTTATCTCACTTCATGTGGATAAGACGCATGTAATAACCTTTTGAGACACCTATTCTATGCACACTTTACACATGTGCACACACTTGTCATTCAAGCAAACATGTGTTGCACCTTTGGAAAAATAGTCAGTAATTTAGTCCTACCTTATTACCTTCTCTACTTTTCTTATATATAAAAGACTCTCATTATACATTCACACACTCTTATATTTATATGATAGACATTATTACATGGGAAACCCACTAGAATCGTTTGATGTCTTACACCTAAATAATTTTCCTATGTTCATTGGCCTCCTACACTCTATTGTTAGTGATAAATGTAAGAATTTCCTCAATATTGGTCGCAAGGTTAGGCATATTTTGATACCTAAAACTTTGCATTATATTCATTGCTTGCGATGATGGTGAATGCCACACTGGATCTTCCTGCAACCACGTCCACCAACTCATGTCAAAGTTTTCAACTCCAATGAGAGTTTAAATATGCAGGCATTAAAATATTATTGATACCAACAAAGAGAGAAAGACAAAACCTAAACAATAGCAACACCGGAGACAAAAGGAATTTGAGAGAACTGGAAAAAAATTGGCAAATATCTTAGACGATGTTTGGAAGGCTTTACAAGATAGTCCAAGTATGCATATCAACCTGTGGGTTATTTTTTGTTTATTTAAGCTCTCCTGAAAATTAAGATGCCCTTTATTTAAAGCAATAAAAAAGAAATTAGATTTCTTATACAACAAAGGTTGCAGACATAAATATTTTGTGTATAATTAAGGAGCTAGTATACTACTACAATATTTATTAGATTGAGAATAAAAATATTTGAAAATAAGTTTTCTTGCATCTTTCTAGAATTTTTTTTGAGTTAGCACCAATGTAAATGAATTTGGAACGTTGATTTAGCATGAAAAAATCATAGCAAAAACAATCTTAGGTTTTTGAGTGTTTTAAGAAAAAAAGAAAAGAAAATGTATTTTTTTATTTGTTGTGATACTTTTTGGGGAGATGAACATTACAATTATTTTAGGAAAAACAATCAAGAAACGTCTTTCTATTGTTGATAATAACACAAAATTAAAATATAATATATGAAAAAGATATCCACAAAAAATCATAAAAGAAATATATAATAAATTGAACAAAACTAAAACCAAGATCATAAGACATCAAACGATTTCATGTGGTGAGAATAAATTCTCCAGCTTTTCCAATTCTTAGTTCTAAAACTTTGAATTATAATAATGTCAAGAGGAACTATAACAGGTGTTTGGTAAGGATATGGTTGGTGATCTTTCAACCCATTTAGTAGATTTAAAACTATAGATTCTTAGGGTAGCTCGTACGTTGTACATGTAAAGGCATGTTGAAAAGTGGTAAAAAAATTCTATCCAGTAAAATAAGAAAGATATGTAATGTATTTGTTTCAACTACCTCACAAAAGAAAAGGAGCCTAATATATGTGAAATATAAAGCTACTTGGGTAGTTGTGCACGGGGAAGGAGAATTGAATGAATGAAATTATTTGAGAAATTTGTGAAGATTTTATAGTGTCAAAATATTTGTTATAATTTCTTTTTTTTACATTTGATTTTTGGTGTTTAATAAGAGTTTATTTCTTTACATATGTTAAAAAATTTAAAACAACAATATTAAATTTTAGTCTTATAGAATAATTTTTATTTAAGTTTTTTCTTCTGATTTTGGATGTTTGGTAAGAGTTTTTAATTCTTAGATTCTACAAATGTAATTCAAAAAAAAAACAATCCATGTATTATAAATATGTTCCATACATGCATAAATAAAAATTTATTTTAGTAATTTATAACAAATCTAAACATTTTGAACATCTATCAACTCAACAAGTCTAACTCCCAAATCTACTGTACGATGTATGCTCTCGACGTAGTTTCGGCTCCTGCCTCTGTTGTGCATGTTTCTTCCCTTGCAGCTACGTGTTCCCTCCTGGTGCAGCCTCTGCAGTGGGCGGTGAGGGATCGACTCACCCTTCCTTGGATGCTCCTGTTTCTTCCTCGATTGCAGTTGTGGTGGCTAGGGTCATTGGTTCTGGGGATGCAGCGGCAGCTTCAGGAGGCCTTTTTGCTGGTTTTAAGCAAGTGGTCAAGCAACGATCTGGTGATAGAGGTTTTATCCCTATCTTGTGTGCTATCTCAATGAAGGTGAATAAGGAGACTAAGTTAGATATAGAACATAATGTGTCTATTTTTTCTAATCATGGTGTTATTTGTCGATTCAGGGGTTTTTGGCCCAGCCTCCCTAAGCTGCATGATTGGATCTCCCATTATTGGGAGCCTCTTATTTCTGGTACTGTTCATATTTACCCTATGGCTAAAAGCTTTTTTATTGCAAATTTTGAGAATGTTGAGGATAGAAATAAAATCTTGTGTGAAAATTATTTTTGTTGGAAGGATAGCTTCCGTTTAATGGTTAAACCCTGACACTCTGATTTCAATCCTTTTTCTGAAATGTTTAATAAGATTTTGATTTGGGTTAGGCTTCCTTATCTCCCTCTTCATTTGTGGGTTGATTCTCATTTTGAGGAAGTTGGTAATGCTCTTGGGTATTTTCTGTTGGTGGATGACGATTCATCTAACATTCTTCACTCCACCTTGCTCGTATTTTGGTTGAGCTAGATGTTTCAAAGGGATTTCCTGCTGAGATAATTATCAATTCTTCTATGGGCAATTGGGTTCAATATTTGGACTATGAAGGGATACAGGCTTTAGGTGTCAAAGATGTTTCAAAATGGGTCATGCGGCTAAGAGTTGTGGTTTGAAAAGAAGACTTTGTCTGCCTCATGGTGGAAAGGTGCTTCAAATCAGCATTACACGGTTGAGCAGAAGTTTGATATTCATAAGGGCTCTCAAATGGCAGCGCAGGATATTGTTGTTCTTCTCAGATTATTTTGGCTTCTGGTGGTGTTGAGGCTAGTCTGCAGTCTCATGTCCCTCATTTTGATTCCTCGAGTGGAATTGTGCCCCGAGTGTCAATGTCTAGTGATTGTGCTTTGGTTGTAAAC
Source organism: Cryptomeria japonica (assembly GCF_030272615.1). Taxonomy (NCBI): domain Eukaryota; kingdom Viridiplantae; phylum Streptophyta; class Pinopsida; order Cupressales; family Cupressaceae; genus Cryptomeria; species Cryptomeria japonica. The sequence continues at coordinate 628,895,959 of NC_081406.1, read as the reverse complement.
TCTAGTAGTGTTCATGATGACGCTTTGCCTGGAGGGAGTATCTACGCCTCTAAGAAGGGGGGTGCTACTGGTGCTCCTTCTCATATTTTTGGTGGTTCAGCATTAGGTTCATCCTGAATTGGTTTGATGTGGCTGCTAAGGTGGAAGAGGGTTGGATAACTATTAAGGGAAAGAAATCTAAGATGCTTGCGCCCTATTTTGACATGACTCTTCGTTCCCAAAAGGGTAGTACTAAAGGTAAATATTGAGGGTCCCTAGTTGTGGGTGATTGGGTTGGAGTTTTTTCTGCCCTTTCTCTAGTTTTTGGTTGCTTGTTGGTTTTTTGTACAGCTTTTGTTCAGGTTGTGGGTGTCTCTTGGTTAAACCCTCTTTGTGTCCCTTTTTGAGGTCGGTTTTATCTCTACCCCATTGATGATTTACTAAATATGTTTCTATGGGGTTGTTTATTTGTAGTGATTTGTTTTGGCTTAATATCTTGTTAAGTCCAAACTGATCTTTTTTGTAAAGGGTTTCAGGTCTCTTCAAAACCTGTTTTTGCTTTAATCCAAAACAAATCTAAACATTTTAATATTACTAATTGAAAATTAATTATAAATACATATTTGGGCAAAAAATATTAATCTTTTTACAAATGTTTTATTTTTAATTTCAACTATGTGCTATAACAAAAAAGAAGAAGACATATAATAGTAATTTTTTCTATAGGATACTATAAATTATCCATTTTGCATAATTTATTTAGTATAGTGATAAAATAAAGTGATTATTAAAAAAACTAATTTTAATGGCATAATTAAATAAAAATGATTTTCCTACCTATTTGTCATAATATTTATTATATTATTTATTTATAAAGAAAATCATTATGTTATTTGGATATTTGTATCTTAACTCATTGTATTACTATTAACATGTACCATTATGTTTTATCTTTTATGAACAACTAATAATAAAAATAAAAATAAAGTTGAATCTAAAGTAAACATTGAATAGAAAGGCATAAAGTAAATGTTGAATACTTGTCATTGCTTGCTAAGAAATCTTCTTTACAATTGTCAAAATTCAAAAAGCATAAAAAAAATTGTAATTTTGTCCTTAGCAATATGTAGACTTAATCATCCTTTCTCTTGGCCTCCAAAATATTTTTGGGCTTTTCAACTCAAAAACAATCTCCATGAATTTTGATGTATGTGCAATAATAGCACAATCTCTAAAAAGGGAGATGTTTTCTTCCACAACTTACTATAGATGGTTACTGGAAAAAGACAATTGGAGGTTATATGAAGTGCGTTAACCTAAATAATATGTAGAGAAATAATACATAGCATCTTGCAGCAACCATTGTGATGAAATTCAAACACAACTAAGGAAAAACAAAAGAGACTGTCACATATCTAAAGTTGGGTTTTTTTATTGTGTAAACAAAGAAACATAAATTAGAGCATAAAGAAATTGTGCTTTATATAAATTTGGGCATTTTGATGTGTACTATATCTGTATAATGGAGGTATAATTTGCGATTATATTCCTCAAATTAATTTGCATTCATTTGTGGTTAGTTTTTTACATTTCAAAATTTTTTCTTCTATATTGTAAATATTAAATACTAATAAATTCAACTTTTACTTTTGTGATTTTTTGTACCATCCAATATATTATTCAAACTATATTTTACTATCGGTGTAACCATTGCGCCTTCTTTTGGTGCAAGTGCTAGTATTATGCTTATTTTGTTTCACTAATGGAAGGTTATTTTTATTGCATTCATGTCTTGGCTTTTCCATCATGGTACTAGAGAAATGGTTGCACTTTCCCTCTTGCATCAAGGTGGCTTCAACACTTGGACCTATCATTGGAGCATTGTAGAGCTAGAAAAATATCACCATTGACTTTTAAAGACCCAAGAAACAAAGAATAGATTTTTATTTGTGAAAGTCAATAACTTTCAATTTTTAATAATTTTTTATTCACTATAATTTTGTATCATATAAATCTATATCATAGTACAACTTTCTTTGAAACTTTTTTTAAAAATTGCTAGAGATCCAAAATCACCATCTACCCATCTCTATATTTGGTTGAAATTTTGGTTTTTGGCTTGGATTTATACCCTATTTAACCTATTTGCAAGTATTTTGCAAGGTTTGTCAAAGATTTAAATTGTGTTTTTTCTAGCATCTTTATCTCATTCATTATTTAATTTTAGTGGTTCATTTTTAATGCACAACATCAAGCCATTTGATAACATGGGGAAATTAATTTGATGTGTATACTTATCACAGTCTATTTGAATATAATTCCTTCAACGTTTCTCACTAGTTGATTTCAACTTGCATCCACACCATCAAGTGGCTTCATTATTTTCCCCAGTCATAATTATTTGATATAAATCTATTGTTTATGTGAAACATCATGTGATTTGATAGCATGTGGAGATAAATTTTATGTATGAACTTCTTACATTCTTTTTAAATGAAACTCCTTCCATGTTGCTCAACAATTGATTTTGACATGCATCCACACCATCAAGAAACACCATTATTTGTTAAATTCATAGTCATTCAGCTTATCATCATGATGAATTAAAAAATCCACACCATTCGGTGGAGCCACAATTTGAGGGCTTCTCCATCTCTCTGTCATGAACTTTAAGCTCGCATGCCTCTATAAGGAGGCTTTATCCTAGCATATTCTAATTTTTTTACTTACAAGCACTACTACATCACTCATTTTTAGCATTTCAAATAGACTCAATATTGTTGAAAACGTTGCCAACATTTTTAATTATGGATTTGAGGTATCTTCATGGAATGGAAGAAACTACAACACTAGAGGCACTTTCAAGAAGTTCACAATGAAAAATCAACAACATATTGTAGGTCAAGATTCTTTATTGATTGAATATCCTAACATTTTTTAAATTATTATATTTTATTTTTTTGTTTGAGATTTTTCTTGATAAACCTACCACCGTAACATAGAGGGTGAAATTTAAAATGTTCTCTATCCCACATGGCCTCTCTTCCAGTAACCTAAATCTACTACAAGTACTTCCACAAATGGCTCCTTTGTCCTCCATGTGAATTCTACTTGGTCTTCTAATAGACACATCACCACCACAAGATCAATTCAACCCACTCCAACAACTTTTATAGTTAACATTAATATTATAATTCCCTACATAGTTCCATGTAATGTTGGCATATGAGTAACATTTATTGTTATCCATTGTACCTAAAATTTGATGTAATGTTTTTGATTAAGGTAAAAACGGGTTTTGAAGGGACCCAAAACCCTTTAACAATAAAGCCTCATCTCTTTGTTATCATTAATATTTAAATTATAATAAATTTATTATTAATTAGATTTTATGTCTAAAATAAATAATAGTCTAATCTAAGCATGTGTCGGTGTTTATTTTTAAAAGTGATTGAGTTTGTTTACAAATAACTTATTAAATTAAACAAATCTTATTGTGATATACCATTAACCTCTAGGCCAACTAAAAAATCTCTGTCAAACCATATAAACATGTAGAATCTTTTTGCAGCATATTCTAAAAAGCTTGCCAATCTTTTAAACTCCTTATTATCAAATAAGATAGTTAAGAAAAAAAACAAATGAACATCTATCTTCCTATTAAACATTGACATGTAGACAAAATAGTTTTAAAAAATATAGTTTAAACTCATCACATGAAAGTAAAAGAAATTTTGTGAGAATGTTAACAATCCATTCTATATACAATGTCGAGATGATTGTGTATCAAGATCATTAGGGTAGAGAAAATAATGGGTGATAGAGGTACCACTACATGTTATACTAGGTGGACAAAATGGACCCTATGGTGGTGCACTAAAAATGTCATGTCAATAATTATCCCCAAAAGAATTCCTCTAAATTTCAAAAAGCAACCAATCATGTGATGCCACATCAACACACCATTAAGCATGACTTAATGTACACCTATTGGTCTTACTTTTCTTGGGACCATTTTGGATACCTTCACAAAAAAACATGATGTGGCATCATATTTGACCATGTTGACTTGAATACATTTTTTTAGGTAGGGGAATTGACAAGTAAATTTATGTACAAAATTTAGAGTAATTTGAAACATCCACATAAGATTTTGAGAAATGCAAAGTTAAAGTATGCACGTATTGATCTATTTCCCCTAGTTATAATATTATAGAGTCATATATAAAAAACCATGTTCCATAATAAAACTTATCTTCTTAGTGTACCTAATTCCTTTGCAAAGTCTAAAATTAAGGCATTAAACATCTCATCTGGAGAATTTGACATGTGTATATACTAGCACTCTATATCAATATTGTTGATTCAATCAAAACAACAAATGGATGGTAAATCACCAAAATGATAGGGTTGTAGGTTAATAAGTACCCTTATCGACATCATCATTGGAAGCATGTACAAAAACTCTGTCCTTCCTCTCCATCAAAGCTTTGCCGAATGAGATGTGCCAAATTTATTTGTCAAACTCATATTTAAGTAGGTTAGAATGGAAGAATGAAAGAAATTGGGATTCCAAAATGAGTATAGAGTTGTTGTGCATAAGCTTTATGAGAAAGTTAGAGATAAAAATCATAACTAAAGAGGGTATATTTGAGTGATTTGATAGAGACATTGGAGTCATGTTCTCTTTCTCCCATGATGTTTGGTTTGTATATTGATAAACTAGAAGAATGGTTAAACAACAACATAGGAGAGGGTATCTAGTTAGTGAGACACGTGATAAAGTTGTTGTAATAATTTATCCCTAAAAAGCTTTTGAGTTTTCTTGTAAGTGTAATTCATCAGACTTAATTACTACTCCATCAACCATCAAGCTACAATGCATGAGTTCAAAAGGTACTACACTAGACTAGAGATATTTTATAGAGGATAACACACCAAACCTACCGATTTGAAAAATGTATAGCTTCATTTTCATAAAAGACGCTAAACTCGCATTGAAGATGCTTTGAAATGATTCACATGCAAAGTAATGGAATCATTTGGGTTACCTTATTTCATGTTGATTACTCACAATGCAGTTCACTCTTCTGATACCATCTCATCAAAGACCATTTCCAGTAATTAAAGCCAGTAGAACCGTCAGTAAGAACGTCAAAATAAATCATACAATAATTTTATTGACACAACCTTTTCTCGTCATAATGTGATTGTTGAATGCCTCTCGATGTAATAGCAATCTAAGGACATGATTAAAGAGAATAGAAAAAGATAGGAAAACTTCATGTAATCCATCATTGATATTTTTATCTCTTGTAACAATATTAAAATTAGTGATGTAGTTCTAATTGTATACTCTTCTTAATTTCTTTTATTCTATTGTTTTTTTTTTTAGAAAGTTGGTGTTGTGTATATTGTGTTTTGTTTATTATTGTTTATTTCTTTTGCTATCTTGAATGTTAGTGTTATTTTATATTAATAATTACGAGGGCAATGTTAATGAGAAAAGAAAAAGTTTGGAAAGTTTCAATTAATCCATCATTGATACATTTATCTCTTGTAACAACATTCAAATTAGTGACGTGATTTCAGTTGCATACTATTCCTAAAGGTTTTCACCTATTAATTTTTTTCCGAAGGAAATTAGTGTTATGTAAATTGTGTTTTGTATATTAATGTTTATTTCTTTTTTTATTTTTATTTTGAATGTTAATGATATTTTAGATTAATAGTTATGAGGATAGTGTTAAAAAATATAGCAAGAGTTGATTTAATTTTATGCATTCATTGTTAGTGCAATACTAGGGCTATCAATCTAGCGATTATGAATCAAATATCTATCTATCTATTTTTTTTCCCAACATTATATATCCCATTATGACTAACGTGCTATAATATTACCTATCCAACTGTAGACACCTAAAATTGTCCTAGCCTAGTTAAATAAATATTTTTTTTATTTAATTATTTTATCCTAAGCCTTCTATTAACTAAATAGATTTTTATTTCTTTAATTAATTCACTAAGCCTTTTCTAGCCTTTCCTTATTTAAATATTTTTTACTTATTTAAATTATCCTTTCCCTAAATTATAAATATTTTATTTATTTAATTGGTCCCACTTCTTCTATTAATTAAATAGAGCTTTGTTTATTCAATTAATTCATTAGCTTTTTCCCTCCATGACACTTGTCATTTATCTCTTGATTTTATCCTAACCACCTTTCTAATATTTTATCCTTTTCCCTACCTATCATTTAATCCTAGTTGACCATTTATCCTTTCACCTCCTAATCCTATCCCTTCATTTCTAAGGTGTCTTCTATATAAGAGGATTCCTTCATCCTTTCATAACCCTAATTTAGCAATCTAACTAATGCGCCTAATCAGTGATCAATCAATCTTCATGCGATCAAGCGACTTCACAATCACAATCTGTTCTTTGATGAGCTCTTGTGCACACATAAAATTTGAGAGCAATCATATCAAACAAAATCAATGGAGATAGGAAACAATGGAGATCAAACCCTATCAAGCATGTGAATGGTACAATCTTTCTATTTTGTTGTGATTTGCATGTTTTAAGTTCTTCATTGGTGTATGGTGGATTCTTGATTGTAGAGCTAGGGTTTATGTGGCTGGGTATTTGTTGGTTTTACAATTGTTTAATCTTCCAAATTTCACTGCACACACCAACAATACCTTGGGAGGCACTTAACTCCCCCATATCTTGCTTTAGTTGAACCCTTAAATAGATTCAATATTTTTGACAAGAAGAAGTCACATTAAGTGGCCATGCAAATGCCTAGTATACTCTTATTGATGTTGACGTTGAGACTATGCTCATGTTATATACATCTAATGTATGATTAAGATGTTGCCAGTTGAGTCTAAGATTATTCAAATTAATTAAGATTTATATTTTTTATACAATATTTCAACATGCAAATCACACAATTCACATTCAAATAAACTAGTAATTGTACCTTGGTGTGCAATGGGTACGTTGAAGAGGTGTAGAATTTCAATCTTTTGGGGAAAATTTTGGTTTATTATTGCATACATATATGTAGTATATTTGAAGTTAATTGGTGGGTCATTTAGCAAAACCTTTGAAATGGGAAGATAATTCAACTCCATTAGCAATAGGATAATGTTAGTGAGAGATGGGGATATAAAGGAGAGATAAAGAGGGAAGAGTGAGAGAGAGGGGTAAGGAGATAGAGATATAGAGGAAAAGAGATAGATATGGAGATGGGGATGAAGATACATAAGGGATGTGTGTGTGTGTGTGTGTATGTGTGTAGAGAGAGAGAGAGAGAGAGAGATGTTTATGGTAAATTTGGATACTCTAATATTATAAATCTAAATAAAATCCAACCACTAAAACCCTAGATTTACAAAGAAACGCAACATGACATTAATGAAGAACCAAAGAACATGCAAAACAATAAACTAAATTAGATTATACCATTCACACATTTCATGGGATTGTCTTCATTGTCTTCCTATCTCCATTGATCTTGCTTAGTATGATTTCTCTCAGATTTGTAGCTTACATTAGAGATCAATGGGGAATGGATAGTGGTTGTAGTAGACAATTAGGAAAAGTTTAGGTATACTTTAACTTGATTGATTGAAAAGAGAGAGGAAGGCGCCTCTTTTATAGAGAACACTTTACTAATGGAGGGCTACCTGGTTAGAGGGTAGGAAGGATAAATGGTCAGCTAGGATTTAAGGGTAGGTAGGAAATAATAAAATATTGAGAAGGTGGTTAGAAGAAAATTAAGTGATGGATGACACTTGTCATGGAAAGAAAAAGCTAATGAATTAAGTAAATAAATAAAGATTTATTTAATTAATAGAGCTGTCGCTAGATAAATTGAATAAATAATTTTTTTATTTAATTTAGGGAAAAGGAAATTTAAATAAAATATATATTTATTGAAATTAGGAAAGGCTTAAAAGTGGCTTGATGAGTTAATTAAATAAATAAAGATCTATTTGATTAATATAAGGCTTAGGATAATGTTTATTTAATTAGGCTAGGATAATTTTAGGTGTCTGCTATATATATATGGAAAAGACAAATATATAGAGGTTAGGGAGGGAGAGAATGATAGAGGGAGATGTAGAAAGATAAATATAGACATAGGAAGTGATATACAAAGAGGTCAAAAAATGGAGAGATATTAGGGTAGAGATATAAAATGATAATAAGATATAGAGAGAGATGAAAACATTTATAGATGTAGAGGTCTTGGAAGGGGGAGAGGGGGAGGAAGAGGGGGAGAGAAAGATAGATGTATAGATGAAGATAAAGTGAGAGATAAAGAGAGAGGTAAAAGATGGAGAGAGGGAGAGGGAGGGGAGAGGGAGTGATAAAGATAGACATATAGGGACACGAAGAGGGATAGATAGAGAGATATAGTGGGAGAGGAAAAGATAGGAAGTGTATATGGTGAAAAGTGGATAATAGAAACAACAATATTGAAAGACTAAAATAGATTCAACCACAAAACCCTAGCCTAACAACAACAAAGATCCACCATAACATATGAAGATTACCTAAGACAATGTAAATCAACAAAATCACAAAGATGATACCATCACATGTCTAATAGGGTTTGAATCTCCATTATTCCTATCTCCATTGATCTTGCTTGATATATTTGCTCTCAGATTGTATGTGTGCACAAGAGATCAACAAAGAGCGGAAATGTGGTTGCAAGTAGGCTTGATCGCATATGAAATTTTGAATGCTAGTTGAAGAGGGTTAATAATGAAGGAAGCATCCTCTTATATAGAAGACATTGTAAAAAATAAAGGGATAGGATTAAGAGGTGTAAAAGATAAATGGCCAGCTAGGATTAGAGGGTAGGTAGAGAAAATAAGAAAATAATGAGAGGGTAGGTAGTGTAGTAATTAAGAGATGAATGGCATGTGTCATGGGTAGAAAAGGCTAATGAATTAATTAAATAAATAAAGATTTATTTAATTAATAGAAGAAGTGGGATCAATTAAATAAATAAGATATTTATTTAATTTAGGAAAAGATAATTTAAATAAATAAAAGTATTTATTTAAGTGAGAAAAGGCTAGAAAAGGATAAATGAATTAATTAAATGAATAAAGATTCATTTAATTAATATAATAATTAGGATTAAAATAATTAAATAAATAAAAATATTTATTTAATTAGACATGACAATTTTAGGTGTCTACATTTTTCCCCTCTTCGAGACAATGCAACTTGTCACATTGGCTCAAAGAAGATAAGATAAACTGATACAAAGTTGCCCCAAGATAGGAATGATATGCCCCCTCGAGAGATTGGATGAATTTTGTTTGAAAAGATCACAGACAATCTCTAGATAAGAAAGAAAGGCGAGAAAGGACTGACAAGATAGGATAGAGTGACAGAGTCATGAGATAAAGAAGACTGACTCGGGAGACTAGGGCTAGGGTATTCTATAAGATAGACTACGAGGGAAAACATCCTCATTGCCATCCACACACCTAAGAGATCAGAGTGCAGAGAGAGTAGAGAGCAGTCAACAACGATGGTATTGGTGTACAGATTCAATCACATTCGTCGATATCAGAGGCCAGCAGATGCAGGAGAGTCGGTGAGTACCACAAAACATCCTTGTACCTTGTTGCATTAATTGTTGTCATTAATGTATGTTAGGTATGTCTAAGAAACTTGTCAAGAGGGTCAAAAGACATGAAGGTGCATCTGCATTGGTGCCAGGCGTGTCTAGGTAGGTTAGGGGCGTTTGTGTAGATTAGAAACACATCTATGATTGAAAAAGCGTCTATGTCAAATGCGAGCGTGTTTGTGAAATGCAAGCGCGTCTATGCAGAGCAGGCACGCATGTGCAGAACAGAGGCGCGTTTGTGTGTTTCAGACACGTCTATGAAATGCAGAAATGTTTGTGAAGTATGTAAGCACGTTTGTGTCATGAATTTGCATTTATGTCTTCAAGGTCAAATCGACAGTTCTATGATAAACATATGTTGTCGATTGAATAAGTTGTTGAGAGGATACACTCAAACAGGTCCCCTAGGGAAGACTAGGATAACAGATAGGATTGGGATTGACAATTATGTGATAGAACATACATTGCCAATCAGGAAACTACTCAAGAAGACATACGCAAGCAGAGGCCCTAGGATAGAATAGAGCGACGCACTTTGTGATGAACAGGGAGTACCATAGAAATTGACAATTTTGTGATAGAACATACATTGTCAATTGGATTAGGCTAAAATTGGCAATTTTGTGATAGAACATACATTGTCAATTGGATAAGCTACTCAAGAGGATACACTCAAGTAGGGGCCCTAAAAGAAAAAAAGCAGCACTTTGTTATGAACAGGGAGTACCACTAGGATAGAGTGCCATATGATAGATATAAGCACTAGGATAAAAGAGCAGCACTTTGTGATGAACAGGGAGTACTACTAGGATAGAGTGTCATATGATAGATATAAGCACTAGAATAAAAAAGAAGCACTTTGTGATGAATAGGGAGTATTACAAAAATTGGCACAATTGATTTGCTTGACTGTAGGAGGACCTTCCTATGCTGGAGTCACGGGAGAGATTCCCTTCAACCTGGGGGTTACAACCAAAGATGACATTTGAGGATAGAGCATCCGTGGAGACCATGGGCTTGAGATACATTATGTATATGCTTGAGTTTTGGGTGAACATGGGATTGTTGACTACATTAGTCGAGAGATGGCACTCGGAGACATGCATGTTGCATTTATCGATGGGTGAGATGACAGTCACCTTAGAGGATGTATATAGGATTCTACGGATACTGATCGATTGGGATTTGGTTCCTTATGATCGAGAAGGAGATAGGGAGGCACTAAGATGAGTGTTCCAGGATCTCGGACTGGAGATGAGAGAAGGACATGTGGCCTGGGACATCATGACAACTACAAGATTGGCTCTACCGGTGGTGGTGGCAGGAGTTATCAGTGGGTTCCTCTATCCAGATAGGGTGACACGAGGGTTGGTTGTGGGATGGGGGAGGACTCTAGAGACATTGGTGACAGATCACACCAGGTTTGCATGGGGGTCGTGTCTGTTGGCACACTTGTATTATGAGTTGCATCAGTTTGTATATCATGGATTAACAGGATTGGAATGCGGAGCGACATTACTACAGGTATGGGCATATGAGCATCTTCTGGTTACATGGTCGATACACTTTAGAGGTAGGGGATATGGGCGCAGTTATGTGCATTTGTATGATATGATTACTTCCCAACCATGGATTGGGAGGCTAGAGTATTGGCGCCGAGTGATCAATGAGATAGACAATGTGGTATGGAGGCCTTACCTAGATTGTGAGGAGTGGGAGGATGATGCAGTGGATCTACCATATGTGTTCAGGAGTAGGTATCTGATTGGGCGGACACCATATGTCATTGAGTGGAAGTTGATAGATAGAGTATGCAGGCAATTTGGTAGGATACAACGGATGCCACGTGGCTCAAGGATGTATGCACAGATAGTGAGAGATCGGGTACATTTAGGTCTATTACTGTCTTATGATCAGGCAATAGCATAGAGGCAGGAGATGGTTCCCATACCTTAGGATATTTGGGTAGATGTGGAGGAGACAGGGATGGATGTGAAGTACATCGCATATTCGGCAGAGCATCCATTTCCACGGCTGACGGATCTAGGAGAGTCGATAGAGGGTGATGGTGGGGATGGTGGAGATAATAGTGGGGATGGTGGAGGTAGAGGTCGATGGTGGAGGTGAGGGGCAGTGGCGGAGAGGAGGGTAGCTCAGAGGAGAGAGGATGGAGAGGAGAGACAACACATATAGTCAGGGGTAGAGGTGGATTGCCTTTACAGGTGCCAACAACACAAGTTCCTAGACAGGGATAGGGACAGGGACAGCCACAGGAGCAACCGTGGGGACAAGGGGAGGAGGGAAGAGAGGAGGAGGATGAGCTACTATCCTTGAGAGAGATCTGCCATGGATAGGCAGATGAGATCCAATATCTAGAGAGGGATGGGGCTAGGCTCAGGAGACAGTTGAGGGACATTGAGTGAGAGAGAGATCAAGTTATTCAGTGCTACACGGAGGCTAAGAAAGCACTGAGGGTAGGCAGGAAGCAAAGGACATAGGGGTCGGATATGCCTATGTTCTACGAGCAGGGGAGGAGATAGCTTATTGGAGAAACCTATATTATGGAGTTATGCCACCAGATCAGCAGGCTAGGAGCTTCCGGAGACCATCGCGGACTACAACAACCACTGGAGGGAGAGACATGAGATAGGCATCTAGTGGTGGGGTCATGGGTCCTCCACCACCACCAGATAGAGGGGGCATGAGAGATGATCCTGGGGTGGGGACTTCTAGGGCTTAGACTCCATTGAGGCCAGCTAGCTCCAAGGGAGGGAGTTAATCATAGCCTTAGAGGGCTCCCTATGTATCAGTTTTTGTACCATTTTTGTATGACAATGTAGACACCTTCGGGTAATTTTGTAGCCATATGTATTTTGACATCATTGTATCATGACACTTATGATTATATATATATATATATGAGATGATTCAACCTTGTGGCAGTTATATGCATGTGTACCTATGTGATGCTTCTATATGCTTTATGATGATGATTTTATATGATGCTTATGATATGGATGCAAATATGTACACGATGGAATGCAACACTTTTTTTTGTTCTTTTATGTTTTTAAATGTTATGCAAATGTGAATGTATGAAATGCAGATGAATATGATAATGCAAAGAACTATTTACATGATGAGAATATAAAATGTGCTAACATGTGGTGTGTGTAGGATGTGATGCAATTGTGATACCTATATGTATGAAATGCTAATATATGATAATGCAGGTGCAAACTACATGAAATGCAAATATTTTTGGCGTGTCATTATACTCAGTCATTTGATAGAAGGATATATGGACTCAAGAAGGACGATAGAAGTCAATCAAGAAAGGGGGATGGAAGGTAGAAGATATGGAAGTGAAAGAGCTTCTTGTGCTTTATCATCATTGAGCTTTATTATGGCAAATAGGTTATGACAATCCAGGTATATGTTCAACCCAGAAAGTCATTGTACCCGTTTGCATGGAGATCAGACAGTCGCAAACAAGGAATGCTCCAATTCACACTAGACTCACAATGTCCTCATATCCTTGGACAAGTCATAGCATTACTAAGAGACAATCCACAGATAACAAAGAAAAAATAGGTTACGATACCCCATCCTTGCCTTTCTAGTCAAAGACATCCCAGAAAAGCTAAAATACATGTCACCAAAAGATAAAATCAAAAGAAAACCAAGAGTCGACACCAACATCCACTGTAGTCCTCAAGTTTAGTGTCTCTTGTCACTTCTATAAGTCTAATTGATTGTGGTCACAATGTTTTCGTTCACAAAAGGATAGATAGCACTGAACCATAATGTTGTCAGAGTCTGTTGAAAGATTTGATTTGTTGAATCCCATTGCTATTGTTTGTGTCTCATCTGAAACTGACTGAATCTATGAAACTGATACCTTATTGCAGAGAAGAAACTTTATTGTGGATTTGTGATGCAAGTGTTTCTTTATTGCGGATTGTGTGTGGGTAGACTGAAGAAAAAATGGAAGAAATTGTACTCCTCGGCATGTGTGATGCTCTTAGTTCCACACCCATCACTAGACATAGGATTTGCCTTAGCCACAAATAGGAGCTGATTTATTATGGATGGAAAGGGGTGAAAAGGAAGGATTATTATGAATGGCTAACCAATCTTAGGTAGATCAATAACAAGTCATGATGGGAATGGGTAAGTTTATTATGGACGAATAGGCTGTGAGTGTGTGCAAAAGTGAAAGGATGAAAGTGAATCCTGAAGGAGGGAGGAGCAATGTCTCTACGCATGGCGTTGGTAACCCGATTTTCACCATGGTACTTGCCCAAGGTGCCATCAAAGTGGTTTTCACCGTTGGACGAATTTATTTCTCTTTACTTTTTTTTATTTTTTCATTTTTTTTTGTGTCACAAGGCGCCTGTTTGCCAGGTTTTCACCAAGTAACAATTTTATTTTTATTTTATTTTATTTATTTATTTGTATTTTTGAATTAGGATATTCTGAAGAGCTATGTGTAAAACTTGTGAAGGTGCATGTTGTTGATAGGATCCTCCAAAGGTTCATCGTCTGGGGTCGAAAGCTGATATGCACCTGATCCATAAACTGTTGTGATGACATAGGGACCAAGCCAATTCGGTTTGGCTTTTTCTTTCTTCTCTCGATCCTGTTGATTTTTTGGATTCTCCTTGAGAACTAAGTCACCCACCTCAAATTTACGAGGCTTAACCTTATGATTGTAGCTGCATTTTTCCCTGACTGAATTATGCGTAGCTCAAGTGACTGTCTTCCTTGATAAAGGAACTGAAATAGAATTACTAATGTGTGGAATATGTTTGCCCATATGTGTGTCATCTAAAGAAGTTTTGGAATCCCTAATAACAAAGTCCCTCAAGAAAGTTCCATTAAAGGCCCATTGATGTGATGTATCGCCAGAAGGGAAAGGATGTGCGGAACAAGTGGATGAGGAATGAAGGCTTATGATTGCGAAAAGAAGTGAAAGTATCATGACATGATGGAGACTTAGGATCAACAAGTATGATTTTTGACTTAAAATTATATAACTTTTGCCCCCAGTTATTTTGATATTAGGGGAGATCATCTCTTGCTCTTTTTCTTTCGTAGTATTTTTATCCTTGACCTTGATTTTTGCAGAGTCCATTAGCTTTTGATTTTGATTTGTACTAAAGGCTTTTCTTTATTTTTGACTTTTAGATTTTTCCTTTCAAAGCTTGATTTTTTATCCCCAATCAGTAAGGGCTTTTGTAATTCTTGTTGATCCAAGTCTAGGAGAGGAGTGGAAATGGAATGAGTGGATGAAATGGTAAAGCTATGTGAGTTCTCAAGAGGGCTGGTGATACATTCAATAGATTCTTTGTTGGAACCACTCTTAGGAATATTGATATCAAGAGATGCTTGCATCACTAGAAGAGATTTGCATTCAAACTTAGTAGCCACAACACTAGGTGGTTCACACCCAATTCCTTGGCATTGCAAGTTGTTTGTAGATTGTTCTTGTCGACTGAATACCTTAGGAGATAGTGGGAGTTGATCAACATGAAAGATATACTCACCACATCCCATGTCTTTAACCTTGAATTTTTCTTTGATCTCTATTTGTTTTGATGTAGAAGCTTTCAAGGATTCTAGATCAACATATGTTGAAGATGGAACAGCTTCTCGATTGACTGGGATTGTTATTTCTGATCTTGACTGTAGATTGTTGCAATATATGAATAGATTTGGATCGTCGTTGATGACCACTTCAACTCCATTGTGTGGAAACTTGATACATCGATGATATGTTGAGGGAACAACTCTCATTTCATGAATCCATGGGCATCCCAAGAGTATGTTGTATATGAGATCTAGATCAAGGACTTGACAAACCACATCTTTCGTAACTGGCCCAACTTTGAGAGGTAAAGTGACCATGCCTTTAAATGAATGTTCTTCGTCATCATATGCCTTGATGGTAATTTTGTTGGTAGAATTCACAACTTTTTTAGAATATCCTAATTGGTTAAGAGTATCCAATGCACATATATTCAGACCCGCTCCTCTGTCAGTATTCATTTTATTCGGTGTTTGTGTAGGAAGGCTTCAATGTGTAAAGGTGCATTATACAATTGGCTTACGGAAGCGTCATCAACTTCGGTGAATGTAAGAGAATGTGGAATGGAAAGGTATCCCACCATGGCTTGAAATTGGTCCACGTTCAGATTAGTGGGTACACAGGTTTCTCTTAGAATTTTTTCAAGTATGGCTTTATGCGAAGGAGAGATACGCAACAATTCTAGGACTGAGATCAGCGTGGGTGTCCTCCCTAACTATTCTACTAGGTCGTACTCAGGTTTGGCTGATGAGGAAGTGGTGGTTTTAGCTGGAGCACCTTGCAAGGTGACCTTACCTCGGCAAGTTATGACATTACATCTGGAGGTAGATTTAGAAGAAGTTCCAATGCCTTTTAGGACAACTTTGGTTCTTTGGGTAGTACTTTCAGGCGTTTTGTCCTTTACGATAATAGTAGAAACATAGTTGTCCATCAAAATGTGATTAACGGTTGAATCATAGTCATAGGACACTTTGGTATAGTTGGCTTGCTCATCTGTGGCTTTGGCTTTTCCCTTGTCATGTTTAGGGAATGGCCCCTTAAACATCTCATGTTCTTGATTGGATGTATGCCCTTCAATCTCAATGTCACCTCTATCAATAAGATCATGTATAATGTTTTATTCAAGCGATGGCAATTTCCTATTTTATGTCCCTTGCTCTTGTGATATTCGCAATATTCATCATCATTCCACCAATTTAGTTTTACTTTTAGCTCATATGGAGGATTGTCTGGAATTGTTATTATCTTGTTTGCCACTAGCTTCCTAAAAGCTGACTCAAGTGGTTCTCCCAATGGGGTGTATTTCCTTTGTGGTTTTGAAGGTGCTTGAGTATTCACTTGGTTGTTTGTACAACTTGATCCAGAAAGAATGATTTTTGGTCTCACTATGTTAGCATCAACAACGCCATCATTTACTGTGTTCTTGTTCTTGTTCCAAAATCGTAACTTGTCCTTTCCTTTAAAATCCTCTTTGTTTTCTTTGAATATCTTGATGACTCCTTGCTCAACTAAGACCCTCTCTATTCCTAAGCCTTTCTCAATGACATCCTTGAAGGTAGACAAACAATCTTTCCTCAAGTCATAACCAATTTCTTTGTTGACATTCTGTGTAAACATCTCTACCATTTGTTTTTGTGGAATTTCACAAGAGCATTTGCTGGCTAAATTCCTCCATCTTTGTAAGAATGATGAAAATGACTCTCCATCTTTCTATTTGGTATTGCACAAAGTGGCAACTGATATATCTGTCTCTATGTTATATGAGAAATGTTGTATGAAAGCTTCTGCTAGATCGCCCCATGACTTAATTCCAGGTGGAGAACCATTCCATAGCTTGTTCACCTAAGCTTTGTGGAAATAATCTCATCAAGTATGTTTCTTCTGCTGCTACCTCAATGCAAGCTATGAAAAATTGTCTTATATGTGCCTTAGGGTGTCCTTTGCCTCTGTATTTATCAAACTTTGGCTTTACGAAATGTGTAGGAAATGGAGGCATTGGAATGCTTTTATCAAATGGATAGGGACATATATATCTCATTGTGTAAGTTGTCTTTGGTGTATTTATGTCCTCCATTTTCTTTTGTAAGTCCTTTATCTGTTGTTCCAAATTGTTTTTGGGTGGAGACCGACTTCTTGGACCATATCCCATGCCTGAGCCACCGAGTGGAGGAGGAGGATACTGCATATAAGGATGGTATTGATCATAAGCATGTTCATATGGAGGAGGTCAATAATGATGTTTTGTATAGGAACCACCTAGTATAGAGTCATAATGAGGAATGGAATATATGCTTTGTCCATGCATATCATATTCTACAGGCATGTCATGAGTTTGTTCTTGTGTAGTACCCCAAATTTGATACGGGGTTTTCTTGTGTCCAAATTTTGAGCATGCCTCTGGATATCCAATTTTTTTGGAGGTTGGTCCTTAGCATTGGTATGTGATTGAGTGTATTTTTCTGCATAAGACTTCCATAAAGGTCTGCGTAGATGGAGTTGTTCATGAGATGTTCTTTCATGAGTATCATAAGCTTGACCATGTGCATTTGGGACCTCGGGTTTTTGAAACAAGGATGATGGTGACTCAGGCACGAAATGTGGTCCTCTAGTACCGCCACTATTGGGCCTCCTTTGATCCATGTTGAGTTGACTTTCTTGCATAGGTCGATTTTCCACTATTTGAGACATGTCAAAATCATGAGGTATCTTAGCTCTACTTTGTGCCATCACTTGTAGAAAATATTGTCTCTCTCCTCATGATCTCTTCAACCAATCTATTAAAATGGGGATCCATAATAGAGTCTTCCACTTCTACTGAGTGTACTGAAATGTTGTCCACATTGTCATTTTGTGCATCATTGTTGTTTGTATCATCCAGGTTCTCAACATTCTAAATGTTTCTATAAATGTCCATGTCAGGTAATGTGGTATGATCAGAATTAAAAAAGATATCATTGTCATACTCATAGCCACTCATGTTTGCAGACTCTTGAGCCTCTTTAGCTTCTCTCCTAGATTTTTGGGAACGGGTTTCAACCATGAACTAGGCCTTGACCAAGATGTGTAAGACTAGATGAAAATGGAAAGAGTATGGAAGACCAAGAGTTGGGTGGAATGTAAATGAATCTGAGGTGTGCTTGCAATGTCCAAAGTGTAAGATCAAGTATGTATATAGTAGAGTAGGTGTTACTTCCAAAGAGATGATAGATATCTTGATGAGGTAAGTTGACCTTGACTCCAAGTAAGACCAAATGAGACCCAAAGGTGATGGACCTTGATGAGGGACCACTTAGAAAAATGTTGTTGTATGTATTGTGTTGACAAAGCAAGATGAGGACAAGCAAGTGACCTTTTGACTCAAGTTTAGACAAATGTGAATGTAATGCAAGGTGTAAAGCAATGATGAACTTTGTGAGACCTAGAAATAGGCCGAATTCTAGATGAAAACATGGAGAAATAACCTAGGAAGCTCAAGAATTCTGAAACTGATTGCTCTTGTTTGCTGGACTGTAAGTTTTTTTCAATATTGAACATAGATGTGCATGTATACTTCACAGACGCGGTTACCCAACACAGATGTGATTAAACACTGCACATATGCATTTCTGAGAATTTTGTGAATGCATTTTTGCTTATGATAACATAGACATGTTTATGTCCTACATAGATGCAGTTATAGGACACAGATGTGTTTCTGTCAGACACGAACGCGTTTCCAGAATCCGAGTGCAATTTATCCAATTTGTAAAGTTGTTGTTATGACCAAATTTGAATTTTTGACTGTTTTTCATGACAAGAGGACATAATGTTGATGCAGACTCTATGTTTGCAAGTGTCTGGACTCAAAATGACTCAAAGAAAGTGTGTTGTTTGATGTAAAAATGTTTTGCATACACTTGAAGACACAAAAGATAGAATGTTTTGATGTTTGGTCTTGAATGTTTGAATGTTTAAAACAAGACAAGCGCAATTCTTATGGTGGCCAGGAGAATAGTTTTTGATCTCACATGGAGTTTCCCCCGAGGCTAGGCTATTCAAAGCAGATACTTAGATGCTTGACCCCACTGGCTCCACCCTTGGCACTCACTTCTCCAGGGCAACCAAGCAACAGTCCCCAAAAAAACTCCCCGTGGAAAACTTTGTATCTCTACTAAGAACCGTATGTGTGTGGGCCACTCCAGAGGTCTGACCTCCTGCCCCAGCAACTAGAAGGATTTTGGCTTTCTAAAACAAAAAGGTGCTAGTAAGGGCATCCACTCGTGTGGCCATACATGAGACACTTTCAGCTCTATAAATACAAAAGGCTCCCAGTCGGTAGGGGTTATGCCCTACTATTGATCAAATAAATTTTATCAAACAAGTTTATAGAGAGACATAGTGTCGGTATGAACTAATTAGCACGTGTTACCCATGGCTTTCACCATGGATACAGTTATTTATAGTGATTTGAAAGAGGTGGGTACTGTCTCGCTACCACTTGGGTCATTCCCTCCTCACTAGTAGTCCTAGTGACCACACGGGGAGGCAAGCCCTCTAAAGATTAAACACAAAGAGCCTATTGCTCAAGACACAAAAGACACTGGTTCAATTTTAGTGCACCAATTGAAGTGTTTGCTAATCTATGAAAACAAGGCACATAATGAAAATCAAAAGATAACCCTTGCCAAGATCCTGCAACAAAGATTTGTTCGTATTTTGGGTTGTTTCAAATGATTAACCCTTCCTGCAAGCAAATAACTTACGTTTATTTTAACAAAATCCCAAAACACTGTGAAATAGGGGCCTTCAACAATGCATTTTTTGATAGATTCAAAGATTTGATTTTCCATAAGTTCTTGTGCATCATAAAAAATAGAGCACCTCTAAAATTTCAAGGCATTTCCATAAATGTAAAAAAATCCAAAACATTTGCTAATTTGCTCCAAAAATCATTTTTTTTAATGAAAAATCATAAAAAAATCATATAAAATGGAAAATTGATCCCAAAAATCTGAATTTTTTACTGGAAACTCCTGATAGCCTTAAAAACCTGTATAAAAAAAATCCTGAAAAACTTCCAAGCAATTTGTGAGATATGATCAAAATAATGCAAAACCCTAATTTTTAAAGATCTGATTTTTAATAAAATATTTTGCATCAAACTTAAAATCACAAACAACAGATCCTGTGTAAAATTATAAGAGCTTTCCAAAACTGTTAAATTTTTTTTTTTTAAATCGCTCATTTTCTCTCAAAATTATTTTTTTATGAAAATGCATAAAAAATTCATATAAAATTCAAATATGCTCCAAAAAATATGAGTTTTTAATTGAGAACTTCTGATACTATTCTTGACTTGCAAAAAAAATTTGATTCCAAAATTCAAAGTCGTTTGTGAGATCTGATCAAAATAATGAAAAAACTTATTTTTTAAAGATCCGATTTTTTAGGAAATATTTTGCATCAAATTAAAATCACAAAGAATAGATGTTGTGTATAATTCTGAGAGCTTTCCAAAACTGTAAAAAAATCCAAAAAAATCTCTCATTTGTTCTAAAAATTATTTTTTAATGAAAATGCATAAAAATCATAGAAAATTCAAATATGCTCCAAAAGATCTAAATTTTCGATTGAAAGCTCTTAATACTGTCCTCAACCTGCCAACAAAATTTGGTACAAAAATTCCAAGCCATTTGTGAAATCAGATCAGATCTCTCCAAGATCTTAATCTTGTGTCCAAAACCCTAATTACACAAGGTTATTCTTCTAATTGTTATACAAAACAACAATACAGGGTTAGAAAAACCATTAAAAAAAACATTGATCTAACAAAAATCCATGTCCCACCGGGTGTGCTAAAATGTATATGGTGAAAAGTGAATAATGGAAACAACAATATTGAAAGACTAAATGAATTCAACCACAAAACCATAGCCTAACAACAACAAAGATCCACCATAACATATGAAGATTACCTAAGACAATGTAAATCGACAAAATCACAAAGATGATACCATCACATGTCTAATAGGGTTTGAATCTCCATTCTTCCTATCTCCATTGATCTTGCTTGATATATTTGCTCTCAGATTTTATGTGTGCACAAGAGCTCAACAAAGAACGAAAATGTGGTTGCAAGTAGGTTTGATCGCATATGAAAGTTTGAATGCTAGTTGAGGAGGGTTAATAATTAAGGAAGCATCCTCTTATGTAGAAGACATTGTAAGAAATGAAGGGATAAGATTAAGAGGTGTAAAAGATAAATGGTCGGCTAGGATTAGAGGGTAGGTAGAGAAAATAAGAAAATGATGAGAGGGAAGGTAGTGTAGTAATTAAGAGATGAATGACATGTGTCATGGGTAGAAAAGGCTAATGAATTAATTAAATAAATAAATATTTCTTTAATTAATAGAAGAAGTGGGATCAATTAAATAAATAAGATATTTATTTAATTTAGGAAAAGACAATTTAAATAAATAAAAGTATTTATTTAAGTGAGAAAAGGCTAGAAAGGGATAAACGAATTAATTAAATAAATAAAGATTCATTTAATTAATAGAAGAATTAGGATTAAAATAATTAAATAAATAAGACAGGACAATTTTAGGTGTCTACAGGAAGATATAGATGGTGACATAGAGTGATAGAGATATAGATGAACAAGGAGAAGTATAGAGATAGAAAAATAGAGATGTAGAGGGAGAGAGAGGAGATATAGAGAGGGAAAGATAAATACTGAGAGAGAGAGAGAGAGAGAGAGAGAGAGAGAGAGAGAGAGAGAGAGAGAGAGAGAGAGGTGTGAAATAGGGATAAATATATAGAGTGAAACATGGAAGAAGAGAAAGAGGGAGATGGAGAAAGATAAAAAGAGGGAGACAATGAGAGAGGGGGGTATCAAGAGATAAAAAATAAAGATATATGAAGTAATATAGACATAGAGGTAGAGAGACAAATATATAGAGGCGGAAAGAGTGAAAGATAATGGGGGTGATATAGACAAGTAATAGAGAGAGAGAGAGAGAGAGAGAGAGAGAGAGAGAGAGAGGATTAAAGGGATTACACATGTATATGTATATGTATGTGTATATATGCATGTACATGTGTATGTATATATGTGTGTGTATATGTATATATGTGTATATATGTATACATATATATATACACATATATATATATACACACATATATATCTAAACACATATATACATATACATGTATATATGTATATATATACATATACATATACACAGACATATACATACACTATGTATATGTATATGTATATGTATGTGTGTGTATATATGTGTATATGCATATATACATACATACATATATATGTATGTATCTATATATGCATATACACATACATATACATATACATATTGTTGGGTGAAAATTTTATAAACTAATGAAGGTTCACAAAATGTGTGTTTCACTATAGCACACGGGATGACATCTCTCAGAAGGCAAGATATAACCCCTCCTATTTATAAGGGAAGACTCCCCCTTTCTACTGCAATTGCATTTCTATTTTTCCTACTTGCTAACTTTACACTAATCCAAGGTACAATAACAACTTAGTCCTCTCCTTTCAGAATATCTAATTTTCTTTTCAGAATAGATTCCTTCTCTAAATGTCTTAAAACATTTAGTAATATTAACTAATTTACTTAGGAAGTAAAGTGTCCATGAAAGAACAAAGTCTTTCGTTACTTCCTTTTTTTTTTCTTCTGAAAATGACTTAGGGACGGGATTTAGCACACTTAGGAACACAAAGATTCCTTCAATGTACCAAAATTCCTATCAACCATTGTAACCCAAATATATTGTCATCTCAAAGACTCGCGAATATATCGAAAGATATTCTACTCTAACTAGATAGTTTGTATAGCACAAAGACTCTACTTTCTATCTTCTAAATATAATTTGTAAAAGCTCAAAGACTTAAAGCAATTATCCCCTTAACGAATTTCCAATTCTTTAAACTTCAAAATAAATCAAAGATTAGTTGTAAAAACTCAAAATACTTTTCAATTTTTCACTCAAAGACTACTTGTAAAGCTTATCTATTTCTTGATTAAATGGCAAATTTACAAAATGAATACCAAGTCTCAATTTGCTTTTCACTTTAGCAAAGTTTTGTTGCATAGACAAAGATGGAAAAAAGATCCTTATTACAATAATAACCCTCATATATATAGTAGAGGGGTGCAACATGAAAATAGGAAATTACAACTAATTCTATGACTAAGTCAAAAGAAGAGTTTGATTTGACTTAGGACTTGTGCACTCAACAGGTGCACATGTGTAGTTATAAAATGACACTTAAGGTGTCAATAGGCATAATAAAATGTCATTGGAAAAATGCAAAAATGACTAAGTGTCATTCCCTTGGGTTGAATCTCACTTTTGGAATTCCTTGATCTTCTGCAAAGCATTCTTCATTTGAATTCTATTAGGTCCCAAGGTGTTCCCGATGGTGACTTTGACCCTTGTGATAGAATATTCTAACTCAGTACAACACTTCTTATGTTTCTTTAGAAGTGAATCAATAAAATCCAAAATTAATTGAAGATCAAGTAATTTATCAATGGAAGACAAAGAGAAGTCTTCCCTATCAACCTCAACAGTCAAGAGTAAGTTAAACTCTTTGATGATTTCATCTTCATTGATTAGCTTTTCATTTTTATCGAGGAAATCACATGGGATTGTAAGTTCTGATACTAAATGTAAAGTACAGATGCCAATAGCTAACAAGATGAGAGGGGGGGGTGAATCATACAAACTTAATCTTCCATAAAATCAACAGATTCAACCTCGGTAACTTATACTTCAGCAATGTAGCCAAAAATTGTTAAACATGCTAACTCATAAACATATAACCATCATAACACATATAACACCAGATTTAACGTGGAAACCCAAATAGGGAAAAACCACTGTGGGATTTTGGACCCACTAAGAAATATACTCTTCTAGATTATGCTCGATTAAAAGCAAATCCTGTTAAAGATTACAAACACATTGCTAGATGTGACCCGGTTAAGGGATTTCCCTCAGATCTGTTAGGATCTTCACTTTGTTAAAAGTGACCTTGTCAAAGGATTTCAAACACTCATTTAGAATGTCACCTTGCTAGAGGGTTTAAAAATAAGACTGTTAAGTCCACTCAGTTAAGCGATTTTACGTCACTTACACAATAACAATAATAAAAATATATCTGCAACTTCACATCTAAAATGCTAAAGCAGATTCTTATTTGCTCAAAACAATCTAGTCATAGGACTTATCTTGTCCCTCTGCTGGGCTCTCTACTATGTTATTCAAAGAGGTCTTCAAGCTTCTGTGCTCGGTAATCACTATGTAGCATCCCTATGCTTACACTTGCCCGTATACATTGTTTATCAACAATTCCTTATTTATAAACAATTGCTAACCACTTAATCTCCTTGATCACATTTCCCATGATCAATCATAGCTATCAGATCTTCAAAATTGACCAGGTTCAATGTATCCTTTCGATCTGAAAATGTTTTACCTTGCCTAGGGACTTGCATTCCTTTCTTGGAACTTGCACAAGGTTATTGTGGTTCAATTTGCACTGTAGATCTTCTTGTCGATTTTCCTTTGCCATAGATCCTTAACAAACTTCATGCACGACATACCAATCATTTATACATCTCCAGCTAATCATTGTCCTTCATTAAATAATGTTTTTATCCATCCAATGTGATCTGTCATAACTCGGTTGCAACTTGGTAAATACTAAACTTTACTCGGTAGACATTCTGCCTTCATTAACCGATATCGATAACCTTAGGGTTTACCGATGATAGGGAGGATAGTGCTGGGTGGTTGTTAAGCGGCTAGTATGTTTGCTTGGCAAAAGTTCCTTACTATTTTCAAGGTTTAAACACCAAGGTCAGAGTGCAAATAGATCAAAGGTAGTCTAACAACTCACCTTGCTCCACCTCCCTATGTCAAACTCTTCTTGTCTACTCAAAAGCTCCAACTCCCTAGTTTGATGACATCCTTCCAAGGGCTCCAAAACCGTCTTATGAAGCCAAACTCACCAAAAAGGTTGAATTCATGTTAGATTGACCTGTTTCAACTTGTTTTGTTGGATTTCATGCTTTGTAACCTTCACTTGCTTACCCGATTTGACAAAAACTTGGTTTTAGGCCTAAAACGGGCTACTAGGCAATTAGACCTCCATTAGGGGTTTTGTGCTCACCCTGTTCAACCGATGGACTTCTAGAACAAAAGATTTACATTTTTGGATACCCTTTTGGGAATACTTGAAGATTCATAAAGTTTCAGGGTCTGTCAGGGCTTCTCCATGACTGTCCCAAAAATGGGTGAAAAAGGAGGGCTTTGAAGGGTTTTGATGGTGAAAAACCAAGATTCAACCTATAAACCTCCAATATGGACAAGAGACCTTAGTGCCATCATAGTACTGAATATTTAAGCCACAAATAAGAAGATTTACACTTCAAAGTTTGAAGAACAAGTTTTTTTTCAAAAAGTTGCTTATGAGGAAAATGCAACATTTTACAACTTTTCCAATTTTGCCTCTTTCAAACACTTCATTTGCAAACAAAACCAATTAAATTCAACATGTAAGAATTCCTATCATTTAGAAACAAAGGGAATCTTGTTAGCCCTGCATACAAGCATTAGGAAATTACAAAAAAATGGTTTATTTCACTGTCAAGCTGACTGTTGCTGCCCCTTTGTCTTTCACTGTTTTTTTTTGTAGTTCACTGTGACCTGCACTTTCACTGTTAGAACTCTTCACAAAAAGTCTATTTTTGTGTTCCTTAATAAGGCTCGGTCTTCAATGGCTCTTTTTCCTTCATACCTGTCATTTAGAAGAAGGAGATTACAAATATAACTTCAAGAAAATGTAAAACTCAGTCCTAGTTGACTGGGACAGCAAATGGGCATTCCAAAATCTTGCCTCAAAGACCATTGATTGATCTTGGCAACTTAAAACTCATAGATGACATAAATAAAACTCCTTGTTCTTGTTTTCAAGCCATTAGAAGGAGGTACAACAACCTTACAAGCTCCAATGCATGATGGAGAGTAGGCTAATGAAAGGAAATTGCCTCTAAAACAGTGACTCACTGTTTTTTACAATATTTTCCAAAACTAAACATGAAAACATTCTCCTCATGGCTTAGAAAGCCTCTTTTCCTTGGCATACAAACTTCAACATCAAGGCAAGTCTGTACAAATTTTAAATGCACTTGCTATAGAAGAGCAAAGCATTAAATTTCTTCAAGACCCTAGCCAAATGGCACACTTGCCTAGGGCTTAATGGCCACCAAAACTCCTTACACCTGCATTCTTGAAAACAAAACATGTATTTACATAGTCTACAAGTTGACCAACTGGTTCTTGGGAAGCCATGAGCATTTTAGGACTCCAAGAAGCCAAGTTGGTCAAGCATCCTTGCCAATTCCTAGACAAGGCAGTGAAACTGTCAAATCAAACTAATTTTGCCACAAACTCAAAACTTGATAAAATAAAATGCCACCAAAGGGAAAAGTTTAAGGAAACATATTAGAATCAGAAAATGTAAGAACAATATGGCCAAGTACAGCTGGTGTACGGACTGTTGTTCACATGGAGCTAAAAACTAGAGAAAACCAAAAAAACTAGTGTAAATTTGCAAATTGCTTCTTCACTTCGAATGATCAACCCTTAAAATAGTTAAAATAGGAGATTAAATACCTCTCCAAGTTGGTTAACCTCCTGTACATACAGGTACATGTCCAAGGGCACTTAATTTTGACATTTTGATGCCTAAATGACAACTTTTGGTGCCTAGAAAATGCAAGATTGACCTCCAAAACTCACCATCACCAAAAAATACTTCTCAAACCTAAAAACCAAACAAGAAACATGTCTAAAACCTTTTCAAAACAAAAACCAAAAAAAAAACTCATTTTTCCATCATTTTGCCAGGCAACACCAAACTGGCAACTTTGAGCAAAAAGATGAAAATAAGAAACCAAAACCCCGTAATGAGTTCAAAACTCATCAAAACAACCTAGAACAACTTCAAAAACATCCTAAACAACTTTCCAACTTAAAACAAAAAAAATCAAACCTGAGATGAAAATGAAGTTGAGAATGAAGCTAGGTGCTCCTGCACCAACCGACTAGGTTCCTTAGGGTTTACCAACTAGGTTCGTTGCTCGGTTGCATAGTATAGTATTAACCTTACAATCAACAACATTTGTAGGATATCAAAACAATCTAAACATCATGATCTCATCATTGTCTAACTCGGTAATAGTTGCCCATTGAATATCTTATTCCTCCTCTTATTCATCACATTCTTTCTGTGTCTTTTACAGACATCTTAATTCTCTTCAAATCAATCTTCTCAAGATATGGCAACATCATACTGAATCAGAAAATCAATTTCTTGACATCAATGACAAAATAATGTTATAAAGATAGTTATTAGCCTTCTTTAGTTATATCAATAATCTTCAACAACCTTCTCAATATCCTCAATGAATATCAACAATCTTCCTTTCTACTGAAATGCCAACAGGGATTTCAGATATTTTGGCAACAATCTTTGTTTTCTTATCAACACATTCCTTTTGCACCTTCCTCATATCTCTAACTAGACGCTCAAGAAAATTCATCTGATGCTCCAAAGCTTCTCGATGCTTGATGTACATGTGTCATGAAGGAATGACACCATTTTGGATGAGGTCATTAGGATCATAATCTTCAAACTTCAACCAGGCTTCAAAGTCATTTTCTTGTGTTTCAAGTTCCTGGGAGAAAATTCCTATGGTATTATCCACCACTGTCCTCACAGTGTCAAGGTTGGTGACAATGGTGCAAGTCGAACTCAGGAGTTGTGTACCTTGACTTAGGATTCGATCCATCCATCCTCCTCCGACTCTGCTTCTTGATGCGGTGTGCTAAACTCTCTTAACAACTTGGTCATCCAGAGAAGTCGCCATTGGTTCAATAATTTTTGAAGACTTGGTCACTTTGATAAGAATTGAGGTGAGCTGGTCAATTCATGCCTTTAGCTGATCTTTCTTGAACTTATCCTCTTCATATATGGAAACCAAGCCTCTAAAGAGGATTGAACACTATGCCACAAAATCATGAGTTTGCTTACCTAGATCAATCCTTTGAATAGTATAATCTGAGTCCTTGACCTGTCCAATAATAGCATATGGAGGAGGAATTGCAAACTCAACATACTTATTCTTATTCTTATCAACTTTTACCCTCGACAGAGTTTTGGCTTTCTTGACCATCTTGGACTTCACAGGAACAAGCTGGCTGAAATCAAAGTCTTCAGGAGAAAAAACTTGTTTCTTTCTTTTAGGTGCATTTGACATTAACCAAGGAGGTAAAGTCACATCATCATCCTCACTAGCTACCATCTCTTGAGAGGGATTGATAGAATATTTAACGGTGATGGTTACTATAGGAGAGGTCATGGTAATAACATGGGGATGAATCTCAAGGGATGATTCATTAGATCTAGGGATTGCTTCGTTCATGAACTTATCAAAATCATCCACCATGGTTGCAGATACTTCAATCAATGAGGGAAAATCAGAAAATGCATTCTCAATATTGTCATGGGGTGTATCTAGAGCAGACTTACTAGCACTAGTGGAAGATACATGAATAACACTTGAAGGGGAAATACATATGACCATCAGAGTCTCAGGCTCAAAAGTAGAAACAAGAACTTGTAACATAGATGAAGGAAAACATATATGAAGTAAGGATTCCTCTGCTCGTGGCATCTCTTCTACATCCAATTCATTTTGTTCTTGCTCATCCTCTTGTCTGTGAATTAACTCTTCATTAGGATAATCGTCCTCCTCTTATTCATTTAATACCTCTAACTTTGATATTTCTTGAATATTAGAACTCCATGGTTCTTCTTAGGTTTCACCTTTCTTAGACCCAATTGTAAATTTCAACTTAGGAGCCTTTGTCAGAGTAGTAGGATCCTTTTTATTTTGTTCTAATTTATGATCTATTTCCCATTAGGTCAGTAGTGTCATCATCAGAAGTAGAAGAGAAAGGTTTTAAAGGAACACCATGCAAAGATAACCAAACATTAGTATTCGTAAGAATACTCTGAAAACGTGCCCTAATAGAAGTGCACTCCTTTTTTGACCACTGAATGAGAGGCAAAGGAGTAGAAGAAACCTTGTTCTTCTCATGCATTGGGTCCAAGATATCACTATCTTCCTCCAAATCTTCAAGAACATTGGCAAGACTAAAGTCCTCAATTTGTTCAACTGTCAACTGACAATAATCAAGTTTTCTCACATCATGCTCAGCCCTACAATCAGCCCAAACATCTTCAATCTGATGCACATGTATATATGCCTTCTTTAGTTTATTTCTCATTCCTCTATAATCAAAGTCCTTTCTAGCTTTAAAGAACCTCATGGTAATTCTTCTCATCTCCTCCTCCATTGCCCTGGCCTTAAAGATGGAATTGATAGAATACCTTCCAATTGAAAGAGAAAATTTCAAGCTTATCTTATGAGAACCTAATTGGACCTCATGCACAACATTCATCTGACGAGCTAGCTGCATCAGTACAATCTTGTCAGAAGGGTATCTAGGAAGCTTGAAGGGCTCACCATTGAAACATCGAACCCTGATATATGTAAAGGTTGGAAACTAAAGAAACATATATCCATATTGATTCGCTACTTCCCATGTGTGATCAGACACTCTCTTATTATACAAGTTCTTATTCAACATAACCATATAATAACCAAAGAAAGTATCATTCACTTTTCATAAATGATTACGACTTTCTTGAAGAACCAATTGGGAATAATATTTGTGTACCTCAATTCGCCTCCTATCACTAGTAGTAGACAATCCAGGAAAATGTCTCATTGAGGCTGCAACGTACACCAAGTAAGAAGTCATATAGAACTCAAGTGTAGTAGGAACCTTGGTGAGCTATTCACAAATGACATCATTGATCTGTTTTCCCCAAAATATCTTCTCCTTGTTTTGTCTGATCACATGAATATAATGATACATCTATTTATAGAATATATTAGAAGTAGGAAGTCCTTTAACTCTACTTCAAAGAGTTATCAAATCTTTGACCTCTTCAATGAAGTCACTTCTGGGAAGAGTCTCCAACCATCTTGCAATAGTAGGTCTTGGGATTTTAAGTCAATTGTCATTCATATCACGCCTACACTTATTTGAATTTCTATCAAAGTAGGTTATAGATGACCACATTTTAATATCAATATACTTCTCAATACTCGGACACTTGAAGACTGAATCGAAGAATTATTCATCAAGCTCGATCAATTTCTTCTCGGATTCATCCTTCACACTTCTACTATCCAGATCCAAATGATTTTCCACTGCCACTATAAATTTAGGATCTTGAGCCGACATGGAAAAAGATGCTACTAAGTGGATACCACTATTGATAGTATCTTCCATGTCATGATATGAAGGTGGTTTCTTGATTCTTTTCTGAAATTATTCTAGATCAACATGACCTCTCTCTATGTCTCTAGTGTGATCAATATTATAAGTAATTGAAGAATGTGGAAAAACTGGATGTGGGTCCTACTTCTTGATTGTTTTTCCTTTTTTGTTTGGAGAAACCTATGTCATTGATATCATAATAATACTAAGAGAAAAAGACAATCATCGACATTATAATAATATATTGGATCAATTCACTTTTGTTCATATCTTGAACAAATTCTAAAAATAGTGCATTTGAAACAATTAGGTTTTCCAAAAACCCCTTTTCAATAAATTAATATCTCCATGCTAAATTGGATGAAAAATCATCATTTACATGTGTGCAATAAATGAATTTTGAATAAATAAATTCAAAAAATTCATTTACAAAAGAATGGGTGAAAAGATGTAATTAGGGTTCTCAAAGTTTTAATTACATTTGAAAAAATAAAAATAGGTGTAATTCGGGTTTATAAACCCGAATTACACATTAAAAATATCATGGCAAAGAAGTGTCAGTCGGGTTCATAGAACCGTCAAACACCAAAAAGGGAAGATAAAAAAAAATGGTGGAGAGTAGGTTTAGAAACTTGTCATACACCATTATATATAGGAACATGGTGTCAGGCGGGGTCGCAGACCCACCATACATCGTTTATGGTGTATGGCAGGCCTATGGCCCCGCCAAACACCATTAACAATCACTGTAAAAACTATGGGTAAACCATGTGTTGGACGGGGTTGTAGACCTGCCAACACCACATCATGGTGTATGGCGAGCCTACGAACCCGCCAACACCTCAATGAAATGCAAGGAAACAACATGTGGTTGGGGTCATCGACTTGCCACACAGCACACCATGGTGTGTGACAGGCCGACAACCCCACCCACACCATAATGCAGTCAATAACATTTGATATAACATGAAAGAAAGGTGAGGTCGTGGCGAGGTCGTAGACCCGCCGCATACCACTTAGTGGTGCATGTCGGGCCTACAACCACGACACCAAAAAGGAAGATCAAAAGGAAATAATCAAAATCGTTTAGGATCATATGATCCAAACAAAAAAACTAGTAATAAAAACCAATGAAATCCATACGAAAATAAACATAAGGAAGAACAGAAAGGGTTTCTAAAACCCTAGCAAGAGGGAACAATGGATACATACCCGAAATGTATGATCGAATTCTTCTCCCTCCACAAAATCAACTTGGGAAAGATTAAAATGAGGGTGAAAAGAAATAAATAAGTCTTAAAAACTGAGGTAAAAGACTCCTAAACCAATTCTTCCAATGAGCCACAAATAACTCAAAGTGCAATAAATGAGTGCAATTCAGGTTTATAAACTTGAATTGCACCTATGAGGTGTAAATCGAGTCTATGAACCCAAATTGCACCTAAAATGCCTAAATTAGTGTAAATCGGGTTCGTAAACCCGATTTACACCTAGACTTCAGATAAAAGTGAGTAAGTGTAAAACATGGGAAAAACACGTTTATGATGAACAAAATGTCTCATAAAGCGAACCATAGAGCAGGAAAAACCACAAATGAGCCAAAATTTGTGGGTACCCTCATTTTTTTGCTAACGTTAAAAATAAGGATAACACCTATACATATATATATATATATATATATATATATATATATATATATATATATATATATATGTATGTATATGTGTGTGTATATACATACATACACACATGTACATACATACATACATGTACATATATATATGTACATGTATGTATGTATGTATGTATGTATGTGTATGAATGTATGTATGTACACACACACATACACACACATATATATAATATACAATATAATGTACACACACGTGACACACACACA
This sequence comes from Cryptomeria japonica, assembly GCF_030272615.1. Lineage (NCBI taxonomy): Eukaryota > Viridiplantae > Streptophyta > Pinopsida > Cupressales > Cupressaceae > Cryptomeria > Cryptomeria japonica. Next base: position 628,863,370 of record NC_081406.1, on the reverse strand, counting down.
CATATACATGCATGTATGCATATATGTATGTGTATATGTATATGCATATGTATATGTATATGCATATGCATATGTATATGTATATGAATGTATATGTATATGTATATATATGCATATATATACATATATATATACATATACATGCATATACATACACATACACATACACATACACATACACATACACATACACATACATATACGTATGCATATACATGTGTGTGTGTGTGTGTGTGTGTGTACATATGTGTATACACACACACAAACACATATACATATACACATTGTTTAGTGAATTTGGTTGTTAGGGGAAACTGTAATATGCTTCAATAAGGGTATCAATGGAGAAGTAATAGCTTCAAATCAATTATGCATTCACTTACAAAAATCCAAACACAATTGAAACAAACCTTTGAATGGGGAAGATGATGAGGCTCCATTAACAACAAGATCATGGTATGTTTGCAACATGGAATGAGGGAGAGGTAGGGAGAAAAAGAGGGATAGGTAGAGAGAGAGAGAGGTACTGAGAGAAAGAGGGCAAAGCAAGTGTGTGTGTGAGAGAGAGAGAGAGAGGGAGAGAGTGCGTGTGTTCAATATAATTTTGTCCTCAAAGACCATTGTGCAATAAGTAGCAAAAAGAGATTGATGAGTATAAGAATTGATTACACGATGAAGTGACAAGTGATGATAGTCGAAAGGCCAATAAACCCCTGTTGGTGTAAATTATTCCTCACAATTACACCTTAATTAAGTTGACTTAGGATAATGCATCTCATTATAGTTTAGATATGAGACACTTAGGGAAGTGTACACATAGGGATGTTGTATGTAGGAGAAATTTCACCTTTTGTGGTCTTATCTTGTTGTTACATTCCACCTTCAGTGGGTGATCCATCTCTTGTGGAATATTTTAATATTCTCCTACCCTTGTTTCTCATTGAGCCACATGTCATGATTGTTTTCTTAGATATCCATATGACCTTGCCTATATAAGCAAGCTCATCTTCATTGTATGTAATTTTTGATGATCCAGTTGATCAGTATTTTGCATCTTGATAGGAATACATTTTATTCTTGTTGCATATTTTATTCTCTCTTATTATGCTATCAATTGGACTTTAGATCTTGGAAAATTCTCACATGGTATAAGTGCCATTAGAGTGTGATTGGTTTGCCAATTGAGAGAAATTTGATGCTATTTGGGGTTTCGCATTTTGGAGCTTTCTATTGCAGGTTATTATTGGAGCTTCTTGGGTCAATTTTGAGGTCACCATTGGTTTGTGTAGGTTTGAAAAAGTCAGATTCACCTTTTGTTTCGTCCAAATCCGACATCCAAGGCCAAATCTAGAGCCGTTTGAAGGTGGAGGGTGGTGATTTGTCCCATAAGCAATCTGCAATTTTGGAGCATTTTTGGCAAATTTCATCATCCCCATCATGTTCAGAATGCCCAAAAAACTTCAAGATCACATGTTCATTCGTCCAAATTGGAATTTGTCATTTCGAGCAAAAAAAAGTCCCCCTCCTTGCTTGTCGTACAGACATGTCTACAATAAGGTTTTTCATTTTTTTCAATAAAAAATACAAATTTAAATTTGGGGGAGGGAGGACAATTTTTAAATTAAAGTTTTTATTTTATTTTATTTTTTGGGGTCACACAATGTTTGCGGGTGACGCAGGTCTGCGGTCACTGCAGGTCACCTGCGACCTGCAGAGTACCTACGGGTAGCGTAGGTGTTCCTGCGGGCTCCACATGAGTTCTTTTAAAAAAAAAAAAGTTTTTTTAATTAAAATTTTTAAATTTGTTGTTTAATTAAGTTTTTTAAGATTAAATTTTTTTAATATGTTTTTTTATTAATTTTTTTAATAAATTTTTTAAATATTTCAAAAAAAATAAAAAAATCTTTAGAATAATAATTTTGTAAAAGATTTTCTTTATTAAATTTTAAATAAAGTTTTTTATGCCTTTTAATTGGATTTTTAATAAATTGTTTTTATTAAGATTTTATAAATCTTTTTAAAAACAAAAATATCATGGAATAAGTCAAATTGGGAACACAATTTTTCCACCTAACTTGTCTTGTAGCTGATAATCCTAGAGGATCCGGTTAATACTGAGAGGGGGGTAAATCAGTAGCAACAAAAACTGAAACTTTCAACACCAAAACAAACTTATCTCAGATTTGAAAACATTCAACACTTAAACTAGATCTTCAGAACATATTTCCTTATCAAATCTAGATAATCATTTCCTCTTATGTAAGCTTATTAATCAGATCAACCATCAATTCAATATCAGATCAACAAACCCTATTATCAACTTATTTACTGATCAGAATGCTTCATCAGTCATATCATCATCAATACAGGTAACCACTTTAAGATCTCTAATAAACAAACATAAATTGTCTTTATTGGTTATCAGAAGTAAAACATGAACATCACAAGAAAAGCATACCACACATGAACACCATGTTTTTCATGTGGAAACCCAAATAGGGAAAAACCACGATGGGAATTGGTACCCACAAATAATTTGCACTCTTTTGAAATGCATCCTGTTAGGAGCCAATCCCGGTTAGAAGCTTACAATGATGCCCTGTTAGGAGCAGACCCTGTTAGGAGTCACTCGGTTAAGGGATTTACCTTAGCCCTGTTAGAAGCTTTGATCTGTTAGGATCAACCTCATGTGAGGATTTAGAACTCAGATATTAAGTCACCCTGTTAGGGGATTTTACAATATGAGGCCTGTTAGGACCTACCCAGTTAAAGGATTTTAGCTGTTGTAATTGTTAGAGAACAATAGTGAATGATCTGTATATAGCACTCAACTGCTTGCTTGATCAGATCTAATTAAGTTCTAAGTTTGCATCTCATTGGCAGATCTTCTCACACACACTGGTTCAACTTCTCACACTTCTCAAAATCATTGACACATCAAAACATCAATCTTACCAACATTAATAACTTTTACAACTAGGTTGGCATCAAAACCATAAGACTTACTACATAGATCATCACAAAACTTTACAACTCATTACAAATCATCATATGGATCATTACAATCAATTACAAATCAATACCGGTTGTTGAATGATCATAAATCGTCACAACAAGTTGATCTGGTACAAAGTCAAAGCCTTAGCACATTCCGCTAAGCACTTTGCACATTCCCAAGAAATTCGTTCTCCAAACATGCCAAAACATCTTTCACACACATCACGTGGTTTGTGTCGCATTATTATCAACATGTGAACCTGATGTAGATCACCGCCAAACCAAAAATCATTACTGGTTAAGAGAATTCTTTATCGATCCTTAAAGCCTTCTTAAACCCTGGCAAAAGTTCATCAGAAATTCAAAATATGCCTTCCAACAACCATCATAGGATGCAGTTCCGGTTACATACTCAAATCCATCATAAATCTTATGTTTCAAACCACAAGTCACCAAACATTGCCAATCACCCGATTCCATCAAAACTTATCTACTTTACCGGTTAAGGTCCTAATTCGCAGTCTTGCCGGTAAACTTTGTCAAACTGTCAAACTCTTACTCCGATAGACCAAATCACTTAGCCAATAAGTCAATCACCGAAAACCAACTATAAACATAATTAAACATCAGTTGACCTTGGTTGCCATCAATGACAACACAAATAATTGATCATGTCATCTTCCTCTATCGGTACAGTCATCCATCATCATCTCCATCAATTATGTCAAACATGCCAACAACAACGTCTCCAATCGACAGTCAAGGGGAGGGGTCAGTTTGCTCCTTTGTATCTATTGGCATCATCCCAATAGGAGGCATCTTCATCTGCAGTCTTCAATAGGGCATCTTTTTGGTGGCATCATCTTCATGTTTCTATATTTGCACTATATTATGTTGTATGCTCTTGCATGAGCAATGTTGTAGTCACACTATTATAAAGTGCCACACCTCCTTGTACTTTGCCATTGTTGACCTATTTGATGTAATCCTTTTGTACTTAGATTATGAATATTCATGTGAGACTTTTATTCTCTTATTAAGAAGGTATTTGGATTGAGTACATCTATCATTGGTGCGCATCCATCTATCTCCATGCCTAATATTTATCATGTTGCAGCGAGTGATTCATCAGTCATTCTTCATCGACATTGGTACTTGGTTTTGTCACACTTTGACATTATTGGTGCAACATTGGCTCTCTTTCTTCCTAATGGGGAGGTATTTTGGTCAACATCTTGGACCATCCTTGTAGGAGATTCTACATTGAGGGGGGGCTACTTGGTCTCTCTTCTTCTCTCTTATGGGGGGACGTTTTCCTCACATGAGGTTTTGTTCTTCTCATTGAGAGAATTGTGTGTTTCAGCTCTTTTTTTTGGGGGGGGGGGGGAGAGTTTTTTCCCATTGGGTTTTTCTCTCTTTCTCTGTTTGTGAGAGATTGCATTGGTTTGTGTGCATTTGCATTTGTACATGGGTACCTAACATGGCCTCATAGTCGAGACCCATCTTTCATTGTTAGCTTTACTGCATTCCCCTAAGATGCACTTAAGGGGAGGTGTTGGTGTAAATTATTCCTCATAATTACACCTTACTTAAGTTGACTTAGGATAATGCAGCTCCTCGTAGTTTGGATATGAGACACTTAGGGAAGTGTACACATAAGGATGATGTATGTAGGAGAAATTCCATATTTTGTGGTCTTATCTTGTTGTTACGTTCTACCTTTGGTGGGTGATCTACCTCTTGTGGAATATTTTAATATTTCTCCTACCCACCCTTGTTTCTCATTGAGCCATATGTCATGATTGTGTGCTCACATATCCATATGATCTTGCCTATATAAGTAGACTCATCTTCATTGTATGTAATTTTTGATGATCCAGTTGATCAGTATTTTGCTTCTTGATAGGAATATAGTTTATTCTTGTCACATATTTTATTCTCTCTTGTTGTGCTATCAATTGGACTCTAGATCTTGGCAAATTCTTACAACCGCATTTTATGTAATTATGTTTTTCTATATTCTCTCATAAAAAGAGCCTTAAAAAAAGTATCTCAATTCCACTCTTATATAGTTAGGAAATTGGAGATGTATTTTCAAATGGGTCTGGTTTCTCTTTCTTCGTGTGTTTGCCTTATCTTAATTATCAAAGGTTTTAGTTTAATAGTAGTATTTAAATAGTGAGAATGATGATGATGTTTTTTTATTATATCTTCCCAGAGATTTTTTTTTGGTATGATTGATCTTTATTTGACCCATGGATGATTTTGATGAATTAAATCATTTATCTGTGACAATTTAACCAAATGATAACTTCTAATTTAGATATTCACTCCCTTAATATTATAATCTAACATATAAAAATAAAAATACATAATCCAATTTCTTTTGTACATATAAAATAAATTATATTGATCTATATACCATTATTTTTCCATTTATTATGAAAACCAATTGTTTTATTTTAATTTAAATATTAAATATTAAGTATTTGTATTTACTCATAATCTTCTCCTCCCAAAAATTACAAGATAATGTATATTTAGTGTTTAATAATCTTATTAATTATTTTTTTAATAATAAATAAATATATTTATTGATTTTATATATAAAATGTAACATTACTTATTTATTGAAAATGTTGGTTTAGATAAAATAATATTTTTAACCTAAATTTGGCGATTGACTCTACTTGTCAAATGATTTTTTTATAATTGTCTATTCATAATTTTTTTTTATCAGTAATAATTTTTATTATATTAAATATCAAGAGAAGTATTACATCTCAAAATTTCAAAAAGCCTTAGTTTACAGGCAATCAGAAACAAACCCTACTCACAGTGAACACCATTCGAGCTACACCTACATCTACTATGTGGCATTTTTACAGTATCACCACCATATCAATAGAACACCCTTGACAAAACCCTTCAATTACAACAAAACCTCACCCCCCAAGGCCAGAAAACATATACATACTATTGAATGACCTGCATTACATAATTGTCATGACTACAATTAATAGGGTCTCGCCAAAATTTACAAAAATGAAACCCACATACTATCCTTCACAGAAGGAAACCTAACCCAAAACCAACAAGCCACTACCCCAACATCAAAGACCATTTAAAATATAATTTTTTTTCAAATTTAGAAAACAAGACAAGGCAAAATCAAGATAACACCCCATGTGAACAAAGGGAGAGCTCCCATTCCACAATTAGGGCATATTTTCTGCATCAACACTCGGCCCAACGTTCGTAGTACAACCTCCACCACTTTCCATGCTATCCATCGCATTCAACCTCCTTGCCTTGGCCGGGATAACTCGTCGACCTCCCACCACTTGCCGCTTATCCTTGCCTCTGCCATAGTTTTTTACGGAACCACCACTCACAAATCCTTGGGCTACCATCTCTTTCTCCCAGAGGTAAAGCTTGAGGGAGTCCCACCCAAGGGATACCTCCATTCTACGTTCATCTTGGTCTAGTCCATGCGACCAATGAATGAAGGGAACCAATTCTCTCAACTCATGAATCCCATCTATATCCAAACCTTCGCCCACATCAAACCCAACTTCGGGTAAAGCCAAATCCAAAAGTTTCCCCAAACCACAGAGCAACTCATCATCAACACACTGTCATAGAACAAACACCAACTCATCCTTCGACACACCAAGTTCAAAACCCCATGCCAAAAGCATCGTCACCACATCCACATTTGTTTGATATTTGTGCATTGTCTTAAGAAAACTCTCTCCTAGTAGTTTTTTCATGATCTCCACAAACCCGTCATCACAATGCTTAAAAATGCACTTGATTCTTTTGTCTGAAACATCACCCAAAAAGGCCAACTATTGCCTTTTGGTGCACAAAGTAAATTTTGCCTCCATACTTGGCACCACATCAAACAACCAACATACAATATCTCATGAATGGGCCCAGTTTCCTATAAATAACTGCCCATCTCATCTCACACACATAGCCATACCAAGTAATAACACCGATTAAAAAATTCTTTGCACCGCACTCTCCAAATCTTCCTCTTTTAGATTGTGAAAATCTTCAACATGTGACTCATGCACTTCTCCGAATGACGTTGCCCATTTTGACAACGCGTCAGTCACCTCATTTCCACCTTTTCTCACATGCAAAGTGACATAATTGCTGATTAGTTCTAAATCATTTTTAATTTTGGCAATGAATTTATTTATAAACCAAGCATTTGTTTCACCCTTGATAAATTGTATTGATAACAATTTGCAAGTCCCCTTCTAGGTGTAAATTTTGCACCCCCATTTTGATCCCCCACTGAATCGCTAGAAGAGCTTCTTGTACCTCGGCTTCATTATTTGAGCTGTATGTAAGTCTTTGAGCTCTCATTACCAAAATATTCCCCAACCAATCTCTAATGACAAACCCTGCACCCAAGATACCTGGATTACCTTTTGAAGCCCCGTAAAAGTTGGCCTTATACCACCCAAATTCCGGTGCTTCCCATTTTACATTAGATTTCTCACTAGGACCCGAATTCACCTGTGAGGCCCATGAACGAGCAATTGTCTATTCATAATTATTTTATTAAACATATCTTATTTTGAAATGATTTTGATTTTTAATTTTCTACCATTCCATTATAAGTTGTACTCTATTCTTTCATACATATTTTATCAAGGAAGGTATATAGAGAGTAAACAAGATATAAAAAGAATAAACATTCTCAAAGAATTAAATACTATGATGTATTTTATACAATTTTTTTTCATATTTCATTCATAAAAATAAATCTTGATAATCATAGTAATGTAGTATTATTTCTTTTTCTTAAAGGAAATCTGAACTGTTTATGAGCAATGTAGAGAGAAAAAGATAATTTTGCATATGCCCCTTATTTTAAACTTATCATAATGCACTCTTAACTATTACATTACACTATCACATTTCTTCCTTTCCCAAATTTAAAATAAAATAAGTGGATTATTTTAAATGTTATAATATTAAACACATTTATATCTCTTTGCTTCTCAATTATGTTAAGTTTGTATTTTACATTAAAACATTTTCATATTTGTATTTAATATGAATGATTTTGATTCCAAATAAAATTGTAACTTGTTCTTTTGATTAAATTATAAATCATACTACTCTTACTCATTCTCTTACAATTAGTAATAATGTTATGTTTTATCTTCACATGCACTAATTAACACTATTACTTAAAAGATAAGGTGAATTAATCTATGCGTAGATTTCTATGATCTGAAAAAATATTTTCAAACACTTGGAATACGGTCAAAGACAATTATCTACCAATTAATTATCTATCTCAAAACAAATGGGTGTTCATTAAAAATTGACTCTCTTTATTTGAGCTCGTTTAGATAGTAACGAATTTCAAACCATGACATTATTACATTCGGTACAATCATTAATTTGTTGTACAAGTTGGGTTGGGTTCCATTTTCTTTGACAATCATTGATCGTGAACCAAAGGAAAAGAGGGTTGCGACTTTTAATCCGACTTCATTAATTCTCCATTCATGTGGAGTCAAACATTGACAAGAATGGTTATCTGATACTGAATGAAAACGAATAATCAAAATTTATGCAATCGTCTTGCATTGTGTCTCTACGATTTTCAATTGTTAATAACAAAAGTTAAATCATTCATCTCAAATAAAAAACACCTTAGACATAATAAATAATAATTAACAATTTAATTTAACTTTAACTCATTATTAAATTAAATTATAAAAATTTAAGATGAAATCTACAATAATAAATCTAAACCTTTCAAATTTATACCTATGAAATTGACTTACAAAATCAATACTAATTAAGACTCATATTATTTATTAAATTAAAAAAGTGTTAACAAACTTAAGTATAGCTGCAATTCTCTTTATAATATGCAACTTTGTTCAATACAAAAGAAAACCAAGAAAAACCATAAAAAAGAACTTCCCTACCAAATCAAATTGAAATGATTTTAGGACTAATTTTTGCGCATGAAAATAACATGCCAATATAAGCCAAAGCCATTTCCTTTATTCATTAATTCACTCTAAAGGAGAATCGAGCAGGAGGTGAGAAGATCGAATCACAACAGCAAAATGAGCGGAAGTGGCAAGAAAATTGCAGTGAAGGCCGTGGATGGCATGACGAAGCTTCTTGTGACCGAACCTTCGTAACACTTATGAAGATGTTAAGCGCACTCTCGACACAAAGTTCAATCAGGTATTGCCCATTCTGCCCCCTTTTAATGTACATTGCGTACCTTCTAACACATCCTATATAGATATGGAAGATTTACAAAGATAACAACATGGTCGAATTATAAAGTATAAACTGAGCATTCAAACCTAGACCGTTAGTTAGCCAGACCGGACATACAGGAGATATAACAAAGTACATCTATGAAATAATGAACCAAATCTTGAAGTATGGGTATTAGATTTTCATTCGGTAATCTGAAGGAGATATTGTCTCTGCAAAATGACCCCTAAGTGCACTGATTACAGATGGATAATAAATGTCTATCGGTTTTTAATGTGGGAGCACCTGATGCAATCTAAGGGGTTGTTATTTGATGGTAATGGGGTGTGACACCATCAATCAATAAGGTTACCCATACATCATAGTAGACATGTGGTAAGGTCGCGGTTTAATGATTATGATTAAGAATCAAGAATGAATTGGATTTGCCTCAAGGGCGAGGCTAGGGCTAATTGGGTGCACTCAAGATCGACTAAGGCTTAGTGAGGTACATCCAGTGTTTTCCAAATATAAACCCAAAGAATGCGGCTGAAGCTTATATAAAATGAAATCGTGTTCAATTGTAAGAGTACCTGAAGCAGTCCTACTATTTGTTTTGGCTTCCAATGATCCATAAATTCTAAGTTGCCTGTTCTGGTTCGGGATACGGGTATGCTAGTAAGACAATTGCTTTTTCTTGGGTATGGTATATATATATAGAAATGTAAAACTAAATACATTTGATAGTATGATACTTAATCAATGCCAAATGCCAAAATGGTAGTGATAAAGATAACTATTAAATGCCAACTGATAATTCAAAATTTCAATATTATGTCATATGCCATATAATGTATCTCATATATGTCTAGGGTCACAATTCAAATGAAAATCATTACAATTACAAAATTGAAATAAATACAATAAAAAATAATAATTGTCTTCAATCTTCATCAATCATCAAAAGAATCTAGATCAAAATCATCGTTTGCTTAAAGTTCAACATTATTTGAACCACAAGTAAATGCAGTGCCACTCCCACTAGGTTCATCATGTGTAAGTGTCTCATCATCATCATCTATAGTGACACTAGCAAGCTCTTGAATAGATGCATCCAAGTTGGTACACTCAGGGTGTTGTCTTCAAAATCTGATTCACTTCAACATCCTTGTAGTAAACTCTGTGCAGAAGATATATTAAAGGGAAGGAAACTCTTAGGACAACATATGACAAGGTTTGATTTAACCTTCTACACTTCGGACCTACTCAGAGTCCAGGCGGGTATACCTTGTGAACTAAATTCACACTTTCAAAAGATAAATCCACAACAAACCAGTCCAGAAAACCAGTGGATCTAATCACCTTGAAACTAATTGAAACAAAGGAATGAAAATTATACTCATATTCAGTATTTTGACCTACAAAACATGTAATAGACAACCTCGATCTATACCAGTGCCTTATCCAAGGTCACAGAGTCATCTAAATTCAAACAATACTCCCCAAACAAGATATCTTTACACATCCCATTGGCTCGGCTTCTGTTGATCCCTATATGTGCCTAACACACACAAGAATTTATGCATACCTAATTAAACTATGCTCATCAAGATTCAAAGTATCCTACAGAGAATTTATTGGTAGAAATAATCCTTGCATATTTAATTCCCCTCCTGAAGAGAAAAGCTAAGAAGAATATCTACTGAAAGTTGCCTTACAACTCTATTCAAACAAAATAACCCTGGATTATTCAGAATGAAACAGTAAACAATTGCAAACACATTTGAAGACGACACAAAGTTTTCACTCAAAGCCAATGGTCTGTATATTGATATTATCTTCAAGAAAGTATTACAAAAACTTTTGAATATTCTCCATTAAACTTAGAAAAGCTCAGATAAATTTCTGCAGCGTTTTCTTACAATTCTTTGCGATTCCCTTTTCTATTAGTCCTGGTATCCATTTATAACAATATGGATGCACATAGCTTCAGACTTTCCTAGGAGAATTTGTTACAATCATTTCTTTTCTAGAAGAAGTTACAAAGCCTTTTACAAAAAACAGTTACAAGTCCTTTTTGACTTCTGCAGCTCCTTCTACTTGTTGTCCGGTTGCAACCTCTTCTAATTGTTTAGGAGCGCCCTCTAACTGCTCTACATCCTGGATGGCATATTTTCTTGTCCACTCATTGTACACATCATCAGTTGGCCATGCAAAATTAATCACTTTTGCCTTTGCCTTGGTTAACCTTTTCCAGGAATTTCTCATCTTGTTGACTTTTGAATTGAGAAAACCATAATGAGATTTTATTTTCTCCATCTCCTGAACTGTTACAACAAAAAAGGAAGCATCATCTAAATCAACAATTCCTTTTATTCTGGTTGATAGTTTGGCCTCTAATTCCTTAAGCCATACTTGTTTGTCCTTTAGTTGATCTAGGCTGACAAAAACTCTCGGAAGCAATTCAAAAACCTGCTCAGCATACTCCTTTTTGTACAAATTGATTTTCCGGTCAGCATTATCCACCCCTTTTGCTAACTTTACTAAGTCCTTGGTGGTGTCACAAGTGGATTTGATGATAGGATCAGCCCCTGCTTCATCATAAGATACACAAATAAGCTCCAAGTCCTGCTCTCTAGGCTTCCACTTGTCAAAAATAGGTGTCAAAATGGCCTTATCTCCATTGAGCTCATTCCACATATCCAAAATCTTGCTTATGTTGTTATGTAACAGTGAAACACTCATGGTATCTGCAAAACTTGAGATGGTAGCCCTTACTCTTTCCTCATACTTCTTTGCATACAAGGCCTGAGCATGTTTAAAATTCTCTAACTCTTGAGGAGTAATCTCAACCATTTGGGGGCTAGAAGGTGCTGGAGATGGTGGGAACTCAATGATGGGGCTGGTAGGTGGAGGTCTTGCAGGAGAAGAGGAGATCATCAGTGCTGAAGACTCACCTTGATGGTACTGTCCTGTCAACTGGCTTTGCAGCTTAGCAATGATGCTATCTTTACCTCTTACCTCTTCCTTAGCACTGTTATAAGCCTTCAAAATTGTCTCCAATTTGACTTGAAGGTCTGCTTTTTCTTTAGCCTCCCTTTTTGCTACCGCAATACTAAATTTTGCAGTCTCTAGCACAGTGCTAGCAGCTTCCACCACCCTTGTATTCTGCACTCTCTTCACTATCATTCCACCAAGGTAGCTTGACCCTGCGGTGTCCTTACTTCTCTTATTCTCATCTCTCTTGAGAGACCACATGACAAGTGCAGCATTATCTTTGCTGAAAGTGATTCCCTCCATGGGCTTGGTTTCTTTTCTCATTGCCTCCAGTACCAGGGCATTTGCTATGTCCCACTCAGGGAGAATGAGCACTCCAGCTTATGCCACCATATCTCTTCCTTGCTCAGGAGTGATGGTCTTAAACTCATCCATCATTTCTTGCTTTATTTCCTCCTCCACCAGAGTTGGATCTTTGTGAGGCTGCTCACCTTTTCTCTTCTCACATCTTGCATTGTATTTGTCTATATTCTGTTTCCATACAAACTGCATAAATGCTCCTGATGTAACAAAATTGTTATCAGCCAAGAAGTCATCACTGGCCTGTTTGATCTCAGGATCCCACTCCTGGCCCTTAAATTCATTGGTAGTGATCTTCATTTCAGCAGCAAGGGGCTCTTCTGGCATTCTCTCTTCTACTTCATCATATGTGTAGGCTATTTCTCCTAGACTGCCTAACTATATCAGTTGTTCAGTTGCTGCCTGTTCATCTCCTATGTGAATAGGGGATTGGGATGGAGAGTACAAGGGTGTATCAGATTGTACTTCTTTTCCTACTCTCTGCTTCTTTGGGCTCTCTTGGATGTCAATGACATCTTGTATCTTCCTCTTTCCTTTGGAGGTAGAGGGCTCCCCTATTGTAGGCATCAACACACTATAATTAGATTTCTTGTGCAATGTATAGTCACCAGGAGGGATTGCTCTGGTGGAGGCAGACCTACTTAGAACCATTCTTGCATTTTCAGGGTTGCTTTTAATCACAACCTCCCTCTTGTCTTTCAGAGTCTGCATTACATCCTCAAAGCAAACAATTAAGAACTTTATTTTCTCCTCAAAAGGGAAAAAGCTAGACAATGGGTCATAGCTGACATCAAACTGATGTACAAAATCTAAGGCTTTCTTATAAGCCACCCATTTTTCCTTCCTCAGCTCCTGCTCATCTAGATCAAACTCATTTCTAATGAGGTCTTCAAGAAACTGAAATTGATGGGGTCTACCTCTGCACACTGCTCTCTTTCTAAACATGCCATTGAAGAAGTCTTTTGGATCGGCACACCTGGATATTGCAATTGACAAATGATAAGGTTTGAGAAAATCCTCAAAACGATTCCAACCTCCCTTGGTTATTATAAATTGGTGGGCTATGGTAACCGTAGGGAAAATAGTCCCTTTACCCCTGCCTGTCAGTTCTGCTTCTTGCACACTACCAATTTGTCTGAGAACTTCTGCAATCCCCACTTTGAGAGGGACCTGATAGGGCAATAAGAATGGAGTGCCTCTAAAACCAAAAACTCTGAAAATTGTGGAGACAGGGTATAAGTAAATATCACCCCAATTATGAACAATCTTTATGCTTTTTGCAAATTCTTTTGGTCTAACAAATTCCAAAAGAACCTTGGGGATTTTGGGGTTTTCTGAGCAGAGGAGAGTCCTAATCTTTGATGCAAAATATTTATCAAATTTTAAGAAACTGGCATCATCTCTGTCCCATGATAGCACTGTACTCCATAATTGCATTGGCATCTTTTCTCCCGCTTTCTCTTTTATGAGGTCCAGTCCACTTGCAAAGTAATCACCACCTTTGAACAAAAACAGATGCATAAGGAGTGAATACCATCCGAAAGGCCTATCCACCTTCCCATTTTTTATTCCTATCAACCCTCCATGGATAGCATCAATAATGAAAGAAGCATAATCAAAGGTTACTGCAAGAGAAGGATTCAAAATCTGAGCAATCATTAGCAAGTAGTGATTGGGCATATTTGCTTCAGCATCTTCTCCTAAAATTTGGCAAAGTGACCAATACACTCCCTTAGCCCTAAGGGTGAACAGACTCAATGAGAAGGGCTCTTCAGTGTTGGGTCCTACAACTGTCAACGCACCTATCTTCACAAAAAATTCCTTAAGAGGCCTATTTCTGAGGTGGTTCCTCTGTGCACTGTATACTTGAGCTAATGATTTAAAATTAATGGGTTCCAGAAAATTGGTAAATTCATTAAGCCCAAAAGCACTTCTGAATTCCTCATTATTGATTTCAACGAGGGCTTTCCCATTTATGTCTCTAATGCTCCTTGTGATTGGATCATGGTTATGTGCAATTTGAGTCAATAGATCCATATCCATGAATACCCCTGGAACTACCAACTTCCCAACATCTAACTCCCAGATGCTATTCTGCGAGGTTGGAGAATTTCTCATTCCAAATCCAACTTTGAATAAGCCCAAACTAGACAACCCAACCTGTGGATCTCTCAACCAATTACCCTTATCATACAACCCTTCTCCTATCTTCAAGCGAGGAGCTCTAGGCACTAATTCTTTTACTTTTGATGCTTGATTAGTTGACAACGTCAACTGCTTAAGAAAATCATCACAAATGGCCCTCTCCTGATAATTAACTTTCCCGGAAAATTCTCTCTTAGGTGCCATTTTGAAATATGTCAGCAATTAAAATACTACCCCCAACTGGTTCTATGACAAATCAAGACCTTAATTAAAACACCACAGAGAAATTGCCACACAAGAGTACAAGAAAACCTGCTTTTAGCTCGAAGGAATCCACTCTGCAACTGAATTGACTTGCTTTGTATTTGAAGAAAATAGCTTTGTATCTGCTCCTCTGCAACAATTCTTTTGAATGATACCTTTACTCAATCGATAGGAGATCATATATGGTACCTAGGCTCTTAACTGCGACATTGATACCGCATGCTTCAGCCGTCCCTTCAGAATTAAATTCCTGAGAGAATTTGAATTTTTCGCTCTAACGGGTCACAACATTCCTGCACATTCTTTCCTTTCGCTGTTTCGCTGTTTCACGAAGCATAACCTTCGGACAATTTTGTTAAACGAAATCACGCCAACCGTCCGATCAAAAGAAACTTGATCGTCCTTTACACTGACTTAACAGCCTCGCCTTCGCGCTGGGCCCCACCTCTTCGCCATTTCGTGGGCTTTATCCTTCGAGCAGTTCTCCTTCGCGAAGCCGCGCTAGACGTTAGATGGAACTCTAACTGCTCGGTGTTTAACTCTTACCGAAACCGTCAACATCTTCATCAACTGCACCTTTACCTTGACTGCTAGCGGTCTTTCGCTATTTCGCAAGGCTTAAATAGCTTTCAACTTCAGGCCACGAAACAATGCGAAGCGTTGGATCAGATCGGAGATGACCATCTTTTAAGGGAAACCTTTATGCTTGCTTTATTTACGCCGCCTTCTCATTGATTACTGACTACCACGTGGCACTCAACCATTAGCTTTAAAAAACCGTTCAAGCCTAGTTCAACGTCAGCCACGTGTCTCTCCCTTATACCGTCGGTTACACCTTGGTGGGCCCTCAACTTCTTCTGAAACCACGTGTCCATGGACACGTCACCATCTAGCATGACACCTGGATACCCTCTCTTCTTTTCGCCATTTTGCGAAGCATATCCTTCGGGTGGTTCGCAACCGCGAAATAACACCAGCCGTTGGATCAAAATGGAGTTGATCCTCTTTTAACCTCATGCTTTATCTGTCTTCGGGGCCGAAAAACCTTTTCGCCATTTCGCAGGGCATAAAACATGAGCATTTTACCTTTGCGAATTCACGCGGGCCGTTAGATTATTTTTGACTTGCTCGATGCTTAACAATCTTAACTGAATCCGACAGACGTGGGCCCTCTGACTCAACTTCAAACACTTGGCATCTAGTCACTTTCAAAGCTGACATGTCAACTTTTCATTCGCTGAGAGAAAACACTAGATCCCACCTCATCCTTGCCACCTATATCTGCCAGGTCACTTCTTATCCCGCGGCATGACTCACCTTTGGGACCCACCTTTTAACTCTTAGACCCGCCTTGTTGACTATTGTGGCCTTTGCCACGTGCCATCATCTTACTCGCCTTCTCGACCAGCTGGACCATCTACTTGGAGTGCCATGTCATTTCGCCACTTCGCAAAAGCTAACTGTCGAGCATCTTCATCCTGCGAAACAGCGCGAACCGTCGGATCAGCTTGGACTTGATCACCTTTTAGTCACTTAGAAAGTTTTCACATGCAGGGTCCCACCAGACGCTTTCGCCATTTCGCGAAAGGTATTTCACTTGCAAGTTCAGGCTGCGAAATAACGCCAGCCGTTGGATCTTGGACGAGATGAAGCCTCTTTAAACTGGACC
Organism: Cryptomeria japonica; assembly: GCF_030272615.1. Lineage (NCBI taxonomy): Eukaryota > Viridiplantae > Streptophyta > Pinopsida > Cupressales > Cupressaceae > Cryptomeria > Cryptomeria japonica. Next base: position 628,846,686 of record NC_081406.1, on the reverse strand, counting down.
AAAAGCGCCATTTAGAATGCTTCTCCCTTTCGCCATTTCGCGAGTCATAAACCACGCACAACTTTGCCTAACGAAATTGCGAAAACCATAGATCTACCTGAGAACTGGGCACAACTTACTAGGCCCGACAACATTAGGAAGAAAATACATAAGGCGTAAAATTTTACGATTAATTCAAATAACCGCCTAGGCAAATGACAAGGGGGGACACTTCCTACGACCCCAAGACCCATTACTTAAGTGGATAAAGTAACAAAGAAATAGAAACCAGAGGGTTTTCTGATAAAACATTGAACGATTTAAAATTAAAACCCTAAACCCCTAGGGCCTAACACAGAGCTGAAGCAATTGATAGTGTGTCTAATTCAAAATTTCAAAAACTTAGCCGATTATGGGAAAGGAAAACCCATTTTTTTAAACAGTGATAACACAGGGGCTATGTCCCAAAGCTTCATTGATTCTTCCTTGTAGTGTTCTTGCTTATGTGATATACATAAACCAAGTCTTTTGCTTTTTTTTGCAGCTAATAGGTTATGCTTCATCGAGTGGATAAAGGAGTATGTACTCCAATTCTGTTCAGCGGAAGAAGAACTTGCGACCTGTTGAATTGGAGAGAAAACCAACACAACTTAAAAATAAAAAGTGCAAAATAAATTAAAGAATGCTAAGTACTGAAGTCTACAATACAAATGTCAAAAAATAAAAAATACTTGTGATAGAATTTTGATTTCAAGAGGTTGGAGGAACAAATAATCTTGCCCATGGAGGTTCCACCATGTATGAGCATTTATAGTGTATTGGTCTTGAAGAGCACAAATACTATGATCTTGTCATGAGATGAACACACCAAACTCTTTCCTAACATTTCCCTTCACATCCAAATTTGAGAAGAGTCTTTTGAATACCCACTTGTACCTATTAGCAACTTCACTATCTCTATATGGTGTTCTCCTTGGAAAAGCAAGTATCTATGAGCTATAGTATATGAGAGATAATCCATATGCAAGGAGGTGCAATGGTGTGTTCATCTTGTTCTAGCGATGATGAATGATTTTCTCCACATTTCAAAAAAATGTTTCTTTAGGGTCATTCTCTTTTTGTGCTATTATGCCTTTTATTTTTTCTATCATGGAGTCAATGCCATCATAGATTTCCTTCAAACATGGCCAATTTGTATCAACAACCTGATCATACTCATGATAGGCTCATTGAAATTCAAGACATATTCCACATGAGCCCATCAATCGTCATCTAGGATCAATGGCTTGATCTTTTGGGCCCTCTCTGGATTTGATTGCTTCCAAATACTCCATTGGTTGCTAATTACCATGGTACTCAATGCCTCTTGCACCTTCACAAGTCATCTCAAAATGATTGTGTGATGCAAATCGAGTCTCAACAACCTAGGATCATGTAAAAAATATGTTAACAACACATTAAAAAATATTATATACATATTAAACATGGCATAAATAAAATTAAATCTATCTTCAACAATTCCAATTTTGAGAAAGTCTTGAAAATGTCTTATGACATATTATGGTTTTTTCAAAATCATTTGGATCTCCTCACCCGCTTGGTATAAATCTTTCGTCCACTCTATGCGAGTGCCAATTGCTTGCATCACCAAGTAAAGGGAGTGTACAATGCATGGTGTCTAAAAAATGTGTTCATGTCTTTCCTCAACCAAAGCACCTGCAACCCTACAATGTTTTGCATTGTTTGTAATGATTTGGACTACATTTTTAGGACCCACCATCTCTATGAACTCAATGAGGATTTTAGAAATGAATTCCACATCTTTGATTTGCCCCTCACAATCAATTGCTGTAAAAAACATTGCTCCTTTGCGGGACAATAGGATAACATTTATTAAAGGAGAACTTTTGCAATCTTTCCATCCATCAAAGATAATAGAAAGTCTTGTTTCAATCCAAGAATCCTTAATTGGTTTGAGTAATGTCTCTATAATTTTTTTTTCTCTTGCCAATAGGATTGTGTGCACCTTTTCATACCTAGGTGTTGTGAAACCATAAGATGCACTATTGATTGCTGCCATCATTTCTTGCCAATGTGGTGATCTCAGCAAGTTGAAAGGAAGACCATTGGCATAAATACAATGTGCAACTTGTTCCTCTGCAATCTCTCTTGCTTCATTTGAAATGCCTTGTCCAATGGGCCTCTTTTTTGGGAAGGAGTGGGATCTTCTACTTGGATAGAGGGTGTCTCCAAGAAAGGATGTTGGTAGGCCATTACTGGATGAGAATTTGTAGGTAAAGTCATTGTTTTTTTCTTTCCTAAGGATGAGATCTTAGTTTTGCTCTTTTAGTCGCAACATTAACTTCTTGTTCTCTAATGTATGCCATAATTTTTTCAATTGACAATCCATTCCTAATGTTTTCATTTGACAATCCATTCCTAGATGACCCTTCACATACTCCAATCCATTTCCCACTTATGGCACAAAAGTGATTTCTCACTTGACTACATGAGCTCGTAAAGTTGACTTTACACTCATTACAATTTCAAAGGAATGCCCCACCTCCTACAAGTTGTTCAAGCATTGTAGTATATTTCCATAAACGAGATGCTCTATCAATTTTAAACTTTTGTTTTTATCAATATCCATTGAACTTGAACTATTGGCCATTCTTGCAATTTGATTTTGCTGTTATAAGAAATTTTACAATTTTAAATCAAAATAAATAAATAAATGCAAGCCTACAATATGTACAAACTAACGGAAGTTCAAAGCGAAGATAAAAAATCCTTATAACAAATAGCAAAACTTGTTTTTTTTTTTCTAAAAAAAATTAATTAAAAAAACTTAAAAACTTTTTGTTAAAAGACCAAAGAATAGGATAACATGCTTACCTTAGATGATTAAATCTCCCTTGTGCAAGCTATCTTTTCTCCTTTGGCACTCCCTGATTGATCACCTCAGTTGCACCTCAAAATGCCAAAATGAGAAAAAAAGAGTGAAGAGAGAAAAATGATATTTGTTGTGGGCGAAATGGTGCTTTTAGGGTCGTTTTAGAGTTTCTTTTTTTCAAGTTAAAAAATGTTAAAACAAATGTGTTTTGGATACTTTCTTGGTGTTGAAGTTAGCTAGGTATGCGTTGGTGCGTCTAGAAACGCCTTAGATGCCCCAAGTTCCTTGTGGGTACGCTTTTGGTTCTCAGGAGTACTTGTGCCAAGATGCCTTTCGGAATGGGTATGACATCGGTTCCTGGTGTACTCGGCAACATATCATAATTTTTAACCAAATTTTGAAACATATTATTACTATGCATCTATGTAGATTACTTCTTAATATCTAATATACATTTAACATAAAGAGAGCCTAAATTTTATAGGTTGTCCAGTTAGGGTTTGATATTTCACCATTTTTCCCCCTTTGTCTATATTTAATCGTAATTCTGTGTCTTTGTAAACAACCTGGGAATTTCCAGCATGCTCATTCTTCGCTTTCTTTATTAGATCTTTGATACTCTATAAAAGGATATAAAATTTAGGACAAACTTTAGCATATCATTCATGTTTACTGTTTTCTTCATACTTTGCTCTAAAGAATCATGTATTTTTGAGAAATTATATACGACCCTAGAATGGGCCATGCCATATTGGACAAATTTGAAGGGTTGATCGATTCAAGTCTCTTATAATCACCTAAAAGCTATTATAGAGGGCTAGTGTATGATTATTCATATTTGATAATCTCCAAATACCACAAATGTGTAAAATATTGTAACCGAAATCTCCATTACTCACATAAGAGTTGGAGTCATGAACTAAGGCAACATCATGACACATCATCCACTTTCACGGTTAAATTTTTCTATAAAAATTAAAATCAATTTGCAAGGAAAGTAGTTATGGTTCTAATAGATGATTTCACTATTCTAAATTTCTTTGGTAATATTTTCATCCAATTGATGCATCATTGTTCTCTGTAAGCTGTCATAATTCTATAGATTTTGTTAGTGTTTTATTTTCCCCCTTCGGGACAATGGAAAATGGAGTAATGTGTAAAGATAAACCTTTCTTTAAATTAGACTGGAACTCCCTTGTAACAAGAACTTAAGCTAAAACCCTAGAATCCTAACTATGGAAATAACCTGACTTTTTCTTTGTAGTTCTTGGGATTGGGCTCGAGGCTAAACAACTTTTATGCATAGAGATTTTATGATTTTATGTTCCATCCTTTGGTAATGAACACACATGCTCACGCTCTTTGGCTAAAAGTAGAGAGCAAAAAGGATAAGAACACATGAGAATTGGATTGAAAATTAACACAAGATGCTATAAGTTGAATATTGGAGATTTACAAACAAAGCTACAACTTTTTTTTTTGTCAATAAATCACTGCTAAGGGGCAGCACCCATATATTATTGATAGAAAATTTACAATATAGTTCTTCTGTATTCTGCATTCAACTATACTATTCACCTTGCTTCCTATTCCCAGCCTAAAGTATTTGTAATAGTCAATACCCCCTATATCGATCTCCATAGTACAAAATTGGAGACATACACCCGCAGAGAATGGCATTCAAGAATAACTCATGCATCGCCACCCCCACCTTTATCTAGTAGCTTGCCTTGTGTTGTCATCATAGAAATTCGCGGCTCATCATTATATTGCTTTGGCTGTCCAGGATGATATTTCCAAATCTATTTTCCACTTTGGGAGATTTGCATCCGAGTTGTTCCGTACACTTCCTTTCCAAGCCTGTTATATCATCATCAATTATTTCCAATTTGGACTTTGTCCCCCAACTCTAAATCATGTCCAAGATATAAATGCTTGACACGCTTTGTTCGGCCTGGTGTAGTCCTTGCCCGTCCTTTCATCTCATTTTTGAGTGACATGTGTCCCTCAACTGCCAATTTCTCGCTTGTGTAACCCCAACTTGCGCCATCTAGTTATTTGCAATCTCTCATATCAATGATTAGTACCTGTCTTCATTGGAAAGGGTCTTTGTGCATTTGCACTCTCAGGCATGCTGCATTGGGATGGCAGCATTCATACATATTAACGATGACACCTCGTTGCCATGTCACCACCCCCTAATTCCTCATTCATTATGTCCACGACCGATCTGGCCAACTTGTCCGCTACTTCATTGCCTTCCTTATACATGGCTTATTTTAAACTCTGTGAATCTGCCATTCAGTTCTTTGATGGGTCTTAGCCAGCGATTCAATTTCCAGTTGGGAGTATAATTCAATCTAATGGCATTTATTGTAACTAGTGAATCGCCTTCTAGGTGTATTCCTTCTGCCCTAATCTCCAATCCTAACAATGCCACCTGGAATTCAGCAATGTTGTTTGTTGTTTCTCCAAGATGCTCCGATCTCTCTGCTATAATGTTCCCCTTCTCATCCTGAGCCACACATCCTATCCCACTCGGGCATGGGTTGCCCTCGGATGTGCCATCAAAATTAACTTCTATCCATCCTTTATTGGGGGCACTCCATCAGACCTCGTTCCTTGGATTGTTGGGGAGATCAACCTTCCCATCCCCATTAACGGGGGGCAAACAAAGCTACAATTACTCAAATTTACAAAGGCTATAATACAAGTCTTACACTAAATTTTTTTTGCTTGACAACTATGACATCAAGTCAGAGCTACATCATGAAGTCATGATCAAATACCATGGAGTTACATGCTACATTAAGGGTGTATTTCACATTTCTAAACTAGAGGTTGTCAGGATAAAGTCAGGTTGTTCAAGAGCAACACAGGCATCACCAGGGTGGAATGCATTACAAGGATGAAATTCCCAAGCAAGAAGATGAAAAGCGAACGTGATTAAGGAACGAATGATAGTTTCAGAGGAGTTAAGCAAAAGTTAGAAGGTCACATCGGGCAATTGGAAATGTTGAGTATCAAGAGATAGTGTCCCATCACAAACACTTTGTGATGATCTACGTGAGGAGCAGACTGAGGTGGCATCCCAGTCATCATCGACCCAATTAGGTTCTTCCAAAGCAGCACGTCCAGATACATTGAATCTGACTCATCCAAGATTGGAGCTAGTGACACATGGCGATTCATCAAATATTGTTTCTGTTAGCAACCTTTATGTCTTTCATTGATGTCAATACATTCCTGAAAGTTTACCAAGTCTATTTGCTTGCAGCATTACAATCTGAAACAATATACTTCTGTGTCTTCGTGAAGTTTTCTCCGCTTTGTATCTGATAGAATGAAAAGATTACAACAAGTTATTATTATGAGAAGGCAGTACATCTTTTGTTTCAGAATGATACATGTCTGAGACTTGATTATGGGTTATTCTAACCAAACAAGGAGACAACGTTAATCAGATCTTACCAGTCTCTATTATCCTTTTCACGATCTGTCATCATTGAATGACAGCAGAATGATGTCAGGTTGAATGATTAAAGACAATTATTCAGATGTATTACAACCGTCAATTTTGTTTTCAAACTTGCAATCTGAATAGTATATTGGTGTAGTTTTGTGATTCAGTTTTGTTTGTAACTGATTGCCACCTGTCATTGGTAGTTGCATCAGAATAGCATTAATATTAAAAATGAAGAATATCACTTTTGATAGGAATAATAAAAGGCATCGATGTTATAAGACAAGAGTTTTATTGTTTTAATTGGTTGGGATTAGTTAGCAGTTATTAGTTGAGGACAGTTATAACTAGAAGGAAGATAGTTACAACTTACAAGAAGTTATAACTTGTTTCTTAACCATCTATACCTGATTGATGGTTATATATTTGTAGTTCAATGTGATGAGAGTTATGTAGCATCGAATGGCAAAGATATTGAAGTGAGCAGTAAGTGATTTCTTTTGTAATGTTGATGTGAATATTTTCTGCTATGATAAAGTTAAAAAGACTTATTGATGTCAAGGTGTGGGAGAATGTTTGATGATGACTGAGTTTTTGAAGATAGAAACCTGAAGTATATTTATAATCCGATTTCAACGATCTTGGAGAATGTTAAAAAACTTTACAATGTTTGAGAAATGAATGATATGTCAAAGAGTGACTTGAAGCGAATGCAGAGCATTGGAGGTTTTCTTAAGTTCTGGAGAAAAAGAGAGGTATACTATGTCTGTTCAATTTTTGACAAATTAAATAGCAATCAGGTTCATCATTAGCAGCCATTCATAGTCTGTTTTATTTTTGAAAATCAGATTCCAGAATTCTGTATAAGTGTCTGTAGAATCAGGTTGAGAACAGAGTCAGCAGCGGCAAATATCATTTGTACTGATTTGTTGAAGTTGTGATAAGTTATGTGAACAGGATTTTTTGGAGGTTGAAGACAGTAAACAAAGTTCTAGTTACAGATCTTTATTTGTTTTCAGATATACAGAAACACACTAATTTTCGTATTGGTTGCAGTGCATTATCTTGCAGTTATACAGAGTCTATTGACATTAAGACTTGTTATAATTAGTACATTTTTCTGTTTGAATGTTTGAGATTGGTAGAATTGATTGGTATAATTGATCTGAAAATAAACATACCTTGTAACAGAGTTATTTCTGGAGTTTGTGCTCTAAGTTTCTTGAGTTGGTGCTTAAATCACTGTATTGTGTATTTGGAGGGTTGGTGCTCTCATAAGAACTTTGATTGTGTTGGTGCTCATATAGATAGGGGTTTGGTGACTCCTTAGGGTTGGTGCCCTTAAACATTGTAATTGAAATTTCAATTGTGAGGCTGGATTAGGACAGTAGTTCCTAGTAGCGTTCTCACTGTGGTTTTCCCATCCTAGGTTCCCATGTAAATCTTGTGCATTGTCTTTATTGTGCATCTCTTTTCATTCCTTTCAGTTTTCAGATTGAAGCATATTATAAGTTTAAGTTATTTTAAGAATTAATTTGATAAGGATTGAAGTTTTATTTACGATTGATTCACCCCCCCCTCTCTCAGTAGTAAACCTGTGTTCTACAGTTTCATATACCTAACCTCGTTCCTTATTGGTTAGAATATAAAGGACATGTGTCCTAAATGATGTAATTATTTCATTAGTCAAATGGAGTTTGTTGTAACAAACCCTAATTAGGGTTTTATTGTTAAATCTCAGCCATTGATTCACAATTGATCCGACCCATTGAAATGTAATGAGACCTCTATATAAGGCTCAACCTTCCCATTTGTAAAGGTTAATAGTTAATAGTTTATCATGTCCCCACCCTTAACCCAATAGTCATATTCATAAACATGTTAATAATAAACAAATTATTATACACATTCATATAACATATTCATTAAATGTTATACATCACATATTAATATTCTTATTAATATAACAAATTCATTAATATTCTTATTAATATTACATATTCATTAATAAACATGATTGATGGCTTTAATACAATATTCCTTATTTACTTACAAAGTAATGATAAGACAAAGATGTACGGCAGGTGGCACCCAAGTCTAATAACAAATAAGGACTGAACTAATCACCCTATGTGTGAATTAATTAAAAAAGGCAGCGATTAAGCATAGTGGAAGATATTAACAAAAGGACACGTTCCTTCAAAAAGTCATCTTCATTCTAAGAGAGACAAAGAAAAGGAAAAAGGATATAACTGCACAATGAAGTAGTATGAAAAGGACGGAAAAAAGATAAGAGGAATACGGGAGATGAGGTGATTGGAATATGGGCAGAAAAAAGGTAGTCTGCAGTCATACTGTCCAGGAAACATTACGGTGTGGGTATAAGGATGGTTAACAAATCCATATGATGGTGTTTTACATTATTAATACAACTTGATTTTAGGTAATGCAATTAATACTACTAATACAAAATTAATATGGTTAATACAATATGATATGGCTAGTATAATACAATGTGATTATATAATAATATAATATGATACACTGTTAATGTAATACTATATAATAATTTAGTCACATATTAACATAGTAATATTGTTAGTGTAATGTAACATAAAGATGACAAAATGACATAATGTTGCTAATTAAATCTAATACAATATTGCTAAATAGTATCAATGTAATACAATACTGAAATGGAATATAGTAAAATGTAAGTAACATAAAATAGTGATTGTTAATTCAACATGTTGACGTGTTTTTTGACAGCGTCGAACACAGAATAAAGTCACCAACGATCACCTTATCCTCTCTTGATCAAGATCAGTCTGTATGCTAAGATTGCTTAAAGTTCAAACGGCTAATTCCAAGGTTCCTTCAGTGCGTGGATGTGACTCAGTTGTTTGATGGGTTTGCTGTTAACCCAAGGGGCCTTACGTGTGTTCAATTGAAGAAGATGATAAACTCATGCAAGCTCAAGGATTTCTATATGGATGATTTGCAATGAAAGCCTTAGTTTTAGATTTTTTGGATTTTCGAATTATGCAGAAAGTAAATGAGAGTAGGGTAGAGAGAACTATGGTAAAGCTAATCTAATCCTAAGAATAGGAGACATGATCACTCGTGCAAAATCAAACCACGCTTCGTTTCGCCAACAGAGCACAACTACACGAAGGTGGTGCAATCTTCAAAGGGTGCATGGAGGTTTTTTAGATCACCAATATGGACCATCGGATCGAACAATCTTCACTGATGACTGAAGTTAAGCGTACACACATAACAAAAGGCTCAGGCTAACTTTGCACGGTATACAACAATCAGTTGCACACCAAAAGTATGAGCTCGGATTCTACAACAAGTACTCCTATCAAATCCAATTCTCCTAACAACTTGTAAGCAAGTCTAATCTAACTGAAGAGAGCAAGACCATGCAGATTGCTAAAATAGAACGAGAATACACCATCAAAATCGAACAATGTATTAAGTTGGCTACTTCAACAATCCTGATGCAACAATCTCAGATAACAATCTCCCCTCCATTTTGGCGCCCTGCTGAGTGTTTGGGCGGAATTTCATTGTGTAGGAGGAATTTCATCAAATTGTGAATCCTCCATGACCCCTTCATTTTGGCGCCGAGCTAAGGATTTGGGCGGAATTTTGCACTGGTGGGGGATTCATGCATTTTTCATCTTTCCTTGATCACCTTCCTTTAGCGCCCTCCTTTCTCCTAGGGCCCAATCTCACCTAAGGCAAGGATTTCAACATTTTTCATGAATTCCATGGCAGGGTGGTTTTGGCGCCTTGGTACCTTCTAGGGCGGAATTCTTGTTTGTGGAGGAATTTCACTGAATGTTGAATCCTCCATGCCTCCTTCATTTTGGCGCCCAGCTGGAGAGTAGGGCGGAATTTTGACTTGGTGGAGGATTCAGTGAATTTGTGAATCCTCCATGCCTCCTTGATTTTGGCGCCCAGCTGGAGAGTAGGGTGGAATTTTGACTTGGTGGAGGATTCAATGAAATTTGTGAATCCTCCATGCCTCCTTGATTTTGGCGCCTGTCCTTCATCTTGGGTAGAATTTCGCATTGGTGGAGGATTCAATGAAATTTGTGAATCCTCCATGCCTCGATTTTGGCGCCATGTAAGAATTTGGGATGATTTTTCCGGACTTCGAGAATTTTCCCGAGCTTTCCATTTCAGAAGTGGGCTTCCAGCACTCAACCATCTTTTGGCTTTCTCTGTCTGCTTTCTGACTTTCCGGAATTAGAAATAGTTGCAAATGCCTAATCTTTGTCACCTTGCTCGAATGGTCCTGTCAGAACAAACTTTCCAAAAATAGAAACCTTCAAAGTGTCAGCATTAGACCCCTAGATAGGATACAAGAATGACTTACTATAAATAGAAACTTACTAAAAATAGAAATTACTAAAAATAGTAAGTCTGATTTTTGGCAAAATGACGACATTCCGGGACTCAGTAAAATCCCTAAAAAATAGGAACTTTCTAAAAATAGAAAGTTGCTCCATTTTGGCTCAAATTTTATTGGGAGGTTCCTTGAAGGGTCCTTATTCCAGTCGTATGTTCAGTTTTTCCAAAACCCTAACAGAAACCCCTAAAATCTAGGACAAAAGGCAGAAACCCTAAAAAAGGACAAAACAGGCCCTAGACTTCATCAAACTCGCCCAAACGAAAAGCAGATTGACTCCAAATGACCCTCGAACATCTGCAAAGTGGAGAGACTGACGAGATTGCCACCAAAACCCAAAAAAACAAAGCCAAAAGATTGGGACGACCCACAAAGCAGGGGGTCCCCATCTGGAATGGGGCGATGTGTGAAAATGTCACAACACAACACAATATAATATTCTTAGTGACACTGTAAATATCAATCTGATAAATGGGTTCAACAAATACCAATTACTGTCATAATTTATATATTTTCTTCATCACTTATACACACACACACACACACACACAATGGTGAAGGAGGGTGTGAGAGCATTGTGAGAGGGGTATAGTGTATGGACACTCTTCTAGATATGCCACCTCAAAGTGGGACAAGATGAGCCCATAGAGGTCAAATGAGTACAAAGGGTACAGTCTTTGGGTCTAGGAATAGATGGTTTTTAGGGGCACTCTCCACAATCTTTTCCCTTTTCTCCACCATGGCTCACAAATACAAGAAGTAAAATCATTAAGGTATTAAGATGATGACTAGACGAGGGTCAAAGGAACCTTCTTGTAGCTTCCCTACTATCTTCACATTGATCAATTGTTGAAGTGAATCAATCATAAGAGGTGAGAGGTTGATATGATGGAGGGGAACAGTGTAAAGGCCTCACTAGGTATGCCACCTCATGATGATGGTTGAGGAGCATTGGTTAAGGACCACATGAGGCCACAAAGGATAAGGTCTTGTTGTTGGGCCTAGGGTAGAGGATACTTGGGGCACCTCAGATGTCTTCCAACTCAACCCTCATTATCGTTGAGTTTCCATGTAATTGTTGAAATTGGTTGTGCAGATATATATATATATATATATATATATATATATATCCTAAACCTAGAGTTGGATGTATTTCATGAGTTATATCTACATTGTTGTCTAATCCCATTGTGGGTTTCGAAAAGTAGGCTTATTTCATCGTATTCTTAAATGAAGATTATATCCCTAACTATTTTTGCCCTTGTTTTATTCTGGATTTGTGATTTTTGGGCAAAAACTAGGGCATTTACAAAAAGGGACAGTACATAGTTAGAGAATAAAAGATAGTCAGTATCAGTAGAGTAGGAGGAAAGGAGATTGTTGCCAAGGCTCGTTGTAATAAACATACTATTTTCATTGAAGGCATGGTGGATTTTGGTGTGTTATTTCGACTTGTTGCATGGTCTCTACTTTTCATAGTGTAGATCTTAATTAGATGAATGGAAGATTTTATTGTTGATGAATGGTGAAGCCTAATGTTCATACTACTTGGAGTTTGTTGATTGCAAATTGCAGTGTGTGGTTAGACTGAACTTGATCGAAAGCTTAACTTCAATTACTTAATGCTCATTGTTCATGGTGTTGGTGTGCATTGGTGATATGAAAATCATTCGCTTGTCCCTAGGAGATTACACCATCTTTGTATAGTTTTTCTTGGAAGGCGAAGCAAAGCTTGGTTTGGTTGTACTAAGTCAACAATGGTTTCTTATTTTCTTAGGATTAGTATAGGATCTCTAAACCCTTAATCTCTTTTAATTTTATTTTTCCAAGTAGTTAGAATAGCTCCCATGTTCCAGTAAGAGTTCATAAACGTAAGTCCCTTGTGATTCCAGCAAATCACATCATATCACTGAGTCTATCCCAAGCATTAAGTCGCATTGTTTGCATCATAAACTTTGTAGTCATCTCATTTGATCACGTTGCATGACATGTGAGGTTTCTTTGTTCGAGAGGGGATATAATACCTTGGTATTTTATTCTGTGTTTGAGGTGCATAAAAAACACATCAACAATAAGGAAGCTATTTTACCGTGGTTTTCTCCCATAAGGATTTCCATGTATATCTTGTGTTTAACTTGTGTTACATGGTAGTTAGATTTCATGTGAATGTTTATATGGAATGTATATGCTTTGGGATTGAGTTATGTGCTTTTGTTATTGAGTTGAAAAAGTAAAAGTTTGATGTTTTATTGATTCACCCCCCCTCAGTATAACAGTGTTCTCAACAATTAGACCTTACAAGATTGCTGCAATTCATCATTGCACTAACCATCACAGCTACATTCCATTATCTATTGTTATTTTACTATCTGTGATGTGTTGTGAGGTATTCACACATCGCCCCATTGCAAATGGGGCCCCCCACTTTTTTCCTGCTTTCTAGGATAGTGATGCAGCCATAACTGGTAAAACCCTCAAAGAGAATCAACCGGCTTATGCAGCAAGAGTAACACAACGAAAGCAGCAAGAAAACACAACAAGATTACATAAACATATCATATTATTGCTTTAGAACTTCCGGCAACCATCCGGTTATCATCATATAATCATCAAAGAACATTTGGTTGTTAACCGGTTACATGCAGGTTATCAGCCAGATACAATTCAACCGGGACTCTAAGAATCAACCGGATCACAAAATGCGAATCTCAATCCTTATTCTCAATTCTACTTCCTCTGCCCCTACAAATGATTACATAATATCATATTTATACCCATCGGAACATATCCGGGTCGGCCTCATAAGATTACATTTACCAATGCAGGAAAATGAAACGTGTAACCAGGTCGGCCCTAAGAATTAAAGAAATCTTTCCAAAAAATAACAACCAAGAGGTGCGATTCAGCAGGAAGGTCGGCCACACGCCAAAGAACATCGGACAAGACCCAAAATAGATCCACATGCCAAGAATCGCGCCAGTAATGAAGGAAAACCAACGGGTAAGCACAAGAACTGTCCCAAAACCCAGAAGCAATCAACCGGAAGCGATAACTGACTGAAAAAGAACCCAAATGGACTGAAAATCTGGAATTAAGCACAAGAACCAGCCTGGAAACCAAAAATAAGATCTTCCACGAAAAGCAAGCAACTACCGGTAAGAACACAGAAAACTGCACAATGAACTAAACAAGAACAAAACTGAAAGGAAATATTTTTGGTTGATGTAAGATTGCTCATCGATCGGGGATGCTCCTGCATTAGATAGGGTTAGAGTCCTTAGCTTTTAGCCTTTGCATTAGAGAGGTATAGGTGCTCAAATGGCTAGGAGTCAGGTTGATAGTCTTGCATGAGTATGAAGTAAGTTTATAAAGTCTAGATTTCATGAATTCAATCATAAATGAAGAAGGATTGTTAATTAGTGGGTCACTTCAAGTGCTACTCTTGGGGAGCCAATATCACTTCATGAACATTCCTTATGTAAAGAACTAAAATTCGCTCTAAGACCTCATGATGTTCATGTCATCATATATTGAAGTCAAGAGTGTAAGTGAAAGTGAGCAAGGGAGAGTTTAGTCTTGATTTGAAATCCACCTCATAAGCATAGTCTCCAGAAGGAATTTATCTTCAAGGTCAGGGGAGTGAACTTCTAACTTCATGAACTGGCAAATTGGAGCGAACTTCATGAACTCTGGATTTGGAGCGAACTTCATGCTTGAGAAATTTGGAGCAAACTTCTTCATGAGTGAAATAGAAGATAAAGAAATGAAGGAAATTTGGGATCACTTACTTCATGTTCAAGCATTTACAAGCGAACTTCATGACTTGGCATCTTGGAGCGAACTTCATGACTTTGCATCTTGGAGCAAACTTCATGACTTAGCCTTTTGGAGCAAACTTCATGACTTAGCCTTTTGGAGCGAACTTCTTGACTTCACCTTTTGGAGCGAACTTTACAAAATGAACTTCATGAATCAATGAAATGGAGCGAACTTTATACAAAATGCACTTCATGAGTTAGGGAAATGGAGCGAAATTAATGATCAAAGGTAGAAGAGTGAATTCAAGTGTATTGAGAAGCATGAGTGTACTTCATGAGTTTCAAAATCTGAGCGACTTCAAGATTAGAGCATGAAGAGCCAACTTCAAAATCAATGCACATAGGCGACTTCAGGAAATGAGACACATCAACAAAGTTGAAAAATCCATGGGTATGAACGAAGTTCAAGAAAATGAATGGAAGTGAGTTCAAAGAAGTCAAGGACAACTTCATGAATATCAAGGGTGAAGTAAACTTCAAGAGCTCCTCTCCAAGAGTGAGAAAAACAACTTCAAGTGTCCCTTCATGAGGGCGAACTCTCTTTATATGCTCTTATTAAACCTATATATCAAGTGTATTTGATACTTGCTTGTTTGTTTTGCAGGAGATGAAGAAAGAAATAAGGAGATCACACAAGAAGCATTCACTTACACAAAGACATGATCTACAACATCAACGACATGAAGGGAGTCACAAGAGAAGGAATTCCGAAGGAGAGAGACAATGGTGACATCAGAAGAACATCAATACTTCAAAACCAGGATCTATACCTTACACTTCCATGATTGAAGCATTCAAGAGGATACTTTCAGAAGAGTTAATCAAAGTTAGAAGATCATTGTCATCATCGCTGAAGCTGGATAATGCTGAGTATCTAGAAATATTCCTTCATGATGATCTACCAAGCCTACAAAGTGCGAGTTGAAGTGGCATCCTATTCACCATCCCAGTCACCACTCACCAATCAGAGAAGGTCCACCTCAGCATGTCTTGATTCAACGTACCTGACTCACCAGCGATAGCTATATAAAATATAGGGAAAATTTAAAATATATAGGAAAATTCTAAATGCTCATATGAAAACATGGATAAAGCATGCATATATACATTATATTCATATGAAAACATAGATATAGCATGTGTATGATACTATGAAAACATGCTAGAATGTAATGATACTATGAAAACATGCTAAATGTAAACTTTGAACATACAACATTGTCAATAGACCCCATACTCAATATGCACTCATAATTCAGAATTTCAATTCATTAACATTGTCAATATGCATATCATAATAGATATTAAAGAAACATAGATATTAAAATTAAAACCATTAACATTTAACAATTAATTTAACATAGATATTAAAATTCAAAACCATTGACATTTAACAATTAATTTAACAAGTTATTATTTAATATTTTCTATTTATAATATGAATTAATTTTAAATGTTTGATATGAAGTAATAAATTTAATGTTGCCTTTTAATTTTTTTAGTAACAATTTGAATTAATAGGGGCCCATGTTAGGAAATTCAAATATTTTTTTTGAAAATATGTCATTTTTTATTTTTTTAATATTTTTTACTAGCCCAAGATGTGGGGGACATCTGGCCGTCCTCGGGACGGATTGGGGACGTCCCAGCCGTCCCCGGGACGTACGGATGTCCCCCACAACTAGGGCAGACGTCCCCCCGTTTCGGGGACGTCCCCTCCAAATTCTGGCAATTTGGGGACGGGGGAAACGTCCCTTAGCCGTCCCCAAGTCCCCGAAACGTCCTCAGGACTGGGACGGGTTTTCAGGCCGGGGACGTGTCCCCGGGTTTCGTAGATAACATTTGCAACAAATGCCCAAGGCTGCAAGTTTGAACTAGAAAATGACAAAAACATAGAAAATATGCTGCTACCCTGAACTTGCAAGGATGTGCAATCAGTGAGCCTATCTTTCTTGTCTCAGGATTGTAGTGGTTGAAACAAATGACAGCAAGTTCCTGACTTTGTATTGATATAAAAAAGGAGGCTACCTCAATTAGACTGAAACCTTTGTCATTATATGTTTCAAACCTGCAATTTTGTGACTGCAAAACCAACTAAAAATTGTTGTTTTTATTGATATAAAACCACTGTTATTGGACTGAAAACCACCTTGCGAGTTACAAATGGAGCTTGAAATGCTAGGTATAGTTTTGCCTGATTTTATGTTGAAATCCCTGCTATTTTGCCAACTGAAATGTCTCAAAACTGCTTTCAAATCTTGCAAAGTCAACTCTAAAAACATGTGACTGTCACACACCATAAAGGAAATTGAAAATTTGTTATTTTGCAGACCAAAATCTCTCAATTAGGGCCGAGAGTGGAGTGGGGATCCACAAAAGAACAATTATATATATTTTAATTCATTTTGGGCCATTTTTCTATACAAAAATTGTGTAGGTGCAGGGGAGTGGCTGGCTGTCCTTGGGACAGTCATCTGTCTTGGGGATGGCCGGCTGTTCCCAAGAAGTCCCCATGTTTTTGGGATATCAGGGCCAAATTTTCCATGATCAGGGATGGTGGGGGGACATTTCTGAGGTGTCCCCGCATCCCTGGAACATTCTCGGAAGGGGAACATGTCAAAAAATGCCATAGACACATCCCTGGGGAACATGGGAAGTCTTCATATGGTAGTAGTTGTGAGTAGGAAAATGGTTTTTTAGCGAGGAACAAGCAGGAATCCTACAGCTGTTCACTTTCACTTGCTGTAGGAAGGGGAATCTTTATGGAAGGAAGAGAGTGGGTTCCCTTTGTATATTTAGAGGTCAGCTTGTTTGATAGACTATGAGAACATTTCATGTATGGTTGCAATTAGAAAGTAAATGATGTACAGTGCAAGCTTCAGAAATGTCAATGTAAGTAATTTTTTGGGCTCATCTATATATTTTCTTTTGATTCTAAACCTTGCTCCATTCTATTTGATTTGCAGGAACCACAGCCAATTGACTGGGAATACTATAGAAAGGAGCTAGGTTCAAGTATAGTTGACATGTACAAACAAGTTTATGACAGTAAGTTCCATTTCTTGAAACAAAAATGAGAAAAAGCTGATCAAAAGACATAAACCATCCACACCATTGATTAACTTCCACTGGCAGTAATCTATTGAGGTCCAGTTTTGTAGATTCAAACAGTACAGATTTTTAAAACCATCATATGTATTCTTATCAATTTTTGAAATAGCTGAATAAGATTTTAAAATAGGTTCATGTGTATTCTCCATATGCAATTAGTTTGTATTGTTTTCAAGTATCTTCTTAGATGTTACATTGCATCCTTGTGTTTGTGTCTTTTTAGGATGGTATGTACAATTAAGCAATTGTAATGCTGTTAACTTTCTGGATTTTGAATCACTAATCTTTATTCTTAGCTACATGGGAAAGTAAAATAATAGGAGTAAAGGGTGGTGTTGTGACGTTTTCACACATCGCTCCATTGCAAATAGGGACCCCCTACTTTTTAGGCCCTCTCGGTCTTTTGGCTTTGTTTTTGGGTCTTTTCGCAGCAGTCTCTCTGCTTTGCATGTGTTTGGGGGTTGAATTGATCAAGTCTGCTTTTTGTTTGAGCTAATTTGGTTAAGTCTAGGGCTTGTCTTGTCAATTTTAGGGTGTCTGCCTTCAGTCTTAGATTTTAGGGGTTTCTTTTAGGGTTTTGAAAAAACTAAACGTAGAACTGAAATCGGGACCCTTCAAGGAACCTCCTAGTAAAATTTGAGCGAAATCGGAGCAACAAAATATTTTTAGAAAGTTCCTATTTTTTAGGGATTTTGCTGCGTTCCATAATGTCTTCATTTTTCCTAAAAATCAAACTTACTATTTTTAGTAATTTCTATTTATAGTAAGTCATCCTACGTCCTGTTTTGGGCTCTAACTCTAACGTTTTGAAAAGTTTCTATTTTTGGAAAGCCTATCTGTAGCAGGACCATTCAGGGAGACACTGAAGACTGAACATTCTTGAAGAATCATCTAAATCCGGAAGTTGGAAAAGCAGACTACATGAATAAACAATGACTAAGTATAGGCATCTATTCCAGAAGTGGAGAGCATTGTGAAAATCTTCTAAGTCTGGCACATAGAAATCACCTTAATTCCAATTCATTCTAGTCCTGGAATGTTCAAAATTGACCAAGTCCAGAGAGAAAGAAGTAAAATTCCTTGACTAAGTCAAAATGGCGCCCAAGTCAGGAGTCAGGCGCCAAAAGCAGTGTGTCATGGAAAATGGTCAACATTGAAAATTCCATCATCACAGTGAATTAGCGCCCAAGTGTGCATTGGGGTGCTAAATGGGGGTGATGGAGGAATTTCCTCCACCCACCAAAAATTCCTCCTTGATGTGTTTTTGGCGCCCAAGAAGAGTGTGGAGCGCCCAAGAGGGGGAGTCAAGGAAAAACACAATTCAAAAATTCCTTCATTGTGAGCAATCAGGGCCCAGGGTCTAGGCAAGGTGCCAAATTGGGGATGCCAAGGAAAGTTGGCAAAAAATGAAATTCCTCCACTATAGGCATTTGGCGCCCAAGTCAAGGAAGGAGCGCCAAATAGGAGGGAGCATGGAAAAAGCTAATCAAAATGCCAAATTCCTTTCTCAAGGAGGATTAGCACCCAAGACATGAGATTGGCTCTATATTCAAGGTGCCAAGGAAAGATGTGGAAATTGAAAATTCCTCCCTCGGGTTGATTTGTGCCAAAATGAAGTTATCAAGGAAAAATGAGAATTCCTTCACTTAGTGGAATCCACGCCTACGCCAAAGGAGAACATTTTCTAAGGCACGGAAATCCAAGGGTCGAGGATGAACCAGAAAGGAAATTTCCCCCCCTCAGGAAATTTTTAGAAAAATCTATTTTTAGACACCAAATCTTGTTCGAATTTCAAAATTTTTGCAGATTTGGATTCGTAGGAGAATTTTGTCTCTCCTCGACCAAAACCATAATTTTGTGTAGAATCCCTAAAAAATAGGAGATGTTGAAAAATCATTGAAAATCTCTTTCAGAGCAAGGAAAGTTAAAAAAACTTAAAGAAAATGTTTCCATAGTCAGTTTCTCTCTTGAAGTTTTCTTTCTCCAAGGGATTCTCGCCAAGTGGCAGCCAGGTCAGCGCATATTGAATTAATGGCAGATTCCTTTTGCATGCAGCCGTCACGTCACGAGGATGATGGTGCATTAATGGTTTCATGGTGGCACATTCATTGTTGGAATGTTTGACCAAGGGGCGGCTGAGTCAATGCATGGTGGGGTGATGGAGCATCTTTTGCATGTTGTCGTGGCATGCGAGAAAGGTGGACACTTATGACTGTTAAGATATAGCCCTCGTGAATCTAACTGATGGTAAATCGGTTATTATCTGGAGAGTGATATATTAACAGAGCATACAGTTTGGAAATTAAACATAAACAAACTAATTGTTATGAATGGTTGCCTCCGTAGCGACATGTCCATACGTGACAACTGCCACGTATGGACATGTCCCTACGTAGGCAACCTTTCCTCTTGTATTTAAACCGGATTCAATGATGGAGACGATCAATAACTCATGGCAATCAGTCTTCCAGAATCACTGTCATTATTCTTCGATCCATATTTCACAACATGGTATCAGAGCCAGCATATTAAGAGAATAAATTAGACAGCCATATTACTCATAAGCATTTATCGGAAGTAAATAACAAATCAATGCAGAGGCTATATACGCAGAGGATATATCCGACTAAGAAAAGATTCAAAATGTCAAGTAATATGAGAGTGGAAGATAGACTTGAAGGAGCCTCCAACTTCGTTTCCTGGAAGATACGAATCATTGCCATTCTTGAAGAACTAGAATTAGAGTCTTACATAGAAGAAAATCTAGACATGCCAAATGATGAACCAGAGAAATCTACCTGGAAAAGGCGTAATAATAAAGCAAAGAAAATAATTGTTGACTCAGTCAAAGATCATATTCTTCCAT
Organism: Cryptomeria japonica; assembly: GCF_030272615.1. Classification (NCBI taxonomy): domain Eukaryota; kingdom Viridiplantae; phylum Streptophyta; class Pinopsida; order Cupressales; family Cupressaceae; genus Cryptomeria; species Cryptomeria japonica. The sequence continues at coordinate 628,826,133 of NC_081406.1, read as the reverse complement.
CTATAGCCAGACTGCCTAAAGCATATGAAGTATTTAAAACCATTAAAAATACATATGAAGTTAACAATGCGAGCAGAATGTTAACCTTTAAACAACAACTTTTAAACATAAAGATGAATAAAGATGATACTATATCTACATACTTTTCAAGGATATCTGAAGTAAAAGACCAATTACAAACTATTGGAAATGAGGTAGATGATCAAGAAATCTCTCTCATAGCCCTAAGAGGATTACCAATTTCATGGGAATCCTACATTCAATGTATTAGCAGAACACCCCCCTTACCCAAATTTGAACAACTTAAGAATGAGTGCATTCAAGAGGAATCTCGACTAATCTCAAGAGGATTAGGGACAAATAAAGAAGGAGAAATCCAAGCACTTAATACAAATACCTTCAACAAAAATAAAAAGTTCTCCAAACGGAAGAGAGGAAATAAAAACCATCAGAAAAGAGATATGTCTAAAATTCAGTGTTACAAATGCGACAAATATGGGCACACTCACAGGAATTGTCCAGAAAGGAAGAAAACACAAGCTACTCTAGCCGAAGTCAAAGGAGAAAACTCACTTTTCTTCTTAGCCCTATCAAGCGAAATAAATACAAATAAAAACACTTGGATCATAGACAGTGGAGCATCAAGGCATATAACTAGATTCAGAAATCAGTTTGAAACACTTAACGGGCACTCAAGTGAAGAGGTTACTATTGGAGATAACTCCACATATCCTGTGAAAGGAATTGGGACCTGTACTATCAAACTAAGAAATGGAGTATCTCTACAATTAAAGGATGTTCTGTTTGTACTTGGAATAAAAAGAAATCTAGTCTCAATCTCAGGTCCTAGCTGATCAAGGATATCGGGTTACCTTCAATGAAGATAAAGTTTACTCTGGCCTAAAAATACAAATATAAAAAATGCCATAACAGTAGGTTCAAGAGATGGTAGCCTATGCAAACTATGCAGTGATCAAAAGGAAGCACTAAATCTTGAAGTTTCAAATAATAATGAATTATGGCACAAAAGATTAGGGCACCTAAGATATAGTGCTCTATCCAACATAAAGAAGATTACTTCAGGACTGCCCCAACTAAAATCTGAACACACAGGCATTTGTAAAGGATGTGTCTTGGGAAAGAATGTGAAAGTTTCTTTTCCCTCAAGTGAGCACAAATGAAAAGTTATTTTAGAACTAATTCACTCAGACCTATGCGGTCCCATGTCAACACCATCCCTAACTGGATCCTTATACTACATAATCTTTGTTGACGACTACTCTCGAAAAACATGGATATATTTTCTAAAGTGCAAAGACTCAAATGAAGTACTATCTAAGTTCAAAGAATTCAAGGCACTAGTAGAAAACCAGTCAAGGAAGAAAATTAAGGTGTTAAGATCCGACAATGGGGGAGAATATACATCTGACAACTTCAAAGACTTTTGTAATTCTGTTGGGATTAAGAGGGAGTATACTGTACCATATAATCCACAACAGAATGGAGTAGCCAAAAGAAAGAACAGAACCATAATTGAAGCAGCAAAAGCCATGATGCATGACCAAAACCTACACACTTCATTTTGGGCAGAAGCTTCAAATACAGCAGTCTACATTCAAAACAGATGTCCGCACTCAGTTCTAGAAAACATAACTCCTGAAGAAGCTCTTACAGGGAACAAACCAGACTTAAGTCATTTAAGGATATTTGGCTGTCCCGTATATATACATGTTCCTAAAGAAAAGAGGACAAAACTAGAACCATCCGGAAAAAGAGGTATCTTCATTGGCTATAGTGAAAATACTAAAGGATATCGCATTTACATTCTAGGGAAAAAATCTGTTGAGATAAGTAGAGATGTAAAGTTTGAAGAAAACACTACACTCAAAGAACCTGAGGATGATAACATTACTAAAGAAGAAGAAGATCACATAACTGAGATTGAGAGGGAGAATATCATAGAAAATTCCAAACCTTCAGACACTGAGAGGGAGGACATCATAAGAGCTTCTGAACCTCTTGTTGATGAAAATATTGAAACACTCAATAACAAGAAAAGACCTCTATGGGCAAGGAAAATGATTGAAGAGAATAATGTAGAACCAAATGAAATTTCCAAAGAAAATAAGAGAACAAGAACTCTAAAATGTTATGCTGCACTTCTAACCGAACTCACAAATTCTAAACCAACAAATGTCAGAGAAGCCTTATCAAAACAGGCTTGGAAAGATGCTATGGTTGAAGAATATCCATCTATACTAAAGAATGATGTTTGGGATATAGTGCCTAGACCAAAAGACAAATCAGTTGTCTCATCCAAGTGGTTATTCAAGATCAAATATGCATCTGATGGCAGCATTGAAAAACATAAAGCTCACTTTGTGGCCAAGGGATTCTCTCAAAAAGCAGGAATTGATTATGAAGAGACATTTGCCCCAGTTGCCCGGTATACGTCAGTAAGAACAATCATTGCAATTGCAGCATCCAAAGGATGGAAAATTCACCAAATGGACGTAAAGACTGCCTTCCTAAATGGTTCAATTGAAAAAGAAGTATATATAGAACAACCAGAAGGATTCACCATACGTGATAAAAATTGCTATGTTTGTAAACTAAAGAAAGCTCTCTATGGGTTAAAACAAGCACCTAGGGCCTGGTATGCAAGGATAGACAACTATCTCTCCAAACTAGGGTACTCCAAGAACCTAGCAGATCCCAACATCTACTTCAAGGCTTCAAATGGCAATATGATTATATTGGTCCTTTACGTGGATGATCTTTTGATAACAGGAGAGGATAATCTCATTGAGAAATGTAAGAAAGATCTTGCAGCAGAATTCGATATGAAGGATCTAGGGCTTCTACATTATTTTCTGGGATTAGAAGTATGGCAGAAGAAAAACTACATCTTCCTAAATCAAGGAAAGTACACCACAGATATTCTAACTAGATTTGGGATGATGGAGTGTAAGCCATTAGCTACACCAATGGAAACTAATTTGCACAAGCTGAAAATTGAGGCAGAAGATTCAGAACCTACAGATCCCACACTCTACAGACAAATTGTCGGTTCACTCATGTATTTGGTAAATACTCGTCCTGATATCTGCTATGCTACAAATGTATTAAGCCACTTCATGTGTGAACCTAAGAAGATACATCTAATGGCTGCTAAACACATTCTAAGATATTTACGAGGCACAATCAGACTTGGCTTAAAGTATGAAAAGTACTACAGGGTGTTGCTTCAGTTTTGGTTCTGCTATGATATTTTGGTTCAGCAGAAAACAATCAGCAGTTGCACAAAGCTCCACCTAAGCATAATATATGGCAGCCTCCATGGGAGCTCGTGAAGCGGTATGGCTAAGAAAGTTATTATTTGGATTATTTGGAAAAACTTTGAATTCAACAATAATTCACTGTGATAATCAGAGCTGTATCAAGCTCTCAGTAAATCCAGTTTTTCACAATCGATCCAAACATATTGAGATCCCTTATCACTACATAAGAGATATGGTAGATCGAAATGTCATAAAACTAGTGTACATCAGTACTGAAGAACAAAATGTTGATATCTTCACCAAGCCACTTGCAAGATTGAAGATAGAATACTTCAGAAGTAAACTTGGTATGACTAGATTATAATTGAGATTATTAGGATGAAATTCCTACCATGTGTAATTTGTTCATGAATAAATAAATAAAATGTATATTGCAATATTCTAACTGTGTTCAAGAAGATGACGATCTTCTTATGTTTAAGGTTACTATTTCAAGGTGACGATCTTGACAATAGTTGACCAAGTGTCAAGATTGACTACATTAAGTTGTTGTCCCGGATTGTGCCGGATATCTTGATCCTAAAGTATGTGATCATCTCATGATTGACTTCTTAAGTGATTGTCCCGGACTGAGCCAGATATCATGATATTGAGTTTATTGTCATGACAAGACTATATTAAATGTTGTCCCGAATTGTGTCGGAAGTCATGACAGAATATGCTCCCAAGAAAATTACTTAGATCCACTTCTGCTAAGAGGGAGCGTTAAGATATAGCCCTCGTGAATCTAACTGATGGTAAATCGGTTATTATCTGGAGAGTGATATATTAACAGAGCATACAGTTTGGAAATTAAACATAAACAAACTAATTGTTATGAACGGTTGCCTCCGTAGGGACATGTCCATACGTGGCAATTGCCACGTATGGACATGTTCCTACGTAGGCAACCTTTCCTCTTGTATTTAAACCGGATTCAATGATGGAGACGATCAATAACTCATGGCAATCAGTCTTCCAGAATCGCTGTCATTATTCTTCGATCCATATTTCACAACAATGACAACATGTCAATTTTGCATGTAGAACATTCAGTGCATGTGGGCGAATTTGGTAAAGATGGTGCATTTAATGCACAAATGGATGCTATTTTGGGAACTTTTGAATTAATTGCATAGGGGCATGATGGGTTATTAATTGCTAATTCCCACCTTGTTGCATCATGTGTGGGGAATCTTTTAAGAAAAACCCTAATTAGGGTTTTTTCATGTAATCATGGCCTGAGGCCTATATAAAAGGGTGAGCCCCCTCATTTATAAAAGGAGGGAGACTTGTATGAAATTGTTGTAATAAGTTTTTGAGATAATAACAGTGAAACATTGTTCTCTGATGGTGTCCACTTAAGTTATTTTTCAAGACTTGCATGGTTTCACCTTCCTCACTTAGAGTAGAAGTTTATTTTCTCAGTTGCTAGATAAGGTGTTTTGATTTCAATGAAGAATGTAATGGTGTTCGATGAATTTCCATGGTTCATACTTTCTGCATCTTGTTGATTATAAGATGTAGTGCAAAGTTAGCGTGAACCCCTAAATTTATGCTAAGTTCGATTGTGAATAGTCTTGTTGGGTATTCAAATGCACTTTCTCAATGTGAAAATCCTTCAACATCCTCAGAAGATTGCACCGGTTCTTGCCGAGTTGTAATTAATCTTGGCAAAGCAAAGCTTGGTTTATTTGAAATTTGTCCACCAGAGCACTATCCATTGATATCACTGCCCTAAGGAGTAGATTTAGATCCTTCTAAACCCTTTCCCCTTTATTTTCAGTTCATTTTAGTTCATTTGAAGCAAACGCATCACAAAATCACTATATCCGATGATGGAGTTCTAGCCACAGCAAAGAAGTGAAAGAACAATCCAAACGTAAGGCCCCTTGGATTACCAACAATCACATCAGCCAACCGAGTCACCCCCATAGCATAAAAGAACCTTGGAGTTGATTGTTTGAACTTCTTGCAATCTTAGCATGCAATCGCACTTTGATCAAGAGAGAGTGAAGTGACCATTAGGCAACTTTATTATGTGTTAGATGCTGTCATAAAAAACACGTCAATAGGTGGGATATGAGCTTGGCAAGCAAAATGAATGTAGCACATGTTGAAATCAATAGCTAGAATCGGATTATTTAAATTAACATTTTTAAATAACATATTGTAATAATTTAATGTAACTTGTGGCCATATGAGATTGGTCCTACTTGGGCACATAAACTAAGGGTAATGTGCTACGGCAATACTAATCTAGCGTGTAATGGCATGATAGGTCAAGACCTATTCATGTAACTTGCAATGTAATCCAAACTTATTGTATTGTTTGGCGCCAAGGTTGCTATAGCTGACTAAGACAAAATCAATTAGTTGTATCGCCTATATAATCAAGACAATGTAATTCATTTCAATAAATCATTCTTCAACGAATTATCTATCCTTTAATATGCGAGTTACCTCTGCACATTACCAACGAGCTGGCGAATCATCCTCAGCAAAGTGTATCTGCTATTCAAGATAGCGATCCACCTCAGGTCTCTAATCAGCAACATTAGCATGTGAACTGGTGTTTCCTTCAAGCGAATTCTGTCTAAGACTGGTAATTCATCTTCCAGACTAAGCGAACATTATACATGACTGCATAAACATCATTCAGGGACAACAAACACCTTTCAGTGTTGTTGAATGAAGTTACAGTGACAGCGACCTGTATTTGAAGGATTATCAAAGTTGTAGCACTTCAGATAAGTCTTCTCTAGCATAAGAATATTGTAATTGGGCTACTGTGATTGATCTAATTGAGATAATTATTGCTGGGTTTTTCACCTCCAGGAGGGAGGTTTTCCCAGGGTATATGTGTGTCGTGTTGATTTTGTGGTTGTTTATCTTGCATCTTGATTTTTTGTTCCTTAATGCTTATTTGATTACTAATAACTAACATGGTAATAGAGCTTTAGGTTCATTCTAAGTAATCAGATTAGCAGTAAGCTTTCACCTTCAGTTTGCTGTTTTATTTTCAAGATGGTGACAGGTTTGAAAGTAGAGGACAAACTTGATGGGGCTCTTAATTTTACCTCTTGGAAGGTTTGTGTTCTCCTTGCCCTTGAGGATATTGATCTGTTGCAGTTTGTAGAAGATAAGGATCTGCCTGAGCCCTCAGATCCAGAAGAGTTAAAGCAGTTCAAGAAGAATGCTCTTAAGACCAAGAAGTTCCTAATTGATTATGTAAAGGATCATCTTGTCCCAATCATCTCCAAGCTACCTTCAGCCAGGGAGATGTTCAAACACTTAGAGGGAATGTATGAGATCAACAACATCAGCCGGGCACTTACCCTAAGGCAACAACTACTTCAAGTCAAGATGGGTAAGGGAGATTCAGTAATGTCTTTCTTCATGCAAATTTTAGAATTGAAGGATCAACTCAGCTCCGTTGGAAATGAAGTTGTGGACAAGGACATTGTCATGATTGCACTAAATGGACTTCCCGATGTCTGGGATCCATTCATTCAAAGAATAAGCAGAAGATCTGAATTTCCCACATTTGATCATCTTCGGTTTGATTGCATTCAAGAAGAATCACGCTTAGCTGCAAGAGGAATGCTCAAGGGCACTCATGGAGGTGACCATCACATGCTTGCATCTCAATATGTCAAAAGGAATGGTGGTCATTGGAAGAAGAACAACGTCAAAAGAAATAGAGATTTCAGACCTCTTGCTGTTCATGATTCAAGGAAGAAGCCTAGGGATCTTTCACGTATCCGTTGCTTCAGATGTGATAAGTTTGGACACTATGCTAAAGAATGGAAGAATCTGTCCAAGCAAGGAGAAGCAAACCTGAATGAAGTTGCAGATTCGAAGGATAACGAAGACTTCCTCTTCATTTCTGCCTTATCCAGCAATGTGCCAACTGACAACAACACTTGGTTGATAGACAGTGGTGCATCCAGGCATATCACTGGATATCAGGAGCACCTCTTAGACTTAATGCCTAATGGAGAAAGAGTCCAACTTTCATGTGGTAATTGGTGATGATGCTCGGTACTCGGTAAGAGGTTTTGGCAATACTTCTTTAAATTTAGAATCTGGTATCTCCTTGCATCTTAGTGATATTTTATTTGTTCTTGGAATTAAAAGAAATTTAATCTCCATTTCTGCCCTAGAAGATAAAGGTTATCAAGTAGCATTTTTTGAGGGTAGAGTACTTGCATGGCCTAAGAAATCTAGTTTTAAATCTGCTCGTGTTATTGGAAATAGATATGATAGTTTGTATAAGCTTTCAATTCACCTTGTTCAAGCACTCATTCATGAGGCTTCCGAATCTAGCGAGCTATGACACAAAAAGCTTGGTCACCTTCACTTCCAGACACTTCCCTCAATTGAAAAGATGATTAAAGGTATGCCTAAACTTAGTCATTTTCATGATGATACTTGCAAAGGTTGTGCATTAGGTAAGTACACTAAAAGTCCATTTCATAAAAGTGAAAGTAGAGCCAAGGAAAAATTAGCACTTGTTCATTCTGACTTATGTGGACCTATGTCAATTCCTTCTTCCAATGGATTTCTATACTATGTTACATTATAGATGATTTTTCTAGAAAGTCTTGGATTTACTTTCTAAGATCTAAAGAATCTGATGAAGTACTAAGTAGGTTCAAAGAATTTAAGGCTCTAGTTCAAAATATATCTGGTAAAATGATTAAAGTGTTAAGATCTGATAATGGAGGTGAATACACCTCAAGTAGTTCTCTTGACTTTTGTGTAGAGACAGGAATTAAGAGGGAGATCTGCGTCAACTACAATCCTCAGCAAAATGGTGTGGCTGAAAGGAAGAATAGAGCCATTGTTGAAGCAGCTAAAGTTATGATTCGTGATTAGGACCTGCAGACTTTCCTATGGGCCGAAGCATCTAAGACTGCAGTGTATATTCAGAACAAATGCCCTCATCATGTCCTGAAGAACATGACTCCCGAAGAAGCCTTCACTGGAGTCAAACCTGATATCAGTCACCTAAGGATTTTTGGAAGTCCTGTCTATGCTCATGTGCCAAAAGAAAAGAGATCTAAGCTAGAGCCATTCGAGAAGAAAGGTATCCTTGTTGGATACAGTGAATCCTCCAAAGCATTTCGTGTCTACATTCCAAAACAAAGGTACATTGAGGTAAGTAGGGATGTTACGTTTGAAGAAAATATTGCTTTTAAGAAATCTAAAGGTTCCCTTGTCAATAATGACAAATAAGTTAATGATAATCAAGATATGGATATTGATACTAACCTTGAGATTCAAAGGGAGTCTATTGAGCCTCTTGAACCTATTGAGCATGATGATCCTCTTGAGCCTCTGGAACCAACTGATGGACCTAGAGATTTGCAGTTAGCAAGAAAAGACCACTTTGGGTTAGGAGCACAATTTGAGAAGCAAAAAAGTTTGCAGCTCCCCAAGGAAAATTTAGAGAAAGCTGAAGACCTCAAAAATTCTCAAACTATGTTGCAATGATGTGCAATATAATTGAGACTGAACCATCAAGCATAGAAGAAGCTATGAACTAGCAAGCATGGAGTCTAGCTATGGACGAAGAGTATCAATCCATCATCAAGAATGATGTCTGGGATATTGTGCCTAGACCTAAAGGCAAGTCTGTTGTTTCTTCTAAATGGTTGTTTAAAATTAAACATGCTGCTGATGGTAGTATTGGAAAATATAAAGCTAGATTTGTAGCTCGTTGTTTTTCTCAAAATGAAGGCATAGATTATGAAGAAACGTTTGCTCTTGTTGCTAGATATACTTCTATTAAAACTATTATAGCTATTGCTGCAGCTAAGGGTTGGAAGTTACATCAAATGGATGTAAAGATTGCTTTCCTTAATGGTGTCATTGAGGAAGAAGTCTATATTGAGCAACCAAAAGGATATGAGATTCATAATAGAGAATCTCGTGTATGCAGATTGAAGAAAGCTCTTTATGGCCTCAAGCAAGCTCGAGGAGCGTGGTATGAAAGAATTGATAAGTATTTGGTTAGTTTAGGGTTTTGTAAGAATGATGCTGATCCTAACCTTTACTGTAAAGTATTTAATGGTGAAATGCTAATTCTGGTTTTATATATGGATGATTTATTTCTAACTGGTGAAGATAGTCTCATCATTAGATGTAAGAAAGAATTAGCCATTGAATTTGAAATGAAAGATTTAGGTTTAATGCATTACTTTCTAGGGTTAGAAGTATGACAAAGATCTAATGAAATTATCCTTAGTCAAGGAAAATACACCATTGATATATTGAAAAGATTTGGTATGCTGGATTGTAAACCTATGCTTACTCCTATGGAAACTAACTTGAAGAAATTGAGTTTATCTGCAGCTAACTCTGATTTTGCAGATCCATCGGAGTATAGGCAGTTGATTGGATCTTTGATGTATCTAGTTAACACTAGACCGGATATTTGTTATGCAGTGAGTGCCCTTAGCCAGTTCATGAACAAGCCGAAGCATGTTCATTTTGTTGCAGCCAAGCATATCCTGAGATATTTGCAAGGTACAGTTGGCTATGGGTTGAAGTATCCAATCAACACTATCATCACCTTGGAGGGCTACTCTGATTCTGATTGGGCAAGAAGTGTAACTGATAGAAAGAGCACTTCAGGAATCCGTTTCAGTTTGGGTTCTGCCGTGATCTCTTGGGCCAACAGGAAACAGTCCTCAGTTGCATTGAGTACTGCAGAAGCTGAGTACATTGCATCAAGTGTGGCATCAAGAGAAGCAGTGTGGCTTCGCAAGCTTCTTGCTGGGTTGTTTGGACAACCTTGGGAACCCATAGTCATTCATTGTGACAATCAGGTTGTATTAAAATGTTTGTTAATCTAGTGTTTCATGACAGGTCAAAACATGTGGAAACTCATTATCACTATGTTCGTGATATGGTACAGAGAGGTGCCATTCAGCTGGAATATGTCAGCCATCATTGATGAGCAGATTGCAGATGTTCTCACCAAGCCTCTAGCTCGTGTGAAGTTTGAATACTTTAGAGAGAGACTTGGAGTTGTTGAGAACACAACTCTTGCTGAGAGGGAGTCTCAGTCTCAGTGATGCACTAAGTTGCATCTACCACCCTCTGCGGGCAATGCAAGGTGACATTGAATCCTTCTCAGGGAGAAGGTTGAAGTGAAAGACCTCCTCCACCCTTTGCGGGCAATGCAAGGTGGATCCATCCTCTACGGGCAATGCAAGATGGATTTCATGGAAAGGTCTATGATGTGATTATTACAATATGTGGTTGCTTGCTATAATCCTCCCTAGCTAAGAGGGAGTGTTGAAATCAATAGCTAGAATCGGATTATTTAAATTAACATTTTAAATAACATATTGTATTAATTTAATGTAACTTGTGGCCATATGAGATTGGTCCTACTTGGGCACATAAACTAAGGATAACGTGCTTGGGCAATACTAATGTAGCGTGTAATGGCATGATAGGTCAAGACCTATTCATGTAACTTGCAATGTAATCCGAACTTATTGTATTGTTTGGTGCCAAGGTTGCTATAGCCGACTAAGACAAAATCAATCAGTTGTATCGCCTATATAATCAAGACAATGTAATTCATTTCAATAAATCATTCTTCAACAGATTATCTATACTTCAATATGCGAGTTATCTCTGCACATTACCAGTGAGCTGGCGAATGATCCTCAGCAAAGTATATCTGCTATTCAAGATAGCGATCCACCTCTGGTCTCTAATCAGCAACTTTAGCATGTGAACTGGTGTTTCCTTCAAGCGAATTCTGCCTAAGATTGGCAATTAATCTTCCAGACTAAGCGAACATTATACATGACTGCATAAACATCATTAAGGGACAGCGAACACCTTTCAGTGCTGTTGAATGAAGTTACAATGACAGCGACCTGCATTTGAAGGATTATCAAAGTTGTAGCACTTTAGATAAGTCTGCTCTAGCATAAGAATATTGTAATTGGGCTATTGTGATTGATCTAATTGAGATAATTATTGCTGGGTTTTTCACCTCCAGGAGGGAGGTTTTCCCAGGGTATATGTGTGTCATGTGTTGATTTTGTGGTTGTTTATCTTGCATCTTGATTTTCTATTCCTTAATGCTTATCTGATTACTAAAAACTAACAGCACAAACATCAAAAACATAGAAATTAAAAGCAACATTCTAGTGGCTAATTGCATTGAAAGAAGACTATAAAACATCGAAGAAAGCCGCTTTTGGCTTAGAAAATTGTATATTTTTTAACTTTTACACCCTTTATGAAATGAAACATATTTTGCAGTTCTTTGGGACTAATATGTTTGTTTCTTCCTAGTTGGGTTTTCTACAAGTTGGTTGTTATTCTACTAGATATTAATTGGGGTTGATTATTGCATTTGGCCATTTAGAATATTATATACAAATTTGTGTTCATATGTTGTTTCATTCTTGAAGTTGCATAAGCGTTCTTCTATAATTCTTCAAATATTGGACTAGGCATGGAGGATATAAGATAATGTATAATCTACTATTTTGCGAATGGTAGGTAATACATTTTCTACATTTGGAGTCTGCTGTCCAATGTGCAGCCCCCTAAAACATGTTGGGTCTCGGCAACTGTCCTGTCCTTGACACTCCATGTTGAGCCATCATGAAAGTTTGAAGGAGCATTGGAAAACACCCTAAACATTGGTTTGTTGAACCATCTCCAAGAATCAAGTCCCTCCATCCACTTAACTTTGTGGAAATTTGAAAAATATAAACCAATTAAAATATCACTTTTGAGTCCTCAGTTCAATTTTGCATTTAGTCAGAAATAAGATTTTGTGATTACTAATTTGCAGCCAATGAACTTACAAATGAGCCTTGAATGCCTCTATAAAGCTCAAGTCACTTCCTAACATCTTGAAATCTACCCTTGAGACTGACACGATTCATTTGTCTTCTACTAGCTTAAGTGCTTGTTAACTTAGAAATGATTGAAACTCTTCACTGTCTTCACTAGCATTACTAGTGGTTATAGAACAGACATGACATCCTGTAATTGGATTTTTTGGCCATTATAGTCTTTAATCCTACAAGTGTTAGGTTTATTGAGCAGTAGAAATTGATATTGTACTTGAAACAGTCATCGGTGGGGAGGGACGTCAAGGAGATCAGTCCAGACTAGTTAGCAAGAGTAAACACAACAGAAACACACAGATATGATGGAGGCCATGCAGAACAGATTGATTTATTGCATAAAATTTGATTACATCCAACTGGTAACAATCGGATTACAACATACTGACACACAGGCCTTGTAGAATAGGTCACAACCGAGACCTTGAATCGAAAGATCTATCTTCTAGGCATAGTCTATCTATCTGATAGTCTGATTGATTCTCATTTATTACATTCTAAAGAATGATTGCAAATATATATATATCAATCCAAAGGATCCAATCGGCCCAAAAGGGATCAAAACCCGAAAGGGATCAAAACCCGAAGAACAAGACCTAACGTGCAAAATGAACAAGGTCGGCCTTCGCCAAGAGATTCCTCCGGAAAATCCAAAGGATGAAACGTAGGTCAGCCATATGCTAAGAAACATCAAGATCAATGCTCAAGGCTCTGCAAGCTTCGGAATGGGTTACGGTAGATCACCAGAATAGGTCTCAGGCAATCGGTAACAAAGGAACAACCGGTAACAAGAAAATGTCATGGAAACCGATAGCGATATCTTGCCAGAAAATGATCCAAAAGAGATGCGGTTTGAAAGCAAGAAAGATGATCAAGTCTTCAAGTAGAATCCAACTCCACAGGATCCGGTGAGCCAAAACCGGGACACACAGAAAGAAAATTGAAATTGCAAACAAAACAGAAAGGAAAATGTTTTTGGTTGATGCAAGATTGCCGTGAACCGGGGATGCTCCTGCATCAGACATTTGGGGTTAAAGAAAAAGTGAGCCTCTCACTTTGTTGGGGTTAGAGGGAAACCAAGGCAGTCTACCTCTGCCTGAGAAATCCAAGATGAATTTTCAACTGGTCTGCTCTTCCACTTCACAAGATATTCTTTGTACTTAGTATTCTAGGTACTACGCCCAATCCTACTGTCCCAAATCTCTTCAATTTGATCCGGTTCCTTCCAGGGCAATTGTTTCTCAAAGTCTGCAACACTGTCCTCACTGAATTCTGGTTCATGGTACTCATGAAGATCTGCAATGTTGAATATAGGTGAAATACTTAGACTATTCGGTAGCTCCATTTCATAAGCATTTCCAAATTTGAACTTTCTCAAAATCTTACAGGGTCCAAACTTCTTCATCTGCAACTTATTATAAGTTCTAACTGGGAATCTCTCTTTTCTCAGATATACCATCACTTCATCGCCAACTTCAAATTTCTTATGTCTCCTCTTCTCGTCTGCCTTCTCTTTATATTTGCTGTTCATATCTTCCAAATGCTGTTTAACCTGAATATGCAATGCTGCCATGTGATCTACAAAATCTTCTGCTTTTGAACTCTTCCGGTCTTTACTGCTAATGTCTCTCAATTTTACTATTCCTTTAGGATGCACTCCGGTAACAATCTCAAAAGGTGCTTTTCCGGTACTTCTATTCACTGAATTGTTGTAGGCAAACTCTCAACAAGTTTCCCAAACTTTGGTTAACAACTTTTGTTTGTCCATCAGTCTGTGGATGAAAAGTAGAACTTAACTTCAAATCTATCTTCATCTTCTTCCAAAGTGTTCTCCAAAAATAGCCAACAAAGTTAGTGTCTTTGTCTGAAACTATGCTCTTAGGTAATCCATGCAATCTCACCACTTCCTTGAAAAATAGGTCTGCTACATGTAATGCATCTGATGTCTTCTTACAAGGTATGAAATGAGCCATCTTTGAAAATCTATCCACTACCACAAATATAGAATCATTCCCTCTCGGTGTCTTAGGCAATCCAAGTACAAAATCCATGATTATATCCTGCCAAGGTCTTACCGGTATTGTCAAAGGTTTATACAATCCCACATTCTAACCACTACCTTTTGCAACTTGACAAACTCTACAACTCTGCACATATCTCTTAACATCCTTATGAATTTGGGGCCAAAAGTACTGCTCACTCACCAATGCAACTGTTTTGTCAATGCCAAAATGTCCAGCTAAACCTCCACTATGTTTCTCTTTTATTAGGTTCTCTCTCATGGAACTCTTAGGTATGCACAACTGAACTCACCTGAATAACATCCTATCCTGAATGAAATAAATTAAATAATCCAATCATTTGCTCCTATCAACCATAACCGGTTCTCTACATGCTTTCCAAGGTTCTGCAAAATCCGGGTCTTCATCATACAAGGTCTTCAAATCTTCAAAACCTAATACTGTCACTCTCATCTCTATCAGCAAATTCCTTCTCCTACTCAATGCATCAACAACTTTGTTAGATTTCCCACTTCTATGCTTCAACACAAAGGTGTAACTTTGCAAGAATTCTACCCATCTCATATGTCTCTGATTCAACTTACTTTGACTGTTCAAATACTGCAAAGCTTGATGATCTGTATACAACTCAAACTCCTTAGGCAACAAGTAGTGTCTCCATTTCTTCAAGGCTTGAACTATGGCATAAAATTCTTGATCATACACTGAAAGTCTCTTTCGGGCCTCATTCAATTTCTCACTGAAATAGGCTACTGCTCTCCCTTCTTGACTCAAAAATGCTTCTATTGCTGTTCCACTTGCATCACAATCCACTTGAAATAACTTATTGAAATCCAGTAAAGCTAACAGAGGTTGCTTAGTCACTTTCTGCTCTAACAATTCAAAAATTTTGTTTGCTTCGGTGGTCCACTTGAAATTTCTGATAAATTTTCGGTATAAACTAGCCAATCCATGAAATGATCTTACCTCTCCAATGCTTTCCGGTGTAGGCCACTCAACAATGACTTTCACTTTCTCAGGGTCCATCATCAAACCATCTTCAGATATCACATAAACAGACTAACTCATCCTTCATGAAAGTACACTTGTTGATATTGATCAACTTTTTTTCTTCTCTCAACCTTTGTAAAACTTGTCTTAACTGCAACAAATGCTCCTGTTTTGTTCTACTGAAAATCAGAATGTCATCCAAATACACAATAACAAACTTACCCAAGAATTTTTTCAATACCTCATTCATCAACCTCATGAAAGTACTCGGTGTATTAGTCAATCCAAAAGGCATCACCAACCATTCATATAGTCCTTCATTTGTCTTAAATGTTGTCTTCCACTCATCACCTTCTCTGATCTTGATTTGATGATATCCACTCTTCAAATATATCTTTGTAAAGTATCTTGCTCCACTCAAACAGTCCATTATGTCATCCATCCTAGGCAAAGGAAACCGAAATTTCACTGTGATCTTGTTTATTGCCCTTGAATTGGTACACATCCTCCATTATCCATTCTTTGTAGGTGCTAATACAGCTGGTACTGCACAAGGGCTCAGACTTTCCCTGATCAAAACTTTCTTCAACAACTCCTGCGCTTGTCTATTCAATTCTTCATACTCTGCTGGTGTCAATCGATGTGCAACTTTGTTAGGCAAACTAGCTCTGGGAACCAAGTTCATGCAATGACTAATACTTCTAATAGGTGGAAATCCATCAGGTACATTATCTGAAATGATGACAAATATCCATAGGCATAATATCACACAAAACTTCATCATGATAATTCCCAATTTTCAATTTCACCAAACATTGTTCACTTACTAACAACTTATGTTCATCCTGAATCCATGCTATCTGATAAGGCTTAGGGTGTTTCAATCTTTCCAATTTCAACTTATTCACCATCTCTTCTAAAACAAGATTATCTCAACTACCACTATCAATAACAACTTTACAACACTTACCAGATACCTTACATCTGGTCTTGAAAATTTTCTTCCTCTGCAAGGGTTCTTCATCTCCTCCGGTGTGACACAAAGCTCTCCTCATCATCAGTAGTTCTCCATCTTCCGGTTTATTGTCTGATCCAGTGGGGTTTTCTTCCACCATTGCTGCTCTTTCGGTAGCCTCTGTCTTCTTACATTCAAATGCACAGCGTCCTTCTCCTCCACACTTAAAGCAAGTTCCTCTAAATGTCCTCTTGTCTTGTCTTTCAAAGTTCTCATTCCGGTAACCATCCGGTTCTCTCCTCCGGTAGAAATTTCTATCATCCTTTTGGTACGAATTACCTTCTTTGGTCACTTCCTTGCCCTTGTTCTGATCTGTACTGGTTCCTCTTCTTCTGGTATATCCTCTTCCTCCTTGAAATCTTCCTCCAATAAACCTTCCACCTCTACCTCTCTGTCTCTACTCATGTCTTTTGTTCAATTTCTCTTCAGCCTTTAGTGCATACTGGTAAGCCTCTTCAACACTCTCCAATTTGATCATACCAAGTTCATCTTGTATAGACATCCGCAATCCATTCAAATATCTTGCAATTTGTTCAACTTCATCATCAACATGTCCAAATCTAATGTTCAATTTGTAAAATGCTTCTGTGTACTCCTTCACACTAGATTCCTTCTGTCTCAAGTTCTGCAATTTCCGGAACAAATCCACTTTATAATTTGCCGGGACAAATTTTCATTTCAACTTAGCAATCATCCGATCCCATGTCTTAATCTTCTCTTTACCTCTTCTTTGTCTATCAACTTGCAAATGCTCCCACCAAAGAGATGCATGACCTTTCAACTGGGTACAGACATATTTCACCTTCCTCTCTTCTGCAGTGTTTTCAAAATGAAAATACTTCTCCATCTCCGAGATCCAATCCATCAATTCATCCGAATCTGACTTCCCATCATATTCCGATGGGGTAAAATGAGGTTTAGTGTTCGCCCTACTCAAAACCCTTAAAAACCTTTCTTCATCCAGATCAACTGCTGGTAGGTTTACTTGTTTTGCCGGGGCTTCTTCTCCTTCATCTTCACTCACATCTTCAATGTGTCGGCCTCTTCTCTTGGCTGTCTCCACGGCTTCTAACCGGGCTGCTATTCCTTGCAACATCTCCATCACAAAAGGGTTTGCATTCCCACACGCTCCACCATTCCTAGTTCCTCTTCGTGCCATTGATTCATGCTAGTCCACTGCAATTGCAGATCGGATCCGCAATCCGCCACCCTACAACAAAATTCAGGACACGCAACCTCCGGAACAAAACTTCACTCTGTTACCACTTGAAGCAGTCAACGGTGGGGAGGGACCTCAAGGAGATCAGTCCGAACCGGTCAACAAGAGTAAACACAACGGAAACACACAGATATGATGGAGGCCATGTAGAACAAATTGATTTATTGCATAAAATTTGATTACTTCCAACCGGTAACAACCAGATTACAACATACCAACACACAGGCTTGGTAGAATAGGTCACAACTGGGACCTTGAATCGAAAGATCTATCTTCTAGGCATAGTTTATCTATCTGATATTTTGATTGATTCTCATTTATTACATTCTAAAGCATGATTACAAATATATATATCGATCCAAAGGATCTAGTCGCCCCAAAAGGGATCAAAACCCGAAGAACAAGACTTAATGTGCAAAATAAACAAGGTCGGCCTCCGCCAAGAGATTCCTTCGCAAAATCCAAAGGATGAAACATAGAAGGTCGACCATACGCTAAGAAACATCGAGATCAACTCTCAAGGCTCCGCAAGCTTCAAAATGGGTTTTGGTAGATCACCAGAATAGGTCTCAGGCAACCGGTAACAAAGGAACTATCATGGATACCGATAGCGATATCTTGCCGGAAAATGATCCAAAAGAGATGTGGTTTGAAAGCAAGAAAGATGATCAAGTCTTCAAGTAGAATCCAACTCCACAGCATCCGGTGAGCCAAAACCGGGACACACAGAAAGAAAACTGAAACTGCAAACAAAATAGAAAGGAAAATGTTTTTGGTTGATGCAAGATTGCTGTGAACCGGGGATGCTCCTGCATCAGTACACCAGGGCATTAGTTCTGTTGTGTCATTAAAATTCCTTACTTTAGGTAACAGTCTAGAAAAGGCACCTACTGATTAAATTAGTTGCATTGTCAGACTTAAAAAAATCAGAAGGCATGCTAAGGAATTCAACAATTTTTTATGGATTTCTATCTAATTCTAAGTGAGTCAATTCTTATATTAATGGTCACATATAACCCACAAGAGGTTAATGAAACTCAAATTATGTGAACAGTAATAGCAATTAGATTGTCTACTGCATTTGCTCAGCAAAGAGAGCAATAAAGGCAGTTTACCAAGTTAACAAAAACTGTAGAACAAAAGTAAACCTAGAGAAACACAATCCCAACAAAACATACAAATAGATGTGTTGTGCCTTTTTTTGTATATATTTACTGGAAGCTGCTGCCACAAAGAGGAGATAATCCTGTAGAGGAGAAAACATATGGTGCAGTAACACTCTTGCAAAATCCCTACTATTACGAAAAGCACAATTTTAGTTAAAAGGAGGATTAAAATTCCTGAGGAGGTCTGAGTGCCAACTCAAGCTGAGTGAGAAGGGAATTATGAGCAGCAATGCACTTGGCCAATAACTAGTCTTCTACATGCTACCAAAGACAATAGTTTCCTCTAAGGCTCAAAGTTTTATATGATTGTTTTTTGATGTGGCATGTATTCAGTTGAGAAGTAACAAGCAATTTATTATTGTGAGGAGAGGGCACTATATATAGGAGAATAATTGGTTTGAAAGAGGAAACTGACCAACCACCCAACTAACCACTCCATGTCAATGATAATAATGTGTGATTTTTATTATTAATATATTAATGCAATGATGTAGAATTATCATATAGGCATTATAATATTCCAACAATCCCTCCCTTTTACACCATTTTCTCGAGAGGACAAGTCAAAAAAGTTCAAAAATTGTTGAACTTCACTATTGCAAGAGATTTAGTAAAGATATCAACTTGTTGCTCTTGAGTGGAACAATATTGGAGTTGAATATTTTGATTGGACATGTTTGTAGATGTAGTGGGTTTGAACTTCAATGTGTTTAGTGCTGTAATGCCACGCCAAGGAACCCTCGAGGAAACAAGCCAAGAAAACTTGGAATAATTTTTTTTTGAAACATTCCAGTTAAATTTAACATTGTAACAACTACAATGTCAAGGATACAACACATGTCGCACTTTCACAACAACGTGCATACAAGCGTTGCAAGTGAAACCATGACACACAAGAACATCTATAAAAGACCACACCATTTCACCAGCAAGGTGATCACAGCGGAAGACTAACAATCAAACCACTCGCCATGAAGAAACGACAAAAGAGAGCAAGAGGAAATAGGACTCCGATGACGATCGACACATACCATGACTGCATCCTCTCACGAAACTACACCGGGATGGGATGAGGGAATCATCAACCTCAAATCCACATCACATCAGGCCAACTAACTCAAGCCCAAATTCCATCGACACATGCAGGAGTCCAATAGCTCAACTGCGAACATATGACATCATGTCGCAACTCAACAACACATAATTGGGAGATTGAAGTCTCTAAACACCAACCAACTATATGGGAAGGCTTAGGACAACTTAAGGATGATCAACAAGGGGTTTCTGACCTTCACAATATTTCACAAGAAGCTACAAGACTTCTCTTGACAAACTGAGTTGCACTCATCATGCTCGACCCAAGTATTATCTTCATGTTCAACCTCTGTGATAGTAGAGCTGCTGCTGCCACTGGGTAATTCTTCAACATTCTTAGTCTCATTATTTCCATCAATGATTCGTTTAATCTTTATAGTCCTTATAGTAGTCTCTTGTTTCTCTTTCTTTGCCATTGCTCTATAAAACTTCTTTGCAAATGTGATGGCATGGTTTCTATCTGAAAGCAAATGCAAGTAATCTGATTTTATTTTTTCAAGTGAATGTTTGATTGCTTGCAAACTTGATGCTAAGACTCTAACCCTGGGACTCTTTTGTCCCTCTTCAAAGTGAACTGTCCAAATGAGGTATTCAATGGATTTATCTATGTTATCAAAACAAGCTTAAAGTTTTACAACCTGTTCGCTTGGTGAATACTCATCCTTTGTTGTTTTCAAGAGGTGTAACATGCTGAAATTAATATGCATTACCTATCAAAACCTCAACCTCGTGGCTGCAATCAGCACTTTCCTATGAAATTTTCTTCTCCAATTTCAAGAGTTCATACTCTTGAAGGGCCTTCCCATTAGTATCACCATGTTGAATCTTCTGAGTATGGGGATTGCTAGAATTTCATGAGATATCTCACCCTCGTAGAATTCACTAACTTCTTCACTCATTTGTTTAATCTCCATAATTTGTGTGTGAGGTTGTTGATCTTTGGGTGGGACTGCCATAGAAGACCGATTTTCTGATTGAGCTGATGTAGAATGTGCCAAGAATGTTAGCTTCCTCTTCCTTCCTTCTTAATGCATTTGAATAAATTACAGCAAGATCAAGGAGATGATCTCGATCTGAAAGAAGAATTAAATAATCTGATTTCATTGTTTCCATAGCTGTTTTGATTGCCTGTAAATCAGCATGAGAAGATTCCTCTTCACAACCCTTTTGCCCTTCCTCAAGTTGAACCTTCCAAAGGTGATTTTCAATGAAATTGTGAGAGCTATTGAAATGTGATAATGCTGCAACAATTTTGTCTTCACTAACCTTCTGTTGGTTCTCCCAATTAGGCTTATGAACAACATTGGATTCAATTGATGCAGTTACTGATTGACCTTGAAGAACTTGGCTCTCCCAAAAGTCTTCTTCTAAGATATCCTCTTTGCATACTTGCTGATTTGGAACTAAGGCAGAGTTAGTTACGAACACAAAATTATCATCATCATCCCTTGTAACAATCTCACTAGATGATTGTTGAGAATGGGTATCTCAAACTTATTGGTTGAAATCTTGAAAGATGACTAAGTCATGAAATCGGGCACTTCGTTTCGTTGCAGCTATCGGGCAAAAGAGTTATCGCGTGAACTTAAGTTTTCGGCAGTCGAAGTCACTAAACCTGTCAAAGTGCAATCGGCCGATACAAGACTTGTGAAGAGCCTATTAACACTGCACTATCGGGGATCAGAGGTCGGGTGGAACAAAGCTTTGTGACAAGTGAGAACTATTAAGCTACACTTCCATCGATCGACAATAAGTCGATAGGTCAATAAAGCAAGAGTGGGACCTACTTTAGACATTAGCGAGCCTTGATGCCTAAAGAAAGATTGATTGGCTGATCGGACACTTTTGGAACTAAAGCCTTTCTAATGTTGAGTTATGGTTCTGTGTCGATAGGCGATAGTCTTGGTGGGGACCACGATTGAGTCACTTCTCTCTTCGGTGAGGTCTGTGTGGTGAGATTGTTGTCAGACAAAGTGTTATCAGTAGAATGTGAGCTTTTGGAAGAGCTATTTCTAATGCTGAGTTTTGATTTTGTGCTGATAAGCGATGCGATAGTCTTGGTGAAGCCTGCGGCTGACTCATGCTGTCATGCTGAGTTGGAAGTCGATAATTGGTCCAAGTTGGCAGTTGGAATTTGTGTTTTTGGCAGTTGAAGAATCTGACGGGAGTCACGAGCAAATTGAAATGAACCGTTTCTTGATAGGGATATAAAACGTCTGAAGAAATGGTTACAGTGATTGATGTTGGGTTGGATAGTTAGTCTATTGGAGGTCGATGCTTCTGTTGGAACCAAATTGCAGAATCCGGTTGTGCTTGTGAGCTGTGTGATCTGATGTTTGTATGTTGCTTGAGCCTTGAACAGAGACAAATTCAGAGCGATTTATCTGTACTTGTATGTAAATTTGATTTACTGTAATACAAGGGATATATTGCTTTGGTTTGTGGGTTTTTCACTTGTAAGGGTTTTCCCACGGGAAATTTGGTGTTCCCTCTGTGTTTACAAATTTCTTCTTGTTTGCTTTGTTTTTCTTGATATTTGCATCTTAATGAGTGTAATTGAAATTAAAAGACATCTCTGCTTCTCTCCCTTTTGAATTTAACATTTGGAAGGTGTTTTCCACACTCTGCTTTCTTTACAAGTGGTATCAGAGCTTGACTAGTGTTATTCTTGTGGGTAGGACGGGTTTTTGTGTTAATTTTGTAGTGGGAGTTTTGTAGAGGACAGGTGATTGAAATTGCAGATTGAGATGGCGAGCACATCAAGAAGAGTAGACATTCAGAAATTCAATGGTAGCGACTATGATTTATGGAAACTCAAGATGGAAGACCTGTTGGTGGACAGAGACCTTTGGGTTGCAATGTTCGAATCCAAACCATCTGACATGAAACAAGAGGATTGGGATCTCACCGATAGGAAAGGCAAAGGGCTGATTAGACAATGTCTTGCAGACTCTGTACTTTTGAATGCTCATGAGGAAAAGACAACAACTACTATGTGGAAGAAGCATGGTGACATTTATCAAGGAAAGTCTTTGGTAAAGTTATTCCTGAGGAAAAGGTTGTATTCCTTGAAAATGAGTGAAGATACATCTGTGGCAAACCATCTGAATACTTTCAACATGATTGTTGCATAGTTCACTTTTGTGGGTGTGAAGATTGATGATGAGGATTGATGTATGCTTGTGTTATGTTCCTTGCGTGACATGTTGGATCACCTAGTGATGGCTATTGGAAGTACAACAACCACTTTCAAAATGGAAGATGTGGTTGCTTTGTTATTGTCAGAAGAGGCACGAAGGAAATAGTTTGAGATGGCTAAGAAGGCTCTTGCTGTTCGAGGCAGATCAAAGGAAAGAGGCAAGCAGAAGAACAAGAAGTCCAAATCCAAGTCGAAGGAGAGATCAAAGTCTCCTGGGAAGAAGTCCAAGGTGAAGTGCTGGAATTGTGGGCAGTCTGGTCATATCCGAAAGGATTGCAAAGAGGAGAAAAAGAAGAAGAAGACCTCCTCTAACACTAAATCTTCTCAGAGTGATGTCGATGCCTTCATTGCTGCCTTGGCAACTTAGACAACTGATAATGTTTGGTTGATTGATTCGGGTGCATCATTCCACATGACATCTCATAGAGAATGGTTCTCGAAATATGAGGAATATGATGGTGGTGTTAGAGTAATTGGGTCTTTACTTGATTAATTAAACATTATTTGTTTAATTTTTTAAGTTCCCAATTATCTTTTTACACTTAAGCTAACATTAGGTGCATATAATTAATTATTATGTGCAAGCCTAGAGTTTTCCCTTTTTAGGGTTTCTTGACCTATTAGAGGTTATTTTTTCTTTTCATTGTATTATCTTTTTCAATACTTTTTGGTGAATTGGAGCTCTCATATTTTGAGAATATTTTTCCTATGTTTTGTGTGTTCTTCAGATTATTGCTTCATTGCTTCTCCTTGTAACAGGTTATTTAGCTTGCAGAAGATCTTCAGGCTACTGTGGGGTTGTATTTCTCAACTCCTATATGGTATCAGAGCACAGATCTGCAGCTACCTGTTCCTGTTTTTGAGAATTTTTTGCAATGGAAGCAGATCTGGGGTTTCAGGATTTTTTATGTACCTAGGGTTTGACCTTTTTTTCTGAGTACTTTGGGCCTAAATGGACCTCACCATCGTGCTCAAAAACCCCTATGTTCATATAAAATTCGATTTATTTTGGTTCCTGAGCATCTGGGAGCAATTTTTTCTCAGATCCAGGCCGTACGGCTCTGGCATGCAAATCGAGAAAAAAAATTTGAAAAAAAAAAATTGCCTTTTTATGGCATGCAGGTTGGATTTTTTTGATTTTTTTTTTTAAAAAAATTTTGCAAAGAAAAGGAGGGCGAATCAAATTTTTTTTGGGCACCGGACCTGACAATCTGGCGCCGTACGACCCCTGCGGATCTGTCAGGCCGGCCCCTCCTGGCCCCCGCCGGCTGTCCTCGACTCCGGCTCTGGCAACCCCGCCGGCCCTGACCCTCGCTGGCTCTGGCAACCCCGGCCCCGGCCTCCGCCGACTTCTGCAGTCCCCCGCTGGCCTCCGGCCCCCCACTGGCCCCCCTCTGCTTCGCCCATTGCTCCGCCCCGCTCCGTCGGTTGCTCCGCCCCAGCGCCGTCGCCACCTCCAGCCCAGCGCCGCCGCCACCTCCGCCGGTTGCTCCGCCCATTTTCTCCGCTCCGCTGGTTGCTCCGCCAGGCAACACCACCAGAGCCCCATCCTTTCCCCTTTTGAGAAGGGGCTGGTTTTTTGGGCTTAGATTGTGCATCCGGAGTCGATTTTTGGCGAACGAATAGGCGTCGGAAAGGTGATTTCGAGCCGGACCTCGTGGTGGTGGATTTTTTTCCTACATCTACTGTTTGACTATATTTTTTACCAGTTAAAGTCGGGCTTCCTTTTTTTCACTTTCGGGGCTGTAGAATGGGCAAACAGACTCCATTTTTCGAAAAGGAATAGGCGTTGGAAAGCTCTCAGCATGCTCTATTCAGATTTGTGATCTTTTTTCTCATAATTTTCACCAGGTGCAGGTGCAGAGTTTTTTTTCTCATGGCAGATCCTTCAGTTGAGTTGTTGACTTCACACAACTATCACACCTGGAAGCCCCGCATCACGAGGCTTCTCAGGGCACGAGGGTTGTGGGCTTCTTTGGATGAAGTTCAGCCAGTCCAGTAGCGTCCTTATGAGATTCTTATGCACCGGAACAAGCTGGATGAGGCCATGGGTTTGATCTCTTTGCATGTCTCCGACAGTCTTCTATTTCACCTTGATGAGTTGCTTACTCCTCGGGATATGTGGTTGAAGTTTGATTCTCTCTTCGGGAGGGTCAATGAGATTCGGGCATTACAGATTGAGGCAGAGTTGACTTCTTTGTTACCTGATTCCTTTCCCACTATTGAGGATTTTTTGAACAAATTCAAGACTACTAGATCTGTTCTTCAGGGATGTGGAAAGAACAAGACTGATACAAAGTGCATTCATTTGATTCTTTCGAAGTTTCGGGGTCACTTTCAATTTTTTGCCTCTGCTTTCTACTCCACCATGGATGGCTTGGGTACTCGTTTCAACATGCCTACCTTTGATGTCTTTTGTGAGCGATTGTCTCGTGAGCAGTCTCATCTTTCTCAGCTGGATACGCTCTCAGGCTCCAAGAACAAAGCATTGGTTGCTCAGTCCTTTAAGGAGAAGGAGAAACAGAAGCAGAAACCGAAGTCGAAGAAGCCTTTTGCAGGCAGTGAGAATTCCTCCAAGCCTGCTCCTAAGTCTGATATAAAACCATTTCCTCCCAAACAAGGGAAATCTTCACAGTCCGGTGAGTCTTCCTCCAAGACTAAGAAGAAATCATCAGACACTTGCAGTTTTTGTGGCAAGGACGGACATCTAGTTTCCAGGTGTTGGAAACGATTAGAGGCTTTAGAGGAAGCCATGCAACAACATCACATTTCCTCACCTCAGGCGTCTTCTCTTTCCATAGGGAAAGGTCATGCTCTCACTGCTAGAGCTTCGACCTATGGGTCCACATGGATTCTAGATTCTGGTGCTTCTCACCATATGACACACACTCAGCAGTTGGTTACTTCTCTTGCCTCTTGTGGTATTTCACAGATTGCAGTGGGTGACTCAGTTTAGCTTTCCGTCTTGGGTTCAGGTTCTGTCTCTTTGGATGGAGGTACTCTATAGGATGTTTTGGTTGTCCCTGACATCTCGACGAATCTCCTGTCCATTTATCAGATTTGCCACTCTGGCTCTGGTAAGACAGTTGAGTTCTCACCACATGATGTGGTTATTCGGGACCTCCATGACCCTGATTTGGTTGTGGCTTCTGGTAGTGTGGATTCTGCATCTCGTCTCTATAGATTTGACGAATTTGAGCCTTCTTCGGGTACAGGTTCATCTCTCATAGCACATGCAGATTTAGTGAGTAAGCTTTGGCATGAGCGATTGGGCCATGTCAATTACAGATATCTTTAGTAGATGAGTACACAGGCACTTGTTCTTGGGCTCCCACAGATTTCCTGCACTGATGGTGTTTGTCATGGTTGTGTGCTTGGCAAGCATCACAGAGATCCCTTTCCGAAGGGGAGAGCCTCTCGTGCTTTGGCTCCCTTGGAGTTGATTCACAGTGACCTCATGTCATTTCCCACTCCTTTTTCAGGGGCCAAGTATGTACTCACGTTTATTGATGACTTCTCCAGACGCACATGAGTGTACTTTCTTAAGTACAAGTCTGATGTCTTTGATTCATTTCGAATCTTCAAGACATATGTAGAGAAGCAGTCTGGCTGTTCTATTC
The DNA here is from genome assembly GCF_030272615.1 of Cryptomeria japonica. Lineage (NCBI taxonomy): Eukaryota > Viridiplantae > Streptophyta > Pinopsida > Cupressales > Cupressaceae > Cryptomeria > Cryptomeria japonica. Next base: position 628,799,594 of record NC_081406.1, on the reverse strand, counting down.
GGCGGATACGTACAGATAATGGGGGGGAGTATGTGAATCAGGCTTTCATAGATTTTTGCACTGAGCATGGTTTGCAGCATCAGTTTACTATTCCCTACACCCCTTAGCAGAATGGTGTTGCTGAACGCAAGAACAAAACTTTACGGGAGATGGCGAATTGTATGATTCAGTCCAGGTCCATGGATTCGTCTTTTTGGGCTGAGGCAATCAACTGTGCCAACTATATTCAGAATCGGATGCCTCACAAGGCTATTCGACATATGACGTCTGAGGAAGCTTGGTCTCATGACAAGTCAGATGTTTCCTTTTTTCGAGTGTTTGGCAGTGAGGCATGGGCCTTTATTCCTGATGCTCGGAGGAAAGCCATGGAGCGGAAGAGCCGACCACTCATTTTTGTTGGCTACTGTGAGGATGTTAAGGCGTATAGGTTGTTTGATCCTGATTCCAGAGAGGTCCTGGTTCGACGGGATGTTCAGTTTGATGAGCGTCTTCCCACAGTGGATACCTCGACTCCAGTGTCTACTCCTCTGCCTACTCCGGCCATTGCACCCCTTCAGGATCTTTTTGAGGATGATTCTGATGATGGTGCTGATGATCCACCATCCCCACCTCCACCTGCTCCACCTCAGATGCCCAAGTGGGCTCGCCTTACTGTTGAGGCGACAGGTCCTATGGCTAGTGATCCTTCAGATACTCGTAGCACTCGTTCTCATACTGTGGGTTCTAGTCTTTTGAGTCATGCTATTTTAGATGATCCTCAGAAGTTTTCAGAGGCGACAGGTCACCCTGAGTGGGATTGTGCTATGGAGGAGGAGTATTCTTCTTTGATGAGGAATCATACTTGGGATCTCTGTCCTCTTCCTAAGGGCAGAAAGATGGTTAGGTGTCGCTGGTTGTTTCGCACTAAATATGCTGCTGATGGTTCCATTGATAAGTACAAATCCCGTCTTGTTGCGAAGGGGTTTTCACAGGTTGAGGGTATTGATTACTCCAAGACATTCGCCCCTGTTGCCAAGATGAATTCCATTCGCTTTGTACTCTCTCTTGCAGCTTCTCGGCGTTGGCCTGTTTTTCAGATGGATGTGAAGAGTGCCTTCTTGCACGGGGATCTACAGGAGGAAATCTACATGGAACAACCTCAGGGATTTGTGCAAGATGGTTCTTTGGTTTGCAGACTTCGACGTTCATTGTATGGTCTCAAACAGGCCCCTCGGGCTTGGTATGAGAAGATGGACTCTTTCTTGCTCTCCATTGGGTTCTCTCGCAGTCATTCTGATCACACCGTCTACATTCAGCTTCTTGAGGGTGACATCTTGATTCTTGTGCTATATGTTGATGATCTTCTCATCACGAGTAGCTCATCCTCTATGATTCAGCATATTCAGCGTGACTTGATGGATCAGTTTGAGATGACAGATCTCGGTCTGTTGCACTATTTCCTTGGTCTTCAGGTGATTCAGTCTTCTGATGGGATCTCTCTCTACCAGCAGAAGTATGCTCTTGACATGCTTCAGCGCTTCGGCATGCTTGATTGCAAGCTTGCTCCCACTCCATTTCAGTCAGGGGTTGTTTTGATTATAGCTTGTCCCACTCCTTCAGTCGATTCTACACTTTACAGGCAGTTGGTTGGCAGTTTGTTGTACCTGACTCACACCCGTCCTGATATTTCCTTTGCGGTTGGTCTTGTCTCTCGATTCTCCCATGATCCTCATGAGAGTCATTGGCAAGTTGCCAAACGTATTTTGAGGTACATTCAGGGCACTAGTTCTCATGGCATTCATTACACATCAAGGGAACCTCACATTGTTGGCTACAGTGACTCAGATTGGGCTGGTGATGTCACTGATCGGAAGTCTACTTCTGGCTTTGTTTTTTGTCTTGGCTCTGGTCCTATCACATGGTCTTGCAAGAAGCAGATTGCTCATGCATTATCATCTACAGAGGTTGAGTACCGAGCTGCTGTGCTCGCTAGTCAGGAGATCTTATGGCTTCGACAGTTGATGACTGAGTTTGGTTTTCCTCCTGATGGTCCCACTGTTCTTTGGTGTGACAAATCATAGTGCTATTCATATTTCCTGCAAACCGGTAGAGCATTAGTAGACGAAGCACATTGAGCTTCACATGCATTTCATCCGTCAGTTGATTCAGGATGGTGTTCTCATGCTGGAGTACATTCCCACTTCTGAGCAGGTTGCAGACATCTTCATGAAACCTTTTGCATCGCCGCGCTATCTTCAGTTGCGCTCTATGCTTGGGGTGAAGGAAGTTGTCCTTGGGGGGTCTTTATGAGGCCTTCCTTCCTTCTTCTTCTTTCAACATATTCTTTTATCTCCTTTTGGAGAGGAGTTTTTTCCCACTAGGTTTTCTCCTTTGTCTCCGTTTCATAGAGATTTCATTGTATTTGGGTACTTGATCAGGCCTTGTTGCCGGGACCCATCTTTCATGCTTTCAGTAGTTGTTCTAGGTTTTAGCTTCTCCCTAAGTCTAGCTTAAGGGGGGGTGTTAGAGTAAATGGGTCTTTACTTGATTAATTAAACATTATTTGTTTAATTATTTAAGTTCCCAATTATCTTCTTACACTTAAGCTAACATTAGGTGCATATAATTAATTATTTTAATTAATTATTATGTGCAAGCCTAGGGTTTTCCCTTTTTAGTGTTTCTTGACCTATTAGAGGTTATTTTTTCTTTTTATTGTATTATCTTTTTCAATACTTTTTGGTGAACTGGAGCTCTCATATTTTGAGAATATTTTTCCTGTGTTTTGTGTGTTCTTCAAGTTATTGCTTCATTGCTTCTCCTTATAACAGGTTATTCAGCTTGCAGAAGATCTTCAGGCTACTATGGGGTTGTATTTTTCAACTCCTATAGGTGGAAAGGTATACCTGGCTAGTGATTCATCTCTTGAAATTGTTGGCCGAGGAAGAATCAAAATTCAGTTTCTTGATGGAAGAATTAAGGGAATTGATAGCGTAATGCACATACCAGGTCTGGCTCAAAATTTGCTTTTTGTTAGTAAGTTGAATGATGCTGGTGTACAAGTTTCATTCTCGGGTGGTGGTTGTAAGATGACTAGAGGCTCCATAGTGCTGGCAAAGGGTGCACGACTTGGTACTCTGTTCAAGCTAGATGCATAGTCTGTTCAATCTTAGAGTGCATCTGGACAGTTAGAGAAGGCTACCTGGAAGGAGAATGGTGCAAGCTCTATGGAGGTCAAACTTCTTGCAGAGAAAATGATGTTATGGCATCATAGACTCGGTCGCATTGGAGAAAAGAGCTTAAAAGCTCTGAAAAATAAAAACCTGGTAGAGGGGCTTGATGATTGTAATTTTGAGCTTGAATTCTATGAACATTGCATATATGGAAAGCAACATCATGTTTCATTGTATTTTAGTCCTTATAGATCTTCTGGTTTGCTGGATTATGTTCACTCTGATGTATTTGGTCTAGTTAATGTTCCTTCGTTATCGAAATCTAGATACTATGTTTCCTTTATAGATGATTATTCGAGAAGGGCATTTGTATACTTTTTGAAAAGTAAATCAAAAGTGTTTAGTCGGTTTAAGGAGTTTAAGAACTTGGTTGAAAACCAGACTGATAGGAAAATTAAATGTTTAAGGACTGATAATGGCAGTGAGTTTTGTTCTGCAGATTTTGAACAATATTGTAAAGACCATGGAATTAAGAGGCATAAAACTAAACAATATACTCCACATCAGAATGGAGTTGCTGAAAGGTTGAGTAGAACGTTAACGGAAAAGGTGAGAAGCATGCTCAGTGGTGCTGGCTTGGAGCAGAAATTCTGGGTTGAGGTTTTATCCACAACATGTTATCTACTAAATAGATCTCCCACTTCAGCTTTAGTAGATAGAATGCCTATGGAAGCTTGGTTTGGTAAGAAGCCCTCTCTGAGACATATTCGTGTCTTTGGCTATGAGGCATATGCTTATGTGCTTGATGTAAATAGATCCAAGTTGGAAAACAAAGCTGTCAAGTGTATCTTCATTGTTTATGGCTTGGGTGTGAAAGGATACAAGATTTGGAATCCCATGACTAAGAAGGTGTTGTATAGTAGAACTGTGATCTTTCGAGAGTTGAAACCTACTTCAGTTGATCTACAGTCTGGAAAGACAGAGAAAGAGGAAGCAACAGTTGAAATTCCTCTAACTCCAAAAAAGGAAGAATTGCGAACTCCATGTGTACCTGAAAGAGAGGAGAGCTCAAGTAGCTCTGAAAGTTCTGATCAAGAAGAAGAACAAGAATCTCCACCTCAGCCATTGAGGAGGTCTACATGGGAGATGAAGCAACCTGATAGGTATGGTTATTCGATGTTGGATTTGAATTGTGCCTATGCTTTGATTACTAACATTGATGAGTCTAGGACTGTGAAAGAGGCAATCAAAATGCCTGATTCAGATTCCTAGTTAGAGGCCATGAATGAAGAAATGGCATCATTAAAGAAGAATGAAACTTGGGATCTAGTGGCCTTGCTTGAAGGTAGAAAACCAGCTGGTTGCAAATGGGTATTTAAGAAGAAGATTGGTCTGGATGGTAGTGTGGAAAAGTATAAAACTAGGTTGGTTGCAAAGGGTTATTCCCAAGTTGAGGGAATTGATTATGGGGAAATATTTTCTCCTGTAGCAAAGCTGACATCTATCAGATTTCTTTTGTCACTTGCAGCAGCATCTGACTTTGAGGTCGAGCAAATGGATGTGAAGACCCCGTTCTGTCATGGTGATTTGGAGGAAGAGATTTATATGTCCCAACCTGAGCACTTTGTTGAAAAAGGTAAAGAATCTTTGGTTTGCAAGGTGAAGAAATCTCTTTGTGGTTTGAAACAGTCACCTAGAATGTGGTACCAGAAGTTTGACACCTTTGTGTTGTCATTGGGATTTGTAAGATCAAAATCTGATCATTGTGTGTATTATAAAACTGAAAATGGTCGGTTACTTATCATTGCTTTGTATGTGGATCATTGGGAATGGTAAGGGTATGATTTCTGATTTAAAATCTCAGTTGTTAACACGTTTTGAAATGAAAGACGTAGGTGCAGCTAGTTATATTCTGGGGATGGAAATCAGTAGGGATAGGAAGAATAGAAAGCTTTGGCTCAGTCATAGCAAGTACATTAGTATAGTCCTTGAGATGTTTAATATGTTAGATTGCAAGCAACTAGTTGTTCTAGTATTGTAGGGAACAAAACTATTTGTTAAGGATTGTCCAAAATCTTCTACTGAGAAGGAAGACACAACCAAGGTGCCTTATGCAAGTGCTGTTGGCAGCTTAATGTATGCAATGGTCTGAACTAGGCCAGACATTGCCCAAGCAGTGGGAGTACTAAGCCGGTTTATGGCAGATCTAGGAAGGTCGCATTGGGATGCTGTGAAAAGAGTGTTTAGATATTTGAGAGATACTTCTTAGTATGCTCTTTGTTACCATGGAAATTTGGTTGGATCAGGGAGGACTGTCAGCATTCAGGGATATGTTGATTTTGATTGAGCATGGGACATTGACAAGAAAAAATCCACCAGTGGATATGTATTCACGTTGAATGGTGGTGCTATCAATTGGATGAGCAAGTGGCAAGCTGTAGTTGCTCTGTCCACTACAGAGGCAAAGTACATGGCAACAACTCATGCCTGTCAAGAGGTTGTTTGGCTTAAGTGTTTGTGTTTTGATGTTGGTTTTAATGTAGGGCAGAGTTCTATCTGTTGTGATAGTTAGAGTGCCATTTGTTTGGTGAAGAATCCCACTTTCCATGCCAAGACGAAACATGTTGGTGTGTAGTATCACTTTGTTCGTGACATGGTGAAAGATGGAAAGGTTAATCTGGAAAAGGTCGATACTCTGAAGAATGTTGCAGATGCATTGACAAAACCTGTGAGCACAACTAAGTTCAAATGGTGTATTAACTCTATGGGCCTTGAAGCCCATGATTCTCCTTAGTCTCAAATGTTCTGGAGATACCAGTAAGTTCTTCGTCAAGTGGGAGAATGTTGAGAATGGGTGTCTCAAACTTACTGATTGAAATCTTGAAATATGACTGTCATGAAATCAGGCACTTGGTTTCATTGCAGCTATCGAGCAAAAGAGTTATCACTCGAACTTAAGTTTTTGGCAGCCGAAGCCACCAAATCTGTCGAAGTGCGATTAGTTGATACAAGACTTGTGAAGAGCCTATTAACACTACACTATCAGGGATCAGAGGTTGGGTGGAGCAAATCTTTGTGATAAGTGAGAACTATTAAGCTACACTTCCATCGATCGGTGTGTTGACGTGTATTTTGTACACAATCAAACACAGAATAAAATACCCAAGGGTACCTTATCCTCTCTTGAATAAAGCCTCTGATTGCTGAAGATGTCGCAAAAAAGGATCAATCAGGATGACATCAAAGGTGGTCGTTGTGAATGTTGTTTCATCAAGGGGCCTTACGTTTCCGAATTGTAGGAACAAAATTTCCTAAAACTAACAAGTTCTCAAAAGGATCAAAAGGTAGGGTTTGCAAGAGATGAATTCTAATCTAATCCTAGGAATGATTCAATGTAGGCTAGACTTGGTAAGATTCTACCGATTTCAATATTGCCAAGGAATAACAACTCTACTGAAGTTGATGCGATCTTCTAAGGTGACTAATGATTTTTTTCAATTCATCAAGAATCATAGACACTACCATGAAGGTACATATCAATATTTCAATAATGATTGAAGGTTTAAGCAATCCAAATATCTCCAGTTGACCACACAAGGCGTCCTTACAATCAACAAGAAGCTAGTGGTTTGGAACGTGAATCTCACCAAAGATCAAGCTCAACACTTAGTCCTTCAAATTTAAATACTTCTTCAACCAAGAATGATTCAAGAAAGTAAGCAACCATGAAAGTAGCCACAAGAATTGCAATAACACACCATAACTTCAATATTTTATTGATCTCAAAGCCAAAATAGACAACAATTGCTTGAAATTCTCTCTTCAATGCTCAATCTTGCTACAAAATAACTTCTAACTATCTGACTCTAATATCTATTTCTCCTTTTTAATCTCTCATGACAAAATAAAAATGAGTGAGGGTATATATAGCATCCTCAATTACAATGAATGGCTCAGATCAAAAGAAGATCAACGGCTGAGATTCTGACACCTAAACCCTAATTAGGGTTTATTACAAAAAGTTCCCCTTTTATTGAACAATATTAAATGCATAGCCAAATATTTAATTGGCACAAAAATCTAGGAAACATAGACCAGTGATAATTAAGGTGCCACATCATCTACAACAACCTCTCTTCTAGAACCTTGTTCCCTTTCCAATGCTCTTTCTTAGCATATGCAATGAATCTGGACACAATTCCTTCAATCTCAGCAATAGGAATCTCGGGAAGATTCCTCATCCGTTCCTCCAAGTGGATAACTTGATCGAAGGCCTTGAGAAGAGCCGCATCCCATCCAGGTTCGAGTTCTTTGATTTTCTCAATCAGGAGCATAATAGCGAAAATTTGATCCCTTTGCTCATCTGTGATAACATTCTCATCTTTGCAAAAGATGACCTTGACCTTTTCTTCCAACTCTTGAAGATCCACATCTGTCTCATCTTCAATCCTCCTGCCAAGAATAGAACATAACACCCCAAACACCTTGTCCTGAATTGGATGGATGACCTCTTCAACTTGATTGCATTTGGTGCTGATGTCTTCGAAAAGAACTTCCTTCATCTAGAGTAGAGTTGACCACTGGAGTAAATTATGAGCTCCTCCATCCATTATCTTTTCTTGTGCTAGGATCTTCCTTGGTGTTTGCCTGATTACTTGTAGAACAGGAATGATAACATCTCTAGTGTGGGCAAAGGCGGCCACTGTTATCATTAGGTTGTGAATGATCTCAAGGACCTGGATAGCTCGATGGGTGGTCTGCATCATTCTTGTTGCGAATTCAATGGCTACGGTATGGAACTTGTCAATCCAAGAGCTCATAAGCTGAACCAAGCTCTTAACTCTTTCTACCCCGCCAACTGATTCAAGGGGAAGTGATTGCACGGGAGACACAACTGGATCCTGACGTCCCAAAGGCTGATTGAGATGGCTAAAGTAGCCTCTCCAAGCACCGACCTCTCGCTCAAGCTTTCTATTCTTTTCCATTTCTTCTTTAAGCTTGTCTTTAAGTGCCTCAAATGAATCGGTTGCCTCATCCAGTGTCTGCTCAGCGGTGAGTGGACCAAGCTCAAATGTTTCTACATCATACTCCTCTGCAAGGATTTCGCCTTCATATTTGTCCACTGCTGGTGTAGCTATCTGCAACTTCCTGGACCCTGCCTCATCTCTGATCATCTTGGACATCTTGGTGGCCTTCCTCTTCTCTGTTACTCCCTGAGAATTTCCTACAAGGCTCTCTAAGTCAATCACATTATCTTCATCTTCGATCACAATCACCCTTGTTAGCCTCTCCTTCAACCAATCTGGAATGGCGGATCTTGTCTCTCTAACTTGTATCTCTTTAGGCAATGGTTCTTCTTCTCGGAGAGGAGATGTCACTTCATCATCATTCTTGTCTTCATGTAGCTCATTAACTTGAGGAGATTGACTTGATGAACGTTGAGATGCCTGTCCTTCTTCGTGTTTATCATTCTGTACCATCGATTCCATAGATTCCTCGACTTCAGGTACCCTCTTCTCTTGTCCTACATCCTGACTTGTCCCTTTTTCATGTCGAGAAGATGTACCGGATGAGCGATCTCGATTGGCCTCTTGCTTCCTCTTGGAGGGTTCCCTTTTCTTAGGTCTTTCTTTCCTCTTCACGCCTCTAGGATGAGGATTGCCTTCACTTGCACTTCTAGGATGAGGATTGCCTTCACTTACGCTTGCTTCTCCTTCTCCTGGCTTTTCCTCCAAAGTAAAAGTTATTGGTACGTTCTGATCTCTCAACTTTTGATGTTGTATATCTACCCATTTGCGAGTATATGACAAAACTGGAGCCATCAAAGCTTTTAAGTCCAAAGCCTCAGGCACGTTCCAATCTATCTTCACTGCTTTGTCTTCTCGGTCATAAGATGATTGGAGATGTCTGCCACTGTCCTGAGCTTGATCAACCACTCTGTAAACTTTGCACCTCCTCATGAAATCTAAAGGCAATCTGGAATGCATCTTTCTTTTTACTTCTAGATCACTTGAGAGATTCATCCAAAAGTCCTCTACCTGACATTCATGCCTGTACTTTCTACCAACTGTCTCTTCTATATACCCATAAGGATCAAAATTCTCCCTCAAAGCAAAGAATGAAAATGAATACAAGGCTAACTCCCTTTCTGCATCATCCAAGGCTAGAGCATTAGGACATACCTCAACTGAATTCCCTAGTATGATAGGCACAGGAATTCCATTTCCATGCCTGTGTCTGAATGCCTTTGCATAAGCCGCCAACTGCCTAGTCACCTCAAGTAGCACTATCCTTTTTGTCGGATATCTCGGCAACATATAGGGAGGTGAAGGACACCCATGAACTCTAATATATGTAAACTTTTGGAATTGGATGAACCAAGCACCATACCTCTTTACAAGCTCTTGTGCATCTTGAGATAACCGATTGTGAATCCCGCCTTGCAATATCCTGGTGATATTCATCGTAAAGGTATCATTGACTAACTTTTAGTCCCTTCCTGGTGGGTGATGCAAATGAACATAAGATTCACAAACTCTGACTTCTCCGGGTGCTCTTCCGATCACTCCTCTGTGAGGTAGTCCTGCATATTCGAAACTCCTGATCAAGGCATATATGATGTATGAACTCATGTGGAAGGACTTGGTAGCCTTTAGTCTTCTCAACTGCATGTCCAAGAAATGGCTAATAATTCTAGCCCAATGAATTGTTCCTTTTCCTTGAACTATCACTTGGATGAAGTAGAACATCCACTTCTCAAAATAGAAGGCTTGAGGAGCCCCTGTAACTCGATTGAGCAAAGTTATCAAATCTCGGTACTCCTCCTGGAAGTCGATCCTATGTGGTGTGTTGGGAATCTTGCTCAGGCGAGGAGAGGACGACTTTTGAGTAACCAATTCTTATTGATGATGCTCAAGCAAGTGTTTGGATCATCTTCATACATGGACCTAGCTCCTTCTAAGCTTTTGTAAATCATATCTTTATGTTCTGGAAGATGGAGAGCCTCACTTATAGCCTCTTCCGAAAGGTAGGCCAAAGTGTTCTCTTCCTTGGACACAATTGATCTTGATTGTGGGTCATAATGGCGGGCACACTCGATCATCAGCTCATGGCACTGGACTGCTGGAGGGAAACCGACCGCCTTGATGATGCCACTTTCAATTATTCTCTTTGCGACAGGTGATGGTTTTCCAATGTAAGGGACCTCTCGAAACTTCTTCACATTGAAGTTTCCCAAGTTGGTATCTCCAATGTTGCTCCACTTCGACACGATCTTGGTCTCCAATTCTTCATTCCTCTGATCTTCCTTCATGAGAGCTGGACGACTAGTGGATGCTCCTGCCTTTGGGGTCGCCATCCTGACACCTCCACTTTGAAAATTAATTCTAAGAAATGATGTAAAAATAGGAGAATTTGCTAGGCGAAAGATATATCGAAGTCCTTCCTTTAGCAAAATGCGCCTTCTTCTAGTCTTCACGAGCATCAATTCCACCACTTCTAGCCTCCAACAAAGTTCGCTCCAGCTAGACCAGATTTCACACTTCTTCCTAGCTTCTCCAAATCGCACTTGATACAATGAATGAATGATTGATTAAAATCGCTCAACACACCCCTATTATATAGGCGCTCACCACTTCATTTTCCCATAGGCTGACTTGGTGAAAATAGGCCAAAATAAACAAAAAATTAATAAAAGAAGAAGGCTGACTTAATTAAGCAATGAAAATGATACCTCAAGCGCTCTTCTTTTAAATTTTAATTTAATAATAATTAATTTCGAATGCCTCAATTAATAACAAAAAATGGTTTTCCAAGGCTTAAAATTAATTATTAAATGCTATGCGCTTTTCATTAAATGCCAATTTAATTGAAATTTTTTTAAAATATTTTGAAGTTTTTTAGCGAATTTGGCATCTAATGCGATTGGGAGGATATTGGCGCCCAAGCATGGTAAAACAATGAATGTTAATAACCTCGCTCTGGTCCCTTGGAGAGGGACAGGAGCGCTCTTTCATTTCAAGCCCCGCATTCCTTGCTTTCACATTCAAAATCTCCTCCTTAGCGTCCAAGATGGGATTTTTATTTGGAACTTTGAGTTCAATTTACTCGATCCTTAGGAGGAGCGTACCTTAGGACATTTTCGCCCTGGTTCCTTGGTGAGGGACAGGAGCGATTTTTGTCTTTTGTCCTTGATCTTTATCTTCCAAATTGCCAATTCATGTTGTGGGGTAAGCAACGATCTCCTTCGCCCATTCTATGCATGCTTAACTAGTTTCTTCAAGGCAAAATAGACTCTCCCAAGATTTTCGCCCTGGTCCTCCAGTGAAGGACAGGAGCGATTTTTGTTCTTTGAGCCTAGGATTGTCGATCTTTGGAAGCAATTCCTTGTTCACCATTTTTTAAAAGACATTTCTCACCTTGCATCACCTTGTCTTGGCGTGGTTTTGGAGGGACATTATTGGTTTTACAAAAATCGCCCTGGTCCTTCAATGAAGGACAGGAGCGCTTTCTAGTTCATGGTACAAACTCTTAACCACATCAACCTCCAATTACCTTCAAAGCATAAAACATCATTCCCCACTCCTTCTTGAGTCTTGGAAACAAAAAATAGCATTTCAAAATGTTAGGCAAATAGGCATATGTGGGGATTTCGCCCTGGTCCCTTGGTGAGGGACAGGAGCGCTTTAGCCAATTGTCATCGAAGTTTGTGGTCCTTGCAACTCCATTTCACCCCGAAGCACTTCAAGTATCATTCCAAACTTGTGCCTTGGCCTAGGTTCGTCCCAATTTTTTGAGAAGAGATAGCCTTTTAGGTTTTTCGCCCTGGTCCCCTGGAGAGGGACAGGAGCGATTTTGCAATTATGAACTTACCTGTGCTTTGCTAGCCTTCGAAATTATCTTCAATGGACCAATTACGCCCTCTTTCATTCATTTCAAATACGAAACTTGCCTTACCTTTTCAAGAGATTTGCCTTGTTAGAAAATCGCTCTGGTTCTTTGGTGAGGTACAGGAGCGATTGTTGTCTTTTGAGTTGATTCCCTCCCTTGTGGCCCACTCAAGTTATATTCAACGGACAGAACACACTTCCCTTGGCCTCCTCAAATCGTAAAATCACTTTGATCTTGCAAGGAAAATGCAATTTTGAAATTCAAGCTCCGGTCCTTCAATGAGGGACAGGGGCGAATTTTGCCCTCTAGGCCAAATCGTTTCACTTTTCATCTCGAAAATCCTTTGCTGGGGAAGATATCACCCTTTTATGAGCCATGAACGAGAGTTCAAGTCCGAAAAAGGTCCAAAAAGGTATGTATAAAGAAAATCGCTCTGGTCCTTCAGGGAGGGACAGGGGCGAATTTATCTTAATCCTTCAAATTTTATCATTTTTCAAATCTCCAAAATCCTTAAAATCATCAAGTCATGTTCAATTATCTCCCCTGTAGACCCTGCACAAAACAAATTAAAAAAGTCAGAGACCAAAATGCACTAAAAAACATTTTCGCCTTGGTCCCTGGGAGAGGGACAGGAGCGATTTCACTTTTCTAAGCTAAAATATCCACAATTTAGATCTTCAATCATTTCACAAGGCATAATTAGGTCATCTTTAAGGCCGGGAACCAGTTAGCAAGCCTTCGCAAACAAGAAATTGCACTTAGAATGAAATTCGCCCTGAGCCTCCAGTGAAGGACAGGAGCGATTTCTCTGTTTCAGGCATCATCTCGCCTCTAAAATTTGATCAAAATTTACCTAGGCAAAAAATGTACAATTTTATCCTCAAAATGCTAACATTCAGACAAAATTTGAATTTTCCCTAAAAAAAAACCTAACTAGACCTAACCTGAGACATATCTGACTTCCTGACAAGCTCATCTTATTTCAAAAATCGCAATCTTCAGGAGGATGCTTAATAACCTTCAAAATTTGACTGGACTCTGCTTGAAAATATCCAAAAGAAACCCCTAAGGCTTAGCCCTAGCCCAGACAACTCACTCACTCACACAAAATCCTAAAAGCAGAGAGAAGAACAGGCAAAACAAAAGCAAAAAGAGGGGGTCCCCATTTTAATGGGGCGATGTGTGAAATGGTCACAACACGGTGATAAGATGATAGGCCGATAAAGCAAGAGTGGGACCCACTTTAGAAATTAGTGAGCCTTGACGCCTAAAGAAAGATTGATCGGCTGATCGGGCACTTTTGGAACTAAAGCCTTTTTAATGTTGAGTTCCAATTCTGTGCCGATAGGTGATAGTCTTGGTGGGGACCTGTTGTGACGTTTTCACACATCGCCCCATTGCAAATGGGGACCCCTGCTTTTTGCTTTCTAGGGTTTGTTTTCTAGGTCTTTTAGGGTTTTGTCTGTTAGCCTTTGCATTTTGAGTGTCACCAAGGGGATCGCATGGATAGCAAGTCCGGCTTGTGTGATGTCCTGATCCTGAAAATTTGGCTAAGTCTGAAAGTCCTGATCTTGAAATTTGGCTAAGTCTGAAAGTCCTGATCCTGAAATTTGACTAAGTCTGGAAACTGAAAAACCTCAAAAAACTAGATTTTGCAATATAACTCCTGGAGGTCTGAAACCACTCTCAAACATCCTGAAAGTATATATGGAATATAACTTAAAGTATAAGTGATCACTTATACTTAAATGTTATATTCCATAAAAATTATCCTGACGGAGAGTTCAAAAAAGTCAAATTTCGCTCCTGACCCTCTCAGGAGGTCCAAAGCGAATCTCGCCCTTGACCCTTCAAGAGGGTCCAAGGCGAAAATCAACCTAGGACTCATTCCTGGCCTTATTCGACCAAATTTTGATTTGCAAAGCATTTTGTTTGGACTTTGGAATTGATTGAACACCTTGAAGAAAATGATGAATTTTGGCCAAGATTAGGAATTTCGCTCCTGACCCTTGCTGAGGGTCCAGAGCGAAATTCATTGTAGACATCATATGACAACACGCTTGAATTTGAAACCTTGTTCTTGGCCTTGAAAATGATCTTACCTTGCCTTGTGAAGTGGTTTGAAACTAAAAGATTGAGCAATTTAGCCTAGATTGTAAATTTCGCTCCTGACCCTTGCTGAGGGTCCAAAGCGAAAATGTTGTTCAAGTTTATTTCTCGCTAATTTTGGCTAACTTGTTTTGTGCAGGGTTTCCTGGAGAGAAGATTGGACGTTACTGGATGCATTTGAAAGTTTGAAAGTTTGAAAAATGGTGAATTTTGGGCAACAAAGAGAAAATCGCTCCTAACCCTCTCTAAGGGTCCAGGGCGAAATTCTCCATGAAGGTCATTTTTAGCATTGTTGTGATCAAGATGAGGTATTAAAGGCAAGATGAGTGGTGGAATAAGCATGATAGAGTACCCAAACTTGATTGAAGATGATGAATTGAAGGTGTTTTGTCCAAAAGGTAAAAAAGCGCTCCTGACCCTCACTGAAGGACCAGAGTGATTTTCTTTATATGCACCATCTTGTGACCTTTCTTGGACATGAGAATTTATTCATAGCATGAAGCAAGATAACATCTTCCTTAGCAAAGAAATTTCAAGATGAAAAATGAAGCAGTTTGATCAAGGTAGCAAAAATCGCTCCTGACCCTCACTGAAGGTCCAGAGCTAGATTTTCAAATTTGCATTATTCTTGCAAGATCAAAGTGATTTTATGATTGGAAGGGATCAAGGAAAGCATGTTCTACCCATTGAATATAATTTGGATGATCATCAAAAGAGGAAATCAACCCAAAAACAAAAAATCGCTCCTGACCCTCACTGAAGGCCCAGGGCGATTTTCTTAAAAGCACATTATTTTATCACTTGTTGGACATGAAGATATATTCATAGCGTGAAACAAGGAAAGTTCTTCCCTATCAAGGTGAGTTCAAAGGGAAAGGTGAGAGAAAATTGTTTAAATTTGCAAAAGTGCTCCTGACCCTCACTGAAGGTCCGGAGCTAGATTCTAAAAGTACAATTTTCTTGCAAGGGCAAAACAAGTTTGTGATTGAAATAAATGAAAGAGGGTGTGTTCTACCCGTTGAAGATAATTTGGAGAAACAAGGAGGCATAGACAAGCTTGGACTTGCAAAATCGCTCCTGACCTTTGCTGAGGGTCCAGGGCGAAAAAACTTCAAAATCATACTTTATCCTCAAAATTTGATAAAACCAAGTTTGCGAGTCAGTGAGAAGGCCTAGTTGGAATGTCTTGAAGAGGTTTTGGACGTTGAAAATGCTAATCTTGAGCAAAAATTGAAAAATCGCTTTTGGCCTTCACCAAGGGCCCAGGGCAAAATTTGTGATATCCTTCATTTTCTACATTGCTTGAGCATTGAAATTCTTAACGAATTCACCAAATTTGCTAATTTTGAGCCCTTTGGAGATTTTGAATTAAATTGGCATTAAATAAAGACATTTTGGCATTTAATAAATTGATTTTAGGCCTTAAAAAAATCAAACTTTTATTGTGAAAGCATTTTAAATTAATTTTTAAAAAATTAAATGTGGAGCGCACAAGGCCTTATTTTCACTTATTTTGCCAAGTCGGCCCCCCTTTTTGTTTTGGAAATTTATTTATTTCTAACCTCTTTTTGCCAAGTCGGCCTAGAGGGAGCAAAGGGGTGAGCGCTCTATATATTGGAGGTGTTTTTTTCACAATTCAAATCATTCAATCATCCTTTCAAGTGCGAATTTGGAGAGCTAATTGAAGGTGCGAAATCTAGCTGGAGTGGAGAGAATTTCTACTAAGTGTGGAGACTAAGGAGGGCGAAATTCATCTTGAAGGCTATTGGAGAGGCGAATTTCTTGCTAGATTGGAGGATAATTTCCAGATTTTTTGAAGGTATTTGAAGGCGAATTTCCAGATTTTTGAAGAGGCTAGTGGAGTTTATTCTTTTCCAAGCTAGAGGAGGCGCAATTTGTTCAAGAGAAGGCTTTGATCTATATTTTGCTTAGCGAAATTCACCTATTTTTGCATCATTTCTTAGAGTTTAATACTCAAGAGGAGGTATGGCAAAATCATCTTGACACCCTTGTTGAAGGTTTGATTTTAGACATTTTTAAAAAAAGTCTAAGTATTGCATGGTTAATTAGGCAATGTTAACTCAAGATTTATCATGAAGTTTCCTAATTAATATCTTAAATTTTCCTTTCGAGTCTTGTTTTCTACCCTTTAATGCTCAAAAGACTAATTGTGAAATTTTGTGTAGGTATCAAATGGAGATCCCGGAAGTTGGAAAATCAAGCCAGATCAAGGACGGTCTCCTCCAAGAAGATCAAGCAAGGATAAGGGCGACTTCCTCCAGTCTAGCATCGACAAGGATGGCCTTCTTCGATCCAACATCATTAGGAATAACCTCTTCCAATCCAGCATTTCAAGGCGAGGTACATCATCATCCTGCAAATCAAGGATACAAGAAGTCAGAGCAAAGGGTTCGTTGAAGAAGCAGATAGTTCCAGAAGAATTAATTAAAGCTAACTTCTCAACATTACCAAATTGAGTATCAACCAAGTGTCAAATGAGGTGGCATCCCAGTCATCACTCCTCCAGTTGGATTGATCCACCTTAGCATGTCCAGATTCAATGTACCTAACTCATGGGAGGTGGCACAAATTTCGATGTACCTACCCCGGTTATTCATTGGTGGAATTTTCCAGAGAGGACATGTGTCCAAGCAATACAATTATTTCATTGGTCAACATTAAATTTTTTGTAATAAACCCTAATTAGGGTTTTCATTGTAAAATCTTGGCCATTGATCTTGAATTGATCTTAGCCATCGAATTGTATTGTGGGCACTATATAAGCCCTGGCATTTCATTTTGTAAAGGAAGTTAATAGAAGACAGATAGAGAGTAGTTAGAAGGTGATTAGCTAGTTGATAGAATAACAATTAGAGTAGAGTAGAGAGAGAAGGCAAAGATTGTTGCCAAGATGTTGTAATAGACTTGTAAAACTTCATTGAAGAAATGGTGAAATTTATGGGTCGATTCGACAATTTGCATGGTCTCTATACTTCTCATATTTGATTTCATGTTATTAGATGAGTGGAAGAAATGTGCTTGATTGATGGTGAAATTCGTATATCCATACTACTAGCAGTTTGTTGATTGCAGACTTGCCTTGTGTAGTCAACTGGAATCATTCAGCTTAAGCTTAACTTCAGTTGTCGCTTCTTCATTGATATGCATCAGCCTGATGGTGTCTATGCCTGTAGTGATGATTTGAACATCATAAAGCTTTCCTTCGAAGATCGCACTAACCTTGTGGAGATGGTCATGTGATGTCAAAACAAGACTTAGTTAGAATTTCATCAAAGATCATTCATTGCTCCTACATTCTTAGTATTAGGATTAGATCCTCTCCTCGCCCTCGTCTTTTTTCCTTTTTTCAAATTAAAGTTAGTAAGACTTGTGATTCCAGCAAATCAGACATTCAGTCATCAAGTGTAAGTCCCCTTGTGATTCCAGCAAAATCACATCATACCACAGAGAGCTTATCCACACGTAGAGACCCTACATACAAGAACCTTGAAGTTTCTCCGATTGATCCTTTTTGCGATATCTTCAGCATTCGGAAACTTTACTCAAGAGAGGATAAGGTACCTTTAGGTATTTTATTCTGTGTTTGATAGTGTACAAAATACACGTCAACAAGACCACCACTAAGTCACTTCTCTCTCTGGTGAGGTCTGTGCGATGAGATTGTTGTTCGACAAAGTGTTATCGGCAGAATGTGAGATTTTGGAAGAGCTATTTCTAATGCTGAGTTTTGATTGTGTGCCGATAAGTGATGCGATAGTCTTGGTGAAGCCCGCGACTGACTCATGCTGTCATGTTGAGTTGGAAGCTGATAATTGGTCCAAGCTGGCAATTGGAATTCGTGTTTTTGACAACTGAAGAATTTGACAGTTGGAGTCATGAGGAAACTGAAACGAATCGTTTCTTGATAGGGATATAAAACATATGAAGAAATGGTTGCAGTGATTGATGTTGGGTTGGACAGTTAGTTTGTTGGAGGTCAATGCTTTTGTTGGAACCGAATTGCAAAATGCGGTTGCACCTGTGAGCTGTGTGATCAGATGTTTGTATGCTGCCTGAACAGAGGCTGATTCAGAGCTATTTATCTGTACTTGTATGTAAATTTGATTTACTGTAATACAAGGGATATCACTTTGGTTTGTAGGTTTTTCACCCATAAGGGTTTTCCCTTGTGAAATCTGGTGTTCACTCTGTGTTTACAAATTTCTTCTTGTTTGCTATGTTTTTCTTGTTATGTGCATCTTAATGACTCTAATTGAAATTAAAAGATATTCTTGCTTCTCTCCCCTTTGAATTTAACATTTGGAAGGCGTTTTCTGCACTCTGCTTTCCTTACAATGATGTCATGCTTTCTTCATGTAGAAGAAATGAGACAACGATAGAATCACATATGGAACCTTCAAAGAAGACCTCTTCACATGGTTTTATCATGATCTCCAAATTACCGACAAGAAGATTCATGCAACCTTTACCTATAACAACAAGTGATTCTTTCTCCTTGGATCCCATCATGTCATTTTGCTGAAGCCTAACTGTGTTAGACCAATCTTCTTCATTACTGGTCCATACTTCCTTTTCTGACTTATCTTCAAATTTTGCAAAGTTATGGACAACAATGTTCTCATCATTGTTGGTAGAAGTACACTGATTTAACTTCAACCCCACAATTGGATTCCTTGATCAAATGATCAGTTTGAAGCAAACTTCTATTGGATTCTTCACATATAGAAGTAGGTGTTTGGTTGGTAGAGCAAGGCAGCTCTTCATCCAACTGTTTCTTTTCAGAAAAATCATAAACATCAAAACAAATTCTTTTGCCTATGTTTCTTTGTAGACCTCTTGAAATGATGGCAAGAAAGTGGTGGAAGCAGTCAAATAGTCTTCATGCTTCCCTTTTTTAACTTTACCAGTGCACAAATGATTAGGCTTTTAGGGCCCCTTGCAAGAAAAACAGAGCTTTTGTTTCCTTAACTCATTCTTGCCACCTTTTTGAATTTTTTCTCTGAAAGTCCCTTTTTTATTTGTCTTTGGTTCTAATATTTTATTTTCAGTCTCTCCCTCATGTTTGGATTTTATCACTGTCTTACAATACCCCTCGATGTTTGGGTCCTTCAAAAGTTTGGAGTCCTATTAGCTCAAAAATTGCCTTACCAAAGTATTCATCTTTCCAATGTCTGTTATGCCACTCACTAAACTCCACAAGATGGCAGGTTCTTAATCTCTGATACCACTGAAGTATCCACCCCAAATTGCAACCAATTCCTTTATCAGACAATTTGTTTTATTTTTCCTATTTTATTTTACAACCCTTGCCAACACTAATATCATAACAATGGGAATAGACAATTGCAATAAAAGATGCTGTTATATTCCGTAGTATCCCACCCCGAATGACTGAGAATCCTTTGAGCAACAGCTTTCCTTTTGTGCATGAAAACTGAAAATAGCATTGCAAATCTCAAAATTGATGAAATTTGAATAGCACTCAGGAAAACCAAAAATCACACCAAAACTCTCTAGCAATCCTGTTTGAAAGAAATCTAGGAAATCCACATGATAAGGAATGAAACCCACGTCATTGTAGTGTCACTATTCACATCACTGGAGCAAGCCTTCAACATTGAGGAAATCTTCAAAACTTCATAAATTTCAAAAGAACTTTCCTGTCAAATCCTCCAAAGAGATTTCCAATTGAAACCTTCAACAATCTGATAGTGAAGCACAATGGTGAATCTTGGATGAATCCACACCAGAGATGGATTTGGGTTTCCATCCTTAGATTTTCTATAAATGAAAGCCAAAGCTCTCAAGCTTCCTAGAGAGAAAATAAATAAGCCAAGTATATGTCAAATGAGCTCCCAAGTGCCTTTTTATAATGCTTTCATCCCAATGCCCTGATTAATGTTTTCACATTTAAAATTATTAATAAATTCACCTTATGACTCCCTTGGTGCCCAAAAGATAATCACCTCATTAATATTTTAAATCAAAACCTTATAACTCCCATGTCGCCAATATTAAAACTTTATATCATATTAAATAATGTTAGTTAAATATTTAATTTAACTTTATTTAGAATAATAACTCTAAACATCATTAGTCACCAATATATCTTCAATTTAAACAATCACTGGCTATACAAATCCTGAAATTGCAAATACTACATGCTGAAGCTGAGGGGAGACTGAACTATAACCAACTACCAGAAATAGCAATTACTATAAATAGTAATTGCTAAAAATAGTAATCCTGCCCAAACTCCCAAATGAGCAAACAGTGTCGAAATTGACACTTACAAAAATAGTAAGTCTTGGACGAGTTGTCCAAAATCATTCCAGAAAGTTTCGTTCAACTCTAATACATCCTCTGAGCTCATTGGCGACATCAAAAACCCCCTCTGAACTGGCTGACACAAACCCTGAAAGACAGCACCAGCCACTCTACAAGAGGACCTAAAAGTGGGGACATTGCACACCATATAATGTGCCATTTAAATCCATTCATTAAGGTTATGCCCCCATAGATATCTTAAATTGTCATATTTGTTTTTGTCCTTACTACTTTAAACTTTGATAAGAAAAATTGTTTGTAACTCTGAAATATTTCCTTTCCTTTTTTTTCCTACAATTTCCCAACAAAAATTTGTTTTTGAATTTCTGCAATTTGCATATATATATAACTTATTTAAATAATTTCAGAAGTCCAAATGATATTTGTAGGCACAACAATTTATTTGATTTGGGACAAATATTAATATTTTTAATCACAATAGAATATTTGACAACCTTCAATAATTCAGATTTTAAGGATGAACTTGTTTTTTTATTGAAGATTTATTGAAGGCAGCGTCCAAGTCCTCGTAGGCCCCAACATCTTCCTTTTTGTCAGCAGCAAACAATATTACAAGTGCCCCCTGACATATGATTTTTCTTTGACTTCTATTTCCTTATAAGCTGGGTGGCTGGAGATGGTGGGAGGTCCAAAAAAACACATCAAAGAAATTTCTCAAATATGAATGAGGTGTGATGGGTTCCAACCAGGCAAAATATTTTGTGGAGTCAATGTTAAAGGTGTGGTAGATTTTAAGGTAGTGTGCTGTTAAAAAAACACCAATAAAAACTATGTTACCCCAAGTTTCTGGGACGTTTTTTTTACCCGGAACAAGGGACGGCTATATACACTAACATTTATAAATTAGAGTCTTGATTCTAATTCTAATTATGTAATATACTAATATCATTCATCATTCATCGAATCATCATAGAACTAAGAACATAGCATCAAACGGATAAATTATAAAATCGAATCATCATAGAATAAGATTAAGAACATAGGATAGCATCATGGGTTCAAATTTCAATTTCATACATTCATAGATATAATTCATTGAAAAAATGAGAAGTTATACTATCAAGTGGCATATCATAGATTCATATATCAAAATATTTAAATAAGTAAAGGCAGCAAGTTTCGACTTTCAACAAAATGAAACATTGAAAAGTTAAAGTAATAGATAAAGAGCTATAAGTATCATATCATATATGAACTATCATGTATCAATGTATCATATAATGTCAGAAGTGAGAAGACTCAAAGTGACAAAGTCCGAAAGTCTCAAACTTCAAAGTCAAAATGAAAACAAAAATAGTATGTTGCTGCACCTAATCTTGATCTAAGTCAATGTCACTGTCACTGTCAGCCTGAACCTCAAAGGTTCCATCATCCAATGGAACACCAAGCAATCCCTGTGGTGTGTCATCCTGATCAACCTGGGTGGTGTCTTCGGGATTAATATCACACTGTAAAGCTGGAGTCTTTCAATACTCTGGAGTCTTACGATCTACAAGTCGTAGAGCACTATGCACAACCACTAACTTCTCTGCCCGTTTAGAGGTAAGCCTATTCCTCTTCATGGAGTGGACAAAGCTGTATGTAGACCAATTCCTCTGTACAGCAGAGGAACTAGCAACCTATGAGAGGAGATGAATGGCAAGTGACCTCAACTTTGGTGCATCTGACCCATGCCATTGCCACCATCCAATGGGGCTTTTCTGTGCCATTATTGCTCTATCTATCTTGGCCTTTGGTGTGCTAAAGTTTGGACCATCAAGGTTTGTGAAGGCAATCCATTGCTAACGAAGTCTACCAAATTCCTCAGTTGAATACATCTTTTGAAGGGCCTTTATAATCCCACGTCTCACCTTGGCATCCTCACTAGGAGCACACCTTCCAGGACTAGGCTCAGACCATTTTGGGTTTAGTGCATAAGCTGCCATATGAAGTGGAGTGTTCATAGCATTCCACCTACGCATGAAAATTGGGTGAATGTACTCCTCATATAAGTCCAACAACTTATTGTGAGCCAAAATTATCTCCTTCATCTTCTGAATCATGCTGTCCATAGTCTCATATATCTCTCCAAGGCTAGGAGAGTCTGTATCAGCATATCTAATCACATCTACAACAGGAGAGATGATGGAGCAAACATATCTGCAATAAGAATAAGAACAAAATGTTAAAAATCAGAATTTTTAATGTAAAATCAGATTTGTTTTAATTAAATGACTGAAAATTAGGATTTTTTAATTAAAATCAGAAATTTTAAAATTTGAAAATTGAATGAAATTTCTGATTCTTAATTAAATATGACAATCAACATGTTTTACCTCATAGTGGTCCACCAATTGTCATCAAGGATCCATTGTTTTATGGCTTTTCCTTCAGTAGTGTTTGGAGTAGGCCATCTATTCCACTCTGAATGGTACTATTCCACTCTGAATGCACTACCATCATCTGTAGAACATCATGCACTTCAACCATCCTCTCTAACAAAATGTAGTAACTGGCATATCTTGTTTCTATAGGCTGGAGAAATTTCTTCCTTGAAAATTTCCTGAAGAGAGCAAGTGAGGTATGGTGGTTGCAAATGAACATTTGAACATCTCTACCTTGTGTCACCACTTCCTTTACCCAATCCAATTTCCCCATACACAACATGGAGTCCAAAAGATGTGTCTGTAAACACCCTCCACCATCAAACTAACCAATTTGCACACATGTGCTGAATCAGTGATCACTTGAACAACATTTGAGGGTTCAACCTCCTCTATGGCCTCTCTCAGAATGCTAAACTGAAAATCTGCATCCTTGTGTTTCCCTGAACAATCAATGGCTCTAAGAAAATAAGAGCCAGCTGTGCATGTAACCATGATGTTGATGAGTGGCCGATGACTAATATTGGTCAACCCATCCATCACAATGGAACGACCACTCTTCATCCAAGTACGTCTCATATCTTCCATAACCAAACTCACCTTTGAATATGCTTTGTCAAGGAGGGTAGTACGTAGTTTAAGATCTCCAGGGGGTACAAAAGAGGGACCAACATTACCAGCATCTTTCATCATTGTCTTGGAGTAAGGAGATCGGGCCACATGAAATGGGATGGCATGGGCATAAAAGAAATCAGCAACGGAATCCTCAACTAATTCCCGTTCTTGCATATTGAACAAATTTGTTATTGACATTGGCTGCTCACTATCACTAGCCTTCCTCTTTCCTTTTTCATTTTATTTTTTTTGGCTCCCACACTATGAGTGGCACTGCCACTAGATGACATAGGATGAACACTAAGAGAATTAGTAGATGGCTGTGAGCATTGAGGCATTACGAAGGGCAGACCTTTAGACTTCCATTCAGCCTCCAGCATCCTCCTTGAATTTTTTACAATATTTAACTCCTTTGCTCGTAACACCCAAGAAATGAGACCACACCCTTGTTTAGCTCCCTCTAATTTCACCTTCGCATACATGGCACTTATACACCCTACTTCCACCTGAATTTTTTCTTTTGGCATCTGTGGGATGAGCAAGGCAAAGTAGAGGTTTTTTAGGGTTAAAAGGGTCTTGTGCAAACGGTTTTAAGGTAATTGAAGGGATTTCAAATTTGTTAGGTTCATGTGTTGATTCACCCCCAACACCTCCACTTCCACCTACAACTGCAACTTCTTCCCCTTCCCATTCTTCATCACTACCATCACTCCTATTGCTGTCACTCATGTTTAATGAGTGAGTCTACTGATAATATATATAATGCAAGCTCAAAATTCTGAAATATAAAGAAAAAAAATGAAATCAGATTTTTTTCTTTCAAACTATGAAAAAGAAATAAAAAAATTAAAAAATGGAAGCATGGACTTACCTTCAAGGCTCCAAATCTGAAATTCAAACCCTCCAAATGAGTCAATGACAAATCCAAATAATCTTGCTGTTGCTTCTTAATTTTTTTTCTTCTCTTTAAAAGTTCAAAAACTTTAAATCCTAGGTATCAATTTCCAATTCCACTTTCCCTTGGTTGCTTCTTAAATTTCTTTCTTTCTCTTGAAAAATTCAAACACTAGCCTGCCTGCATGAATTCCTTTTGCTGCCGGCAACTCCTCCTTGCTTGTCGTTGCACGCCCAACACTCTTTATTTTTCTGTTTGATGTTTTAAAGTTTTTTGTTGCCTTATGCATTAAAAATTGGGAGCACAAAATGAAAATGATCAATTATGATATCGATATAATATATATCAATATCATAAAGTAACTATAATTGGCAGGAGGCGGAAATCAGACTATATCGATAATATTAAATTTATGGTTTGTAATTTGTAAATAATAAATATTATCCCGGTTGGATTGTTCGACTACAGAGGTAAGGGATCAAGAAGGTAGGTCCTGTCCTCCACCCTCGCCCCCTCAATTATTAATAAATAATAAATATTATAATAATTTTAAAAAATATTACAAGCAATTTTTATATGTATATATATATATATACACACACACACACACATATATAATATCTTTTAAAATAAAATAAAAAATTAATTGCTCTCAAAACTGAATAATAATATTTTTTTGAATTTTTATAATTTTTTTTTTAATTGCCTTATAGCGAGAAACGGCTAAGCGTCCCCAGGACAGCTAGGGGACGGCTTGAGTGTCCCCTGTCGTCCTAGGGATGGTCAACAGTCCTCGGGAAAAAAGTTGACCGTCCTCGAGTTTTTGGGACGGTTTTTGAAAATTTCCAAGGATCGGGGACGACTTGGAAACGTTTCCGGTTGTCCCCAAGTCCCCGAAACCGTTTCCATTTCCGAAATGGGTGCCTTGAAGCCGGAAACGCGTTTCTGGGTAACATTGAATAAAAATGATGAAACCACTTCTCCTGCGGCCCCCGGCAAAACAACCAATGAAGATTAAGATCCCCCCAAACTCAAACACAACCTATGATGTGGATTTTGACTTCTACGCAAGAGTTGATTTCCCTTTTTAGCACTTCCACACCCTCTAAATTGTTATCAGATCTACCAAATAATCCCTGCTATTACAATTGTACGACCCACTTGCATAGCACTAGGTACCAGCCACAAATAAAAATAGTAGTTTCCTGATCCCTTTTGAAAAGGCAACAACTGCAAAAAATAGATCAATTTATTATATTTGTTTCTTTTCTCTTCTGTTGAATCTCGTAAGACCTGCAATAACCAAAAATTTCATTGTAAGCCCGAATTTTGATTTCTAAGTGAAGTCAACAAGGAGGATTGGAAGGTTTCTGTCTTCCAAATCCTGGATGATCCGAGAGGGTTTTCATCTTGATGGAAGATAATGCTGAAATTGAGCTCAAGTGAAGTCAACAAGGAGGATTGGAAGGTTTTTGTCTTCCAAATCCTGGATGATCCGAGAGGGTTCTCATCCTGATGGAAGATAATGTTGAACTTGAGCTCTATAAAAAGGTATCGAAAATTGGCAATGATAGAATGAATTGCTTTTCCCAATTTTTTTAATGTTTTTTTCCTAACCAACCTTTAATTACTTTGTGTTTACTAAAAATATTCATCTTTTTACACTTTATGATTTTTATTTGCTTTTTGGCCCAACTTAATAATAATAAATTAAGTGTTATTTCCCAATGTTATAACTTAAGTGCTTTTGGATAGTTAATAAATTATTATTAGATTATTCTTCTACAAATCTTCCCTTGGGGAGTATTGAAAAATAAACAAGTTCAATACCAAAGATTGTGAAGATCAATCTCTATTTGATAAATCAATCAAAGGATGAGATACAAGGCTTGGACAGCTACAACATGAAAATCTGAAACTTATATGCAAATCTGAAAATTAAGTTGTCTTAATGTAGAAAACCATGCTTAGATCCTTTTTCTTAATGATGTAAAAAAGCAGCCTACATATCATGCTTAATAACTCTATCTTATGTGAAATTATACCAGCAATAAATAAAGAATATCATCACCATAAGGTAGCAGCAATGAGGCATAAATCAGCAACATAAAAGCATCACATAACACAGAATTTATGTGGAGAAACTCTTGAGGGAAAAAAACTCCACTAGGAAGAGAGGTCAAGTATTTATTATTGACAATAAATGTGATAATACATTTACTTTCATTCTCCTCTTTCCCTCCAACATAGCAGCACCTGTGTACTTGTGAACAACCTCTTTATGCCTCCCACCTGTCCTTATTTCTGCAAAATAATTCTATTCAACAATTCTACATTCAACAATTCTTCATATTATCTACATCTAAAGAGCTGAATTTATTGAATGGAAAGAGCTCCAAAACCACCAAACAAGGGTGTCCAAAGAAGACTCTTCATTCCAAACAACCACAACCCTTGGATTGCCTCCCTGGAAGTTGAAAGGACACTGGTTTTGGCTCTCTTTCCCCTCAACTTGGGCACCCAATCTTGCAAGATAAACATTACATTAATAGTAATAAATGACAGAATACCAAGAGACACGCGTTGCCTCTTCCAAGCTCCCACTTGGAGAAGCCCAAAGGTAATTCATTTGTCCACTTCCCAAGTCATTAACTATCCTATTTTAGTCGTCCACAAGTGAGAAGAACAATATTAAATAATTGTACTCACAACCCACCTTTATTGTTGCTAATGGAACCCATCACCCCTTGTGAATGTATTACAAACAATAGTGATAAATTTTCCCAATTCACCCTAAGTGCCTTAAGCATTAAGACACTTTCCAAGGATGTTGGAACCATGTCATAGCCTTTACAAGGTAGATGGCACCTTAATCCTATAGGGACTAGGGATAGGCTTTGGGTTCTCCACTTCAATTCAGTTCAGGAAAAGGGACATTACAAACTCTACTTTTTACTGCATTTTTTTTGAAGTACATGCCAATTAGTGTTTTTCTTTAGTTGTTTGAACTCTCTTCAACCAGTTATTTGCACTTGAAGAAAACAAAATAATAATTTATAGGAAATTTAAGTAACTCCAATAAGAATTTCCTATGGATGGTACGTGGAGATGTATAGAAATGTTCTATGAAGTTTCCTAGCATGTAAGGATACCCCCATATGTGTCTGTGAGAGGGGAAATGTCTCAGTTACAGGACCAATTATCAAGCGGTTGGGGTATGAAATTCCTCATAATGATGATATTCTTCATTAATGGTTCCCTGAAGATTTTGGTAACTTACAAATTTTCTGCCACTTAATTAAGGCTAATAAACATTGCATCATTTTGGATACAGTCAATCTTTACCAGAGTCTGTGTCCAAATCAAAATGGTTTGTTGTATGGGCAATTCTTTCTTCAATCCATTTAACTGGTAGATATTTCTTATCATGATTGCTTGATTATCATTTTGGCGTGATTTTCTTGGGCAGCGTATTGATGATTGTTGTGCTATTCTTCATTCAATTTATCTTCTTAGAAGTAAATTCCACCTATATGAATGAATACTATCCCCATATTATGAAGTTTTCTGTAATACATGGCCAAGTGAGTAAGGTCCATGCCTATTTAATCAGATGCCATGTCCTTGTGCTGTAATTCATTATGCGATAAGAAAATAATGACTCTGATTCCTTTTGCACTTGCTTATATCACAGTTTAGCACATGAAATTGTAGAACAAGATAACAAAACAAAGCTTAGAGAATTTATTTTAGAACTGGACAGTCGTGCAACTAATCTTTGAAATATGTTAACACACTTTGATAGATCCTCTAAAAAAGATATGTTCTAAAGGATGAGAATTAAAAGTAATCTCTCATACAATTCAGTTTGCTAAATTTTTCTTTCTTTTGTGTAGCTTAAGGAAGCTAAAGAGGGAGAACAA
Organism: Cryptomeria japonica; assembly: GCF_030272615.1. Classification (NCBI taxonomy): domain Eukaryota; kingdom Viridiplantae; phylum Streptophyta; class Pinopsida; order Cupressales; family Cupressaceae; genus Cryptomeria; species Cryptomeria japonica. Next base: position 628,771,279 of record NC_081406.1, on the reverse strand, counting down.
AAATCATTGCAAGAGTCAGAAAGGCTGGACAAAGAAATTGCCAAGATTCGGGAACTGAAGGACAGTTTGTTCTCTCATTGGCTCTGAGCTTTGAATATTGGTCTTCTCTTTGTTTGGATTCTTTTCTCTTCTAAGTGAATATTATTATAATTTTGGCAACCCAATCTGTGTCTACAGAAAAAAATTATGACCATGACTGCTGACAAGTACTTCGCCAAGTACCCGAAGCTCAAGGCACAGTTTGACAAAGAAATTAAAAATGATAACTGGGGATATTGAGCAGAACAAAATTCTAATCACTGCATATGCAGTAAACGATACCATGCTGGTAATGCTGTGACTTGTGAAAAATTCCAGCAGACGTTTGCCACATTTTAGAGAGCATTTTTTCTTTTTAATTAGTTTAATCCTGAAATGTGGTTTCTCAAGAAAACGATATTTTTCAAAGGCAAAGATTCACTAATTTAAATGCCACCATTCGATAACTTACTAGTGTTTTTTCAAATTGGCAAGTGTCTTTTAACTGGAGAAACTAGGTACAGAATATTTTTTTGGTGAAAACAATGTTCTTCTACCTGATTATTGGAAGTTGTCACTCAACATTATAAAAGAGGGCTTCAATAGTTGTTTAATTTAAGAAATGACAAGAAAATAATATACTTAACATATAGTAGAAGAAAAATCATGAATGCAGGGATGTAGCATAATATACTAAATATAGACACTGGTTGAATTAAAGGACTACCATGACCATTGACCTTATTAGTGTGACAAATGAAGATAGTACAGAGAAATTGAAGTCATTTTTTCCTTTCTTGTGTGTGGGGGTGGGGTGCAGGGGTGGTAGTATGATTCCACTTTATTTGGGCACAACTTTTGGTTTAAATTCCACTAACAATAGGGTGTTAGTTCCCTGTAGAAACTCTGCTCTCAACTGAATTTCTGCACCAACCTTATTAAGACCCATTGGCTGCCATGCTGGCTAAAACTCTAACAAACAATCATGGAGGGGCAAGGTTTGATTGTGGTTGATTTTTCTGGAGACCAAGTCTAGTTTTTAACTCTAAAGAGGTGGAGGCATTTTAATTCTGAAATCTTGGTTGCAGTGGTGAAACTAGGGTTCCAAGAGTTGGAATATACATCTAACCTGTGGTAAGATCATTCAATGATTTGTGTGAACATACAAAGTTTTCTTCCACTTACTTTTAACATTTGTAGCAAAGGAAAAGTTGTAGAAGCTGAGCAAATGTATCAAACAATCACTAGAAGTGATGACAGAAATAACATGCTATAGAATGGAACTTTAAAACATGCAATCCCACAAAGGCCTCCCCGTTGGAGCTTTCTCTATCAAGCTTTGGCTACCCATTGAATCATTCCTCCAATGTGTCAATTACTTATTGGGGGATCCTCTTAGCCAAAGAGTTGGAGATTGCTAAGTTGGTTACTGAGGGAGACCTACCTTAACATCATTAAGTGCCTTTTCAAAGAGTTCTTTTTATGTTGTATGAATAGGATTATTATCATGGATGCTCTAAGTTCGATCAAAACCTTCATGTTAAAATTTGATACATCTACGGAGAAGAGAAAAATGTAGATTTCTTTGCTAATGAGGGGTTTCTATAATTTGACATGCTAAATGGTTGGAGATGAACCATTTTCCTCAAAGAGCACTCAAATTAATTAATGATGATATTCTAATTCCACAATTTCATTTTTTTCCTTTATCATTACCTTTACTTGTGTGGGGTAACAAATGAAGTTGAGTCAAGAGTTGGTGCTTACATGTAGTGCGTAGGGAGCTATATTTGTTTTTGATTAAAAAAACAACGTTAACTAGGGTCTTGACCCTTAACATAGCCAAAAGGTTATCAAAAATTAAACATTAGCCTAAAGGCGGCAAACAGATCAAGCAGGGGTACAAACCCCAAACATACAAAGCCAGACAGGTCAAACAAACCTGTCAAACCTGCAACAACCCAACCCATCTCAAGAGTGGGGAAAAACACCCAAAACTTGATGAAGGGGAGGGGCTGGGAAAGGGGGGCATATTTTCCCTTCCGCCTGCGACAAACAATCGTCCAGGCAACACTGTCACTAGGAACATTCAAAGAAAAATCAGGCGGGGAGGACCCCGCAGAGTTATTGCCAGACTACTGTTGCAGAACAACAGACTGTTGTTGTAGAATAGCAACAAGAGCAAAATCACCAGGAGGAGTGAAGTTGTAGAGCAAGAGCAACAGATGTAGGAGCCAAAGGGGCGGAAGAGTCCATGACAACAGTAGCATCAACAAAGGCTTCATCAACAGTAAGGGGCACCTCATTTTGGGAGGAGACATCATCCTCCAGAGAGGAGTTGACAAAAGAAGACTCAAAAGCATTAATCGTCAAGTGATCTTCAGTAGCATCCTTCCACCAAGTAGCAGCACCTCTGCAGCAGGAGAGAGAACAGTCTGAAGCTAAGTGACCCGTTGAGAAGCATCTTCGACAGCGAAAGGGGAGGTCCTCATAATCCAACGATTGAGTCCATGGCCTATCCCCAACCATCAGAACCACATCCTTAGGGAGGGGTAGAGATATGTCAATGTCAATTAACAGACAGGCAAAGGTTGAATGACCCATGGAAGTCGTGGCATCATCAACCTTCAAGAAGCTGCCAATGGAGTTACCGATCGCCTCGAAGCAAGAAGGGTCCCAGAAATGGAGGGGAAGATTAGGAAGGCAGACCCAAACCAGACGAACAATAAGAGGTTCACTAAGGGGGTTGAAGGAAGTTATCCAAGGCTTAATAGAGAAAGAGTGATCTCCCCAAGCCCACAATTTACCCAAAACCAAATTGCGATCAAGAGTAGAAGTAGAGGAAGCAATGAAAAAGCCTTTAGCACGAGGAAAAAGCTCAATGCCATGAGTAACTAAAGGTTTCCAAGAATCACTCACCCAACGATGAAGGTCCGAAAGAGAAGGCTAGAACCCAGTAAATCTACAAACCAAAGTGCAACGTTGGTAAAACTCAACATTTTCCACAACCTCCTATTCACAGATCACAACAGGGGAAGTCTTGGCACAAGGAAGAGGACGGATACCCTTGTGGAGATGAGCTGCAGCTCTGGCCATGCGGGCAAAGCTACGCCCATGAGCAACAACAACAGGAATCTTGGCACCAACAACACCAACCTCGACCTCAACACCCACAACAACAACAGAGGAAGGAGCTTCGCAAGTAATAGCAACATAAGGATGATCCCCCAGACCATCAACATTACCAACAGGAGCCGCAGTATGAGGAGCTGAAGTAGCTGCAGCTCCTACCAGAAGGGTTTCAATGGAGGAGGGGGAACCTTCCATAGTATGGGGAGCGGCAGCAGCCGCCCAACCCACAGCATGCGCATCACTCCCATAATGCAAAACACCCACGAAGCCAGGCACAGGCACAGCTGTAGGTGAGGAGTCTGCAACAGTTAAAACGCAGTGAGCGGAAGAAGTCTATTCAAAAAAGTGTTCGGGGAGCTATATTTGTAAGTACCTTATGCAGCTCTGTTTAGCCTTTTTTTTGTGTGTTTTGTTTTCTGACTTACAATTGTTTACAGAAGAAAGAAGAGTGCGGAATATTCTCTTGATAATAGAAACACTTCCAACAATTAAATAACTCAGAAATTTACAATATTTAGGAAATCCACAAGGTTGAAATAACTCAAATTAAATTTCAAAACTGTAGTTACAATATATTTCAAAAATATGAACAATCCAGTTCATTAAATGGCATTACAAATGTATTTTTAAGCATACCCATAAAATGCAGCAATCAAGAATTCTGATTTGATATTAGTAGCTGCAAACTGGTGATGCAAATTGGATGCCACACTTCAAATGTCACCTCCCAAGGCTATGAAATGAACAAACTGAAGTTGCAGATCCAAGTGTGCCCCCTAGCAACAGCAAACACCTCCAAAAACCCAATCAGTCTCGTCTAGAAACCCTCATGCTACTGCTGCAGGTGTACAACCAGCCTATGGGAATGTACAGTCAGCAATATCAACAAACAATCTCATAAAACCTCATTCAATCAATCTTCTTCAATCTGATATGCAATGAATTCCAAGAATTTTGGAGTATTAGTCTCAGCAATAAGCTCAATCTCTGATTTCTATATGAAACCACCAAGAAATTCTCCAGATTGGGTCTCTCACTAACGTCAAAGATGTTACCTGTAAGGGCTCTCGTCCTTACAAACCAATACCAAAATATCAACTCAAGCATAAGCAAAATGAGCTCCAAAACCCATTTCAATGTGCTCTCCAATTCCCATTGCTAGATAAGGGGCGTAATAGTAATTTATTTTAAAACCTTATGTCTCCCTCATAAAGTGGTGCCCACTTCTAGATGGCTCCTTTCATTAAATATTTATACTTTATAATTTGGGCACTATATAGTCCGTAATTTAATAAACTATGACTTTATATCAATTGCTTTCATCGAAACATCTAAAAAGAATAACATTGACAATTGGCTCAATTGATGCCCAAAGCTGACTTACTAAAAATAGTGTATTGGATAACTCAACCAAATCTACTCCAAAAAAGGGCATTATGCACATAACTACCTGTTGTGACGTTTTCACACATCGCCCCATTGCAAATGGGGACCCCTGCTTTTTGCTTTTTAGGGTTTGTTTTCTAGGTCTTTTAGGGTTTTGTCTGTTAGCCTTTAGCTTTCGAGTGTCGCCAAGGGGTCACCTGGATAGCAGGTTCTGCTTGACTTAGGTCAGGTTGGTGAGTGATGAAGTCCTGATCCTGAAGTTTGGCTAAGTCTGGAATGTCCCGATCCTGGAATTTGACTAAGTCTGGAAACCGAAAAACCTCCAAAAACTAGATTTTGCAATATAACTCCTGGAGGTCTGAAACCACTCTCAAACATCCTGAAAGTATATATGGAATATAACTTAAAGTATAAGAAAGAAAGATAGACACTTATACTTAAATGTTATATTCCATAAAATTATCCTATCGGAGAGTTCAAAAAAGTCAAATTTCGCTCCTGACCCTTGCTGAGGATCCAGAGCGAATTTCGCTCCTGACCTCTCAGGAGGTCCAAAGCAAATCTCGCTCCTGACCCTTCCTGAGGGTCCAGGGCGAAAATCAATCTAGGACTCATTCCTTGCCTTATTTGACCAAATTTTGATTTGCAAAGCATTTTGTTTGGACTTTGAGATTGATTGGAAACTTTGAAGAAAATGATGAATTTTGGCCAAGATTAGGAATTTCGCTCCTGACCCTTGCTGAGGGTCCAGGGCGAAAATCTTATTTAAGTTTATTTTAGCACTAATTTTGGCTAACTTGTTTTGTGCAGGGTCTCCCGGAGAGAAGATTAGACATCACTTGATGCAAATTGAAGGTTGGAAAGCATTAAAGCTGATGAATTTTGGGCAACAAATCAAAATCGCTCCTGACCCTCTTTGAGGGCCCAGGGCGAATTTCTTGTGGACACACTCTTTTATCCTTTGTTGGACATGAAAACCTATTCATAACACAAAACAAGGTGAAGTCTTCCCTAGCAAAGAAGTTTCAAAGAAAAGGGTGAAGCATTTTGATCTAATGGCTAAAATCGCTCCTGGCCTTCACTGAAGGCCCAGAGTGAAAATTTCAAAGGCACAATTTTCTTGCAAGGACAAAGCGATTTTATGATTGAAATGAATGAGGAAGGTGTGTTTTGTCCGTTGAAGATAATTTGGAGGGCTATCAAAAGATGGATAAGCTTGAATTTGCAAAATCGCTCCTGACCCTTATTGAGGGCCCAGGGCGAAAAACCTAATATCCAACCTTTTTCTCCAAAATTGAGCAAAGCTAAGCCTAGGCACAAGTTAGAAACGGTGTTTGAAATGCCTTGAAGTGGAATTGAGATGCTGAGAGTGCAAATTTTGATGACAATAGGGAAAATCGCTCCTGACCCTCCAAGGGTCCAGGGCGAAATTTCCAAGAGTTCTCACTTCCCTTGTATTTCGAGATGGTATTTTTGTTTCCAAGACTCAAAAGGGAGTGAAGAATGATATTCTACGCCTTGAAGGTAATTTGAAGTTGAAGTGATCAAGAATTTGTGCAAAAAGACTCAAAATCGCTCCTGACCCTCACTGAAGGCCCAGGGCGAAATTTGCAAAACCAACAACTTCTCTTCAAGATTGCGCTAAGGCAAGGTTGTGCTAAGGTGGAGGGGTCCTCCAAAACGTGATGAACAAGGATTTACCTCCAAAACTTGATGATCTTAGCCTAATTTGCAAAAGTCGCTCCTGACCCTCATTGGAGGCCCAGAGCAAAAATCTTTGAAGCCCCTATTTTGCATTGCAAAAGCAAATCAAGCATGCATGGAACGAGTAAAGGAGATCATTGCTTACCCCACAAGGAGAATTGACAATTAAAAGATGAAGGATTAAGAGCAAAATTGAAAAATCGCTCCAGGGCGAAAAAAGTCCTAATACCACTTTCCTCCTAGTGATCAAATGAAATCAAATTCAAAACTTCAGTTAAAAATGCCATTTAAATGTCTAGATGAAGTTTTGGGCGAAAAAAGGGAGGTATGCAAGGTCTAGATTGAAAAATCGCTCCTAACCTTCACCAAGGGTCCAGGGCGAAATTGGTGATATCCTTCATTTTTACATTGTTTGAGTGTTGATATTCTTAAAATTCACCAAATTTGCTCACTTCGAAGCCTTTGGAAGATTACATCAAATTCACATTAAATTAAAGGCATTTCAATTTAATAAATTAATTTTGTACCTTGAAATAATCAAAGTAAACATCTTAGAGGTATTAAAATTAATTTAAATAATTAAAAGATTAAAGGTTGAGCGCACAAGGCATTATTTTGTCTTTATTTATCAAGTCGGCCTTCTTCTTGGTGGTTTTTTAATTTTATTTTAAGGCTTAATTGCTAGGTCGGCCTCAACAAGAATCAAGGTAAGTGCTCTATATAATGGGAGAGGTTCTTTAGCAAATTCAAATCATTCTTGCATTATCTCTCATGCGAACTTGAAGAGCATATTTTGAGGAGCGAAATCCAAAAGATTGAAGGTGAAATTAAGCAAGTTTGAAGGTGAATTTCCAGATTTTGGAGAAGCTAGTGGAAGGTGAAGCTCTTTTGAAGGCTAAAGGAGGCGTACTTCATCCAAGGGAGGACTATAAATCTTGCCCAACAAAATCCGGTCTTCTTCCTTCATTTTTCAAGGTTTTGTACTTAAGTACTCAAGGGAAGGTATGAAGAATTACTTTTTTGAAGATCTCATTCAAGACTTATTGTGATCCCAATTTTGTAAAATCTAAGTCTTGAAAATCCAATTTCCATTCATGATTAATTTGAAAATGTATAGTTCTTGATTTATCATGACTTTTTTCAAATTAATATCTTAAGTTTTACCTTTGAAAGGTCTTAAATTTCATGCTTTGAGGTTTGATGCTCAAAAGACTAACTTTAATATTTTGTGTAGGCATCAAATGGAGATCCCGGAGTTGGAAGATCAAGCAAGGATAAGGGCGACCTCCTCCAGTCAAGCATCGACAAGGACGACCTTCTTTGGTCAAGCATCATCAGGAATAACTTCTTCCAATCCAGCATTCCAAGGCGAGGTACATCATCATCTTGCACATCAAGGACACAAGAAGTCAGAGCAAAGTGTTCGTTGAAGAAGCAGATAGTTTCAGAAGAGTTAATTAAAGCTAGCTTCTCAACATCATCGAATTGGATATCAACCAAGTGTCAGACGAGGTGGCATCCTAGTCATCACTCCTCACTTCACCAGTCGGATTGGTCCACCTCAGCGTGTCCAGATTCAATGTATCTAACTCATGGGAGGTGGCACAAACTTCGATGCACCTACCCCAGCTATCCATTGGTCGAATTTTCCAGAGAAGACATGTGTCCTTAAAATGTAATTTTATCATTGGTCAAACATTAAATGTTATGTAATGGTTGTAACAAACCCTAATTAGGGTTTTCATTATTGAATCTTGGCCATTGATCTCAAATGGATCTGAGCCATCGAATTGTATTATGGGCACTATATAAGCCCCGACTCTTCATTTGTAAAGGCAGTTAGAAAGCAATTAGAAAGAAGTTAGCAATTAGACAGTAGTTAGAAGGTGATTAGTCAGTTGATAGAATATCAATTAGAGTAGAGTAGAGAGAGAAGGCAAAGATTGTTGCCAAGATGTTGTTGTAATAGACTTATAAAACTTCATTGAAGAAATGGTGAAATTTATGGGTCGATTCGACAATTTGCATGGTCTCTATACTTCTCATATTTGATTTCATGTTATTAGATGAGTGGAAGAAATGTGTTTGATTGATGGTGAAATTCGTATATCCATACTACTAGCAATTTGTTGATTGCAGACTTGCCTTGTGTAGTCAACTGGAATCATTCAGCTTAAGCTTAACTTCAATTGTCGCTTCTTCATTGATATGCATCAGCCTGATAGTGTCTATGTTTGTAGTGATGATTTGAACATCATAAAGCTTTCCTTCGAAGATCGCACTAACCTTGTGGAGATGGTCCTGTGATGTCAAAACAAGACTTAGTTAGAATTTCATCAAAGATCATTCATTGCTCTTACATTCTTAGTGTTAGGATTAGATCCTTTCATCGCCCTCGTCTTTTTCCCTTTTTTTCAAATCTAAGGAGGTGAAATCCCGTGTTCCAGCAATATTCAAAGCAAATCAGAAGTTTAGTCATCAAGTGTAAGTCCCCTTGTGATTCCAACACATCACATCATACCACAGAGAGCTTATCCACACGTAGAGATCCTACATACAAGAACCTTGAAGTCATCCCGATTGATCCTTTTCGCGATATCTTTAGCATTCAGAGACTTTACTCAAGAGAGGATAAGGTACCCTTGGGTATTTTATTCTGTGTTTGATAGTGTACAAAATACACGTCAACACTACCAAAGCTCAAATAAACATTTGTTATTGTCAACTTGTTGGATAAACTGTCACCGAAGTTCCCTAACCCTAATTCATTAAACTATGGGAACGTGTTGAATAGGCTAACGATCCACCATACTAAATTGGTTAGGAAGGGGACATTTCAATAAAATCTAGCTTTTCACTTTGTCTTCCCAATTTCTTGGCTTCTCTAAAGACGGTTATTTTTGATAGGTCTGGGGTCTTGACAAAGAACAAGGTGCTTAGAATTTCATTTATTGGAGGGGAAATGATAAAAACCAAACATGTGACCTATGAGGATGTCAAGAGGAATCACATATTGTGGCATATTCTTAGAAGAGGTAGTTTAACTAATTTCATACAGGGAATAAAGGGTCACGACCTTATTCTTTTGGTTGAATTCACCAAAGGTTGGAACTTCATGAAGGTGATAGTTAGAGGCTTGGAACTTGAAATTTTAGAGGATTTTATTGCTCAAGGTTTAAGGCTATACATGAGGTGCCTTGCTTATAAAGGCAATGTGTGATGTAGTGCGATTAACGAACATGGCAAACATTAAATGCCTAGGTAACTAAAAGTAAATAAAGGTCATAATGATGAAATATGATAAGATTTTATCTAGACAACTAAGACTTCTAGAATGACACCTAGGGCCTAAGTAAACTTAATTCATGCAAACAAGTCCCCTACTAAGAACTAGCTAGGTATGAAACCTTATTTGCACCGACACCCCTCTTAAGTGCAACTTAGGGAGAAGATTATTATGCAAATAATGCAAGATGTAATATAGGTTCCAATGACAAGGCTATTTTTGGTACCCATGTACAATGGAAGTTTCTCAAAAACAAAGAAAGGAAAAAAAACCATTGGGACAAAATTCTTGTCCAAAAGAGATAAAAGATAAAATCAAGGATGATGCATCGAGTTAATGATACCACCCAAGGACTACATCCATCATGAATAGATCCATCACAAATCCAATCAATCTTCCTCCATACAATTTTAAGACACAAGAAAGACCATATAACCCCCCCATAATCTCGATAAAATGCTACAAAGAAGCACTAGAAGTATTATGTGGAGTAAACTTTGGAATCCTCAATCTAAGTGTAATGGTGGAAAATTAGGGTTAGGGTTAAATTAAGATGATAAAACCACTCAAGTACCAAATTAACCATTACATTAGAGAGGAGAGGAATCTAATAGATCTAGCCTTGAAAGATTGAGATTCTGATCAAATTCTTGGTTCCTTTTGATAGGGCTTTCTCGTCCCTAAATTGAATTGAACTGGATTGTTAAAGATTAGGGAAAAATAGGTAATTATTGAAGTGATTTGGTAGAAATAGTGAGCTACAGATGTCGTAGGGAGCCAGCGACCAAGATCTGGGCAAAAGAATGTCTTGGATATGTTCCTAGAAGTTTGGCTTGATTTTTCGGGACCTGGTAGTATCAATTCACCACGGTCCTCTGAATTTCTCGCTATCGAAAGTTGAACTTGTTTGTCTCTATGAATTCTATCAATCCTCCTGAACGCAACTTTGTACCAATTTCTTGCACACAAAAAGAAAGGGGAAATTGTTGGGAATATGGGTTTTTGCTAAGTCAAACCTCAATTTAGGAACTAACCTTGAATGAAATGATGCAAATATTGAATAGATATACCTTAGATATGCAATTGTTGATGATGATGCTTTGCTTTTTGAATGAAATCACAAATGTTGTATGAAATGGCATGACAAACACAAAACCCTAATCACACACACATGCTTGCACAAAATTGATGTTATTTTGCCGCACAATAGTTGAATGATGAATATGTAGCCTTGAAGACCTTTAAAAATGCTTAATGAATGCTTCACAGATGCACAAATGTTAGGAATGGAGACTTAGATTGCTTAGGTTAGATGAAAATAGGTTGATAAAATGTCTTTATATAGGGGTTTCTAGGTAAATTACCGATTAGGCTGACCTCCAACGGTCATGTATGGCCACGGGGATGAATTCCCGTCGGGGAAGTACAACACCTACCCTATTTCAAATTTGGGCCCCTTTGAGGGGGACCATGACATTTTAGGATGCTATGGTCTAGACCAAGACGTACTACGCTCTGGTCCCACTGCAAAGGGGACCAAAATAAGGTGCCAAAGAGATGGGTAACACTCTGTGGGACCCACAACAGGTTGTACATGACATCAAAGTTGAGTAATTAGCACAAATTGGACTTAGAGAGGGGATGGGGATAGATCATGCTAAAGTGGAAGCACAAACATGAGGTGTAAATTGTACCGGTGACAATTTATGACGCTACACTAAGCAACAAAGGACAAGATACATCTGATGCTAGAAACACTGGAAACTCTCAATAATTCAGTATTTTTGGAATCATATAAGAAAATAAAAAATTCCTACTATGAAGGAACAATTATAAAACTCTCAATTAGCATGACACTAGAATTTGGTGAAGCAATAGTTGATTGACAAATGATATAGAACTAAAATAAAGTGCATAGATCAAAATGAAACCTTCCCAAGTGATAGTATATTTGGAAGCATGAGCTTATATGGTTGTAATTGGTGTCAAAATTGGTTATTCGGATGGGTGTTGGTCCAGATATGCTCTTGGTTGTTGTAGTTGTGTTTTGTGTCGCAGATTGTGTTTAGTACTTTTGGTGTTGGTTGTGGCATTTTGTTTTGAATAGTTATCTTTGTTCTCTAGCAAGAAGTGTGTCCGAGAAGCCTTCAATGCCCTCCGGATATGTTGCAGATTGTGTTGCGGTTTAGTGGACGTGGTTTCATTGCATGTTTAGTATTCTCAATATGTTTCTCAAATGTTTTTTTTTTTGTTTCGTAAGAGAGATTTGTTGATTTATGTTCGAGATATTCAATTATGTTATGACTTAGTATGTCTGATTAAGTTATCTTAATTGGATCATATTCTTTTGGTTCTGATATGAGTTGGAAGTTGTATTAAGATGCTATTATGGGTCTCATCATGGCGTGTGGAGATCTGCATGAAGTATTTTGCATGAGAAGATGTTATGTGACCGGCTCATCCCTATATCTACACGTTACGTTTGGTATCTTTGGAGAATGTATTAGCGTATGTGGATCGTTGGATTAATCTTGGAAGGATGTATTGTAATATGTTTTGGTTCCCTCTTTCTCTTGGAGTGGACTACTTTGAGTATTATTGGTCCAAGTGGCTTATTTTGTGTAATATTGCTTATTCTATTTTGGCCGACCCTCAATTAGGTTTTCAATGATTCATCTCATATTTAAGAAGTGCAGATGGATGACTTGAGTTGTGGATTGTGTGTGAATTGATGAGAAATGTATGCGAATGATATGCAAGCAAATTTGAGTTTGTGAATGTGCGAAAGTCAAATTGAGAAGAGCTTTGAAGGTGATATATTTAGTAAGAAAGTGTGTTGTGATAGTGGAGATTATCAAAGATGTTTTCCATGATGTTGGTCGCTTGATCCTGTTGTTCAAGGACAATCTCATGTTCAGGAGAGTCCTTCTCAGTTTGAATTTAGCTATTTCCTTCATTGCTGATTGACAGTGAGTCCTTCAGCAACAGTTTGTATCTTGCCCAAAAGCAGTGAGCCTCGGTTGTGCAAGTCCTTGTATCTTTCCCTAAGGCAATGTGTCTTAGCCTTGTGAGTCTTTTTAGGTGTTGTTGCTCCTTGGTAGTGAGCCTAAAACTCTATAATCATTCTTATTCATATTGTGAGTTAGATTTTCACTATGGTTTTTCTCTGTTTGGGTTTTCCACATAAATTTGGTGTTCATGGGTTTGATGATTGATGCTCATGTATTGATGATTAATGTGTTGTTGCTAAGTAAGTTGGTGTTGTTTATAATTAATATGTCCAAGTAACCCTTCAAGGTACCCATCAAGAAACAACTGAAATAAAATGTGCATTGGGCTAAAACTAGAAAAGGTGCATGGATAGATAGATAGAGCTTCTCAATACATTTTCAATGCTACAAGGATCATGAAAATCAAAGTTTTTGGCAAAAAGTTATGAGCTCAAAGGCCAATAATGAAAATCCAACTTTGATAGAAAATAATGGCATCAAAAAGTAAAACCTACGAAAAATACCTACTCCAATGGAAAATACATTGAAGAAGCTTTCCAACAAAATCTCTTTTTTAAAAAATCTACTCCATATGTGAAAGCTGTAGCAATTTTCCCAATCTTAGTAAAAATTAAAAAAAAGGTAGAAAAAAATCAGGCCTTAGGGAGATAGCCCCTATGTACCCATGTGACGAGGCTTTGTTAGGGGCAAAAAAAAACCCTACCACTAGTAGCAACAGTGCCAATGGGGCAAAGAAACACTAGGGTAGTGGGTTAAAGGTCACACTATCCAAGGTGTGAAGCCCCCACTAACCCATAGAACCGCTACAAATTATGCAGACATTTGGTGAAACCATTGAAAACCAAACGAAAAAGTCAAACGATATTTTTAATAAAAAAACTATGAATTCAAAACTTTATATTGGTTGACCAAGGTTCAATATGGTTAATTGACCAATCACAGGTACAAATATGATGCAATGAAGTAAGAAATATTGCAAAAAAATGACCGATTACGCTAGCAATACACATTGGCATGGAATGTGCTGAAATGCAAAGAATATTCATTGCAATGGGGGTCATTTTTCTTGTCATCACCTCTCGATTGTACGGTATGACCATGTACATATCCATACGTCAATACAAATGTCATGAATAAATGTAAAAACCTTTGTGCCCCCTAAACAAAAGTGTCAAATTTCAAATATTTTACAATCAATCCTTAGGTTTAAGGTCTTCTAAACATAAGGGTAGGTATTAGGTTAATATTTGCATGTCTTTTTAGTTGATGGTCAATTATGTATTAATAGTTAGTTTAGAATGTTTTTAAATTTGCTTTCAGTTTTCACTCGTTTCCTTCATAAACAATGCTCTGTAATTGCCTGTATGTACATTTCATTAATTGAATAAGATTAAGCAATTACTATTGTAACATGGTATCAGAGCAAGAGTAAAAAAAAATTTCAAAAAAAATTCTCACAGGAATTTTTTTTTAGTGATTTTTTTCTTAAGTCGTGCTTTGGTTTTTTTTCAAAACAGTCTGCAGTTTGTGGTTCTAAATTGTGTGGCTTATGGTTCATTTCTACAAATCATGGGAGGGGCTCACGTCTGTGTTTTTATGTGTGTTTTAGTGCCCACATGCAGTTTTTGTTTGCGAGAAGGGTTTTAGCACCCGTGAACGAGCTTTTCTATGGCTTGTGACTCTTCTATGTGCCGTTATAGTGCTTCCAACTCACGTTTGTTGTGTGTGCTAGGGTTTTCTTACCTACAGCATGCAATTTTGTACCTTTGAAGTCACAATTTTCATCAAACATCGTGACGTTTTTCAACGCATCTATTTGTGATCTTAACTTTGTTGATAAGGGTGTTCTATTCATGTTTTTTCTTCTTCTTCTGGTGCTTGCAGATTAAAATCACGGATGTCTTCTCTCTTTTCTGCATGACCTCAGCTTCTGGTCGTGACAAAATTCTTCCCACACATCCTAGTTGCTATTTTCTTCACGCTCTGCACTATGACCCGCCTGCAAATTGTGACCCATCAGATTTATTTACCAATGTTTTTGTTTTCCCCGTGATCTTATTTCTTTTTCCCCGGCTAGGGTTTTTTATCATGGTTAAAGTTTATGGGAGCGACCTGCTTTTCTACCATTTTTTTTTTGTCATTAAATATTTTGCTGTGCAATTCGTGCTTCAAAATTGCCATGTTTTGTGCATTGGGATATGTGCCTCAAGTTTCGTGCAATATGTTATTGATTGTTTTTTCATTAGTTCTCTCGTCTCTTTTGTTTTTCTTGATTTTCATGCCTTGGAAAGCATGAAAGATGGCATCTTTGACCAACATTGTGTTGGAACACAATAAAAAATTCAATGGATGCAACTACAACACCTGGAAGCAATGAATGATGATGATTTTTGAGTATCGATGCCTTGACCAAATTGTTCTGGGTAAGTCTATTCGTCCTACAACAACAAGTCAAGATTAGGACAAATATGATGAGCACAATCGTGAAGTTGTGATGCTCATTAAATTGTTGGTCATCGACGTTCAACTGCTCAAGTACCCTCAGGCAAGACAATTGCCGCAATCTGGGATCATTTGAAGGACCTACATGAAACATCCGACAAGAGCCACACGTTATTTCTCAAAAAACATGCTTTTCTCGATCATGATGGATGAAAAGATGTCTCTGCAGGAGCATCTCACAAAAATCAAGGACATCTGTGATTAGTTAGAAGCGATTGGTCAGAAGATGGAGGAAGAAGATATGGTAATCATCATTCTGAAAAGTCTACCAAAGTCTTATGAGCACTTTAATAAGACATTCAACATTACCTTGACTAATGTTGACTCGAAGTTTCCAAATCTTTGCAACAAACTTTTGTAGTAGGATCGTTGGAGAAAACAGTTCGGTAGCGGTGCTAGTTTGTCCTCCACAAAATAAGTCTTCTCAGCTAAATCCTTTGCTAAGGACAAAGGGAAAAGTCAGTCCTCTCAACAGAAAGGCCCAGGTCAATCCCAAGATAGCTCCAAGAAAAAAAACATCCAATGTTGCCACAAGTATGGTCACATGAAGAAATATTGTCGCAACCCTTGGCTTTTGAACATAAGAAGTAAGGAGGGTCCTAGCGGAAGGCTAATGTTGTAGAACACACCGAGCAGAAGGAATATGCGTTTTACGCCTTTATGGCTAAAAGACCTACAAATCATGTTAAGTCCTTTGCCTGGTACATTGATTCGGGTGCTTCTTGACACTTCACTCATCAGAGGGATCGGTTCACAAAATACATGCCTTTCACTGATTCAATGATCTTTGGAGGAGGGGAAGAGTATATTGTTGTCAACAAGGGCAACATGCATATTCAATCTGGTGGGAGGAATTTAATTTTCCTCAATGTATACTATGTTCCAAGAATGGAACTCAACCTTCTATCTATCAGTCTAACTATGAGACACTCTCCTCGATTGGATGTTGTATTCAGTTCGCACAAATGTAGTATTGTTGATCGGGAGACTTACACTACAGTTGTTGTGGGTATTGAGGATCATGGTCTTTATAGACTTGTTGACACTGGTGATTCTCAGGAGCCTGCCATGGCAGCCAAAATTTCTTTCGGCTGCAATCTCTGACTCTGACTCTGTAGTTGTGGAGTCTCCCAGGCATGTTATTACACCACTTGACTTTCCTCAGGAAAATGTTGATCTACATCTTGATGAACTTGTTCCAGCCGTCCAAAGTCCAATTGCTCCTCCTAAATCATATGTTGGTACTTCTCTTCGGCCTAAATGGTGGGCCAAGACCATAGGTGATCTTCACGATGATGAGCTCATTGAGGGTAGATCGTCTAGAAACAAGAGAAAGTAGCAGAATACAATAAAGTTTTCTCTTATGACCAACATCCACAGTGTTTATGAGCCTCAAACATATGCAGAGGGTAAAGGTATACCTGAGTGGGAATAGGCTATGGAAGCTGAACACCATAATCCTCTGAAGAACAACACTTGGGTCCTGTCCGATCTTCCACCAGGGAAAAATCCCATTGGCTACAAATGGGTGTATAAGGTTAAGTATAAGCTTGATGGAACCCTTGATAAGTACAAGGCTCGACTAGTTGCTAAGGGGTCTCACAAAAAGAGGGCGTTGACTATGAGGAGACTTTTGCTACTACAACCAAAATGAGTAAAATTCGGCTCGTCTTTGCCATGTTACTCCAGTTTGGTTGGACAATCCATCAAATGGACGTCAAGAGTGCATTCCTCAATGGTGAGTTGCAAGAAGAAGTTTATATGACGCAACCTCTTGGTTTTAAGGTTGCCGATAAAGAACACTAGGTATGTAGACTGGTGAAAGAACTTTATGGCCTGAAACAAACTCCTTGGCCTTGGTACATAAAGATTGATAAGTACCTCGATGATCAAGGCTTTTAGAGGAGTCCTTCTAATTCCAATCCGTATGTCAAAACTATTGGTGGTGATATTTATCTACTTGTCATCTATATTGATGATTCGATTATTACTAGTAGTTTGACACATTTGATCGACCAGATCGAACAGAGTTTGTGCCAGTCCTTTGACATGAAAGACATGGGACTTTTGCATCACTTCTTAGGTGTTGAGGTTTGACAGACAGATGGCAGTATCTTTCTCTTAGTCGAAGTATGCTCGAATTCTACTAGATAAGTTTCGGATGCACGATTGCAAACCTGCATCTACACCTATGGAGAAAGGGTTGAAGTTTTCAGCCAAATCAGATTCACCCGTGGTGGATGAATCAACGTTCAGGCAACAAGTGGACAGTCTCATCTACCTCACTGCCACTAGATCCGACCTCAGTTATGTTGTGAGCTACATTTGCCACTTCATAACAACTCCTAAAGTTGAATATTGGATTGCAACAAAGCATGTGCTGAGATATGTGAAGAGCACTTCTGACTTTGGCATTCTGTATGGCAGAAGCAAATATCCTAGACTCATTGGTTTCACAGACTCAGATTGGGTAGGTTCTGTTGATGACAGGAAGTCTATATCTAGTTATGTCTTCAGTTTGGGAACATGTGCAGTCCTTCACCCCTCTTTTGTGACAATCAAGAGGGGCTCAAACTTGCCAAAAATCCAATCATCCATGAATGAACCAAGCATGTTGAGCTTCATTGTCATATCATTCGACAACTTGTCAAAGACAAATCAATTCAGTTGAAGTATGTTCCAACTGAGGATAAGACTGCAAAAATCCTCGCCAAATCTTTGAGCCCAAACAAGTTTGTAAAATTTAGGTTGCAACTTGGTGTAGTTAACAAATTGACCATTAAGGGAGGGTATTAGATTAATATTTGCATATCTTTTTAGCTAATGGTTAATTACGTATTATTAGTTAGTTTAGAATGTTTCTAAATTTGCTTTTAGTTTTGCTTGTTTCTTTTAGAAACAATGCTTTGTAATTGCCTATATGTACATTTCGTTCTTTGAATAAGATTAAGCAATTACCATTGTAACAGTAGGGTCAAAATTGTCCCAAATTGCTTTGAAAAAACAACTACCTTTAGTAGTAGACAACTTCAAACACTTATCGATTAAACAAAATATAATAAAATTTGATGAAACATGGAAAACATAACATTCTTTGACGCCCTAGATTCAATCACGAAGTTAATGAAACCCTAATGTGCACCCAAAAATTTCTTCAAGTCATGTGACAACCCTCAAATCAAGGAAAAAATTTGTATCAAAAAAGGTTCTAATACTATGTAGGATTTGATTGGTGACTTCTTAGCACCCCTAGGAACCTTGTAAAACCAAAATCACTTCCACAAGAAAGAGAATGGTAATAATAGATTGCTTGATTTTTTATGCAAGAATGGATACGATTAAATATGCAATATACAATGAGACACCTTGCTTATAAAAGCAATGTATGATTTAGCATGATCAACTAACATGACATAAACGTTATATGCCTTGGTAACCAAAAGTAAATGAAGAGACAACTACAAATTCTAGAATGATACCTAGGACCTAAGTAAACTTAAGTCATGTGAATAAGTCTCCTTTGTCTAAAATTCCCTATAAGTTAACATGAAAGGTCTCCTTAGTAAGGCACCCATGATGACCATATTCACCCATATAGAATCATGAGGTGGCTCATCCTATGTGGCATATTCAATGTGTGGAGCATTTTGGCCTACCTATCAAGCATCCTCATCAACATGTATGCCTTATTCTCTACACCTCATAATAGTCATATGATTCATAACTCCATGATAAAGCTTTGCAATACTAACAAATGTGTGGTGACACCTCATGCATTGAAGACTTGCCCTCATTACCTTGGGATAGAAATGTGTTATGTTCAACCAAGGTATATATCAAGGAATTAATTTAGATTGAACTTTTGCATTATTCTTCACAGTTAAGAGGATTGTGACATGACAAACTAATGATTGCCCAAGGGATCTCACTAATTGGTTAAATGTGCATGACATAACCCCCGCTCTATCTTGAGTTGAAAACCTTTGTTGGACTAATTGGTTCAATCCCACAAGCCTAACAATCATGTGAAAGCAAAACACTTGCCACGAATAGAGATAAAGTAAGATAGATTTGCTCAACAACCTAATAATTAAAATCTAATGAAATATTATTGAGTAAAGAAAAATATTCTTTGGAACATTTTTTTGGGGCGAAAGATGCATGTGGTCATTATTAATACAATCCTACATACTTGCATGCACATGCATACAAATGTTATAGGAAATTAGCGGTGTTGCTTTAAAAAACTTCTTTTTAAAAAAAAAGTTGATCTATAGATTTTTTTTTTAAATTGTGATTTTGTTTTTTGAATTTTTTTTGTCTGTGCAAGAGATGAGCAATTGTATGGACTACAACAACATGGTATAACCATACAAATCCACATTGTACAAAAATTAACTCCTAAAAAATGAAGCCACAAAAAACTTGCCCTAATTTTTCCAGTGACAAAATTTTGTGTTTGAACATGTGATTGTAGAGTTTTTGGTTGTTGTGAACATGATGGCAAGGTTTGTTTCAGTCCACAATGAATAGATATTTTATGACCCTTGAATTTTGTCTCAATTCTCATGCCCTCAGAAAAATGGCCAAAATGTCAACTACTTGGATTTTGATGGAATGACAATCTATCTAAAGGTTTTGGGACGCTTGAAACATGATGGCAACCTTCGTTTGCGCCCAAAGGGCACTTGAAATTTTTTGAAGGCTAAGTCTCTCAATATTTAAATAGGAACTTGTTGATCTAGAGATTTAATATCATTTTAGTGTTATTAATTCAACCCCACAAACCCAACAATCACCTACAAGATAAACACCTATCACAAATTGAGATCAAGCAAGATAGATTTACTAAAAAATCTGAGAAACTCTTGTGCATCAATACAATTCTTAGGTTATTGAGAAAATCTATCTTGCTTGATCTCCATTTGTGACAAGTGTTTTGCTTGCAAGTGATTGTTGGGCTTCTATGGTTGAATCGATAACTCCAACAACCTTTACCCTTTCTCAATAAATATTGATAATCAAAATAGTTAAGGATCTCATTATGCATAAGCACAATATTATTTTTAAAAGAAATATTGAGGTGTTTTACAGTAATCGCTTGGAGCCTAGTAAAAAACTATCCACTATCTATCCTAAAATTTATGTGTAATTTATTGGTGGGTGCACTAATGGATCAAGAAATATATACAACTTATGTCTAACAGTGCATTAGTTTTGATTCAACAAATTATGTACACTAATTTTTTTGCCTACCTTTTTATCCTTCAACAAATTTGTAAGATAGTTTTGTTGCATAATGATCTTGACAATTTTCTCTATAGGTTGCCCATGTGTTAATTTGACAATAAAAAAATCAATATGAACAATCAAAGATTCTAAGGACATTATTAAAGTTTGTTGGTGATTGCTTGTGGCATAAATATTTCTTGATTTTAATCTCAACATCTCAAGCTCATTTTTTCCCTATAATCTTTTCTTTTTGGAAGATGGATGGGAATTGTAAGAAGTGTTTTAGAAAATTTTAACTCATCATGCTCTTCATTAGGTGAATGAAGGTTTTTAGGTAGATAAGGAGGATTTGGAGGTAGAGGAGGAAGGTTTTAATTAATTTAAAAGAAAAAATTAACCAATCAAAAGTAAAAAATGACTACAAATTTATTAAAAATTATCTCTCTAATTTTGAAGCATTATTAATGGGTGTTGGTTGACTATGAAATGTGCATGTATAATTTTACTCATGTTTTTCTCTATGTATGTAAGTTAAAATAAAAAATAGGTTGTGATCAAGCTCTTCTTATTTTCATTTTTTATTAGATTAACCAAGTCTATGTTGGTATTTTGGTATGGTTTTGTCATTGATGTCAACACCTACTAATACACCTACTTTGGAGATCCAACAACATTCACTGGCAAGCAGTAAACTGTGCAACAATTACTGGTATATGGTTCACCGACAAGATATATTGTTCACCGGTACCTAGAATGATATGGAAGACACTTGGTAATGTCAAAGACATCATGTGGACACTTTATTTTGAAGAAATAATCTTTGGTATATTCATATTTGCATATTTGCTTTTACCGGCAAATAGGTCCAGGTTATCTAGGGTTACACTGGCAGGTTTATCTTTTCCAGATCAGCATGGCACGCTATGGAGATGATTTATTATTGTTGTAAATGCATTAAGCCGACATGTTCAATCGGTTATTGCATCGGATATTATATTGTTTGTAAAATGTTTTTATTGTAATGTCTTGTAGAGCCGACCTACTAAAATTGGTCTTAGGGTATGGTATAAATGTAAGATCTTATTTGTAAGATCAAGCGTGGAATGCGAAAAAGAATTAAGTGAAGGTATATGCGAGATCAAGCAGGGATATACACGAAGACATCATTTGAAGGTGAAGTTAGGTTTTTGTAGAAGCATATCAGCATTACACCGGTACTGAATCCAACATATGAAGATGCTATTTTGTGCAGTACATTCTTATTGGATTTAACCATCCAACTGTAGTCAGTGTGACTCCCATTTTGTGATTGAGCAGTGAGCTCTAGGCTATTGGCCTTTTTGCATGTGCAGACCCCATTTATGTACACTTACTATCTGCAGTGGTATCATCTGATTGTGGGTAAGGTTTCCCACCATGGTTTTTCCCCTTACAGGGTTTCCACATACAAATATTGGTGTCATGTGTTGTGGATGACTTTATGTTTATGTTTCATGCATTAATCCTTACCGGTATAGCAATTTATTGTTAACACTGTCTACCGGCATACTTAATCGGTTTACCGGTATTAAGCATTAAGTTGGTTAATACGTTTTTGGTTTGAATTTATTTGACAACTGATTCACCCCCCCACCCCCCCTCTCAGTTGTCTCCGGGACCCAACAATTGGTATCAGAGCTTAGTCCTCTTTTGCAGAAGTTTTAACAACTTGAGGAGATCCAATGTCTACTAATTATTTCAGGAAGGACAGTCCTAAACTTGATGGAACCAACTATGGGATATGAAAGATCAGAATGGAGACACATCTGAATTGCATTGGTAAAGACATCTGGGAAGTTACTAAGAATGGTTACACTGTTGTTGTAGCTGGCTAGACTGCTCCAACTACCTTAGCCAAAGATGAAGAGAATGATTGCAAAGCAAGAGAAGCACTTTTGAGCACATTATCAGATCAACAAATCATGAGATTATCAGATAGGTCTACTGCTAAAACTATTTGGGATCATTTGGAAACACTGAATGAAGGAGATTCCATAGTCAAAATTGCAAAACTTGAAAGCTTCCGAGTCAGGTATGAACATCTGAAAATGGAAGAAGATGAAAGGATTTATGCTTTTATGGAAAGAGTAAATGAAATTGTTTTGGGTATTTAAATGTTGTGGAGGAACCTTGAGTGAGGATGAAATTGTTTCAAAAATCTTAAGAGGTTTGCCACCAGCATATAAAATGAAGGTTACTGCCATAAATGAATTGAGAACAATGCCTAATACATCAGTAACTAGGGATACATTGATTGGAAAACTTTCAGCCTTTGAAATTGAGGAATTTAGTCCTGTTGTTATAAAGACTGATTTGGCCTTTAAAGCATCAACATCATCTGCTCCATCATTTGACAAATCAGACTGGAGAGCCTTTTATGCAAGAGAACTTGAAGAAACCAAAAAGGAGAATGAAGAGCTTGAAGAACTTGAAGCACTATTTGCAAGGAAAATGCCAAAAGGTCCAATTGGAAGTAAGTATGAAGGTAAAGCACCCTTTAAATATTTTAATTGCAATAAGATTGGTCATATGGCTTCAAGATGCCTTGATAGACATGCTAGACTAAGAGAAGAAGCTAGAAGAACATACAAGCCTAATCCTGAATATCAGAGATACAAATTTAAAAAGAACAAAGACAAATCTTGTTACATTGCTGATGAAGGTGTGACTGATGATTCTGATGAGGATCCAGTAGACAATGGATGGGTTTTTGTTGCTATAACAGAAGATCAACCAACACCCACCGCTCAACCGATAGAACAAGCCCTAGCAGCTTAAGTTGAAACAAAGGATGAATGGATTATTGACTCAGGATGCTCACATCATATGATTGGAGACAAAGATAAATTCTTGAACTTTCAAGAATACAATGGAGGTTTAGTAAGATATGGAGATGACAAAGCCTGTTTAATCAAAAGTAAGGGTTCAATATCTCTTGATGGTAAACATAACACTGACAATGTCTACTATGTTGAAGGATTAAAGCATAATCTTTTAAGTGTTGGTCAATTAGTTGAGAAGGGATTTCAGTTACAATTTAAAAATGCAAAATGCAAAATCATGAATAGAATTGGTTTGGAAATTGCAACCCGTAATCAAACTAGAGGCAATATCTTTCATTTGAATAACAGTGAAAAGGCATGCTTAATTGCACATATAGATGAAAGTTGGTTATGGCATAAGAGACTATGTCATGTAAACTTTGATTGCATGGTAAAAATCAGTACTTCTAAGGTAGTTAGAGATCTACCTAAAATTGTGAAACCTCAGAATACAATTTGGAAGGAATGTCAATTTGGAAAACAAGTTAGAGCTAGTTTCAAAAGTATTCCAGAAAAATCCAATAATGCTCTTGATTTAATTCACACTGATTTATGTGGTCCAGCTAGAACTAGAAGCTTACAAGGTGATAGATATTTCATGCTAATTATTGATGATTATTCTAGAACGTGTTGGGTTACTTTTTTCAGAGAGAAATCAGAAGCACCTAGTAAGTTCAAACTATTCAAAGCAACGGTTGAAAATGAAACCGGTAAGAAAATCAAATGTTTAAGATCAGATCAAGGAGGAGAATTCACATCTAAGGACTTTAATACATTCTGTGAAGTGAATGGAATCAAAAGACAGTTATCAGCACCTCGGACACCACAACAGAATCGAGTTGTTGAAAGGAAAAACAAAACTATCTTGGATGCAACTAGAAGTATGTTATCAGAAGCAAATCTACCACATGTGTATTGGAGAGAGGCAGTTAGCATTGTTGTCTATACATTCAACAAAGTTCACATCAAAGGTGAAACCGGTAAGACCCCTCATGAACTATGGTTTGGTAATACTCCTACTCTTAAGTATTTCAGAATTTTTGGAAGTAAATGTTATATTAGAAGAGATGAGTATATTGGTAAATTTGATCCTAAAAGTGATGAAGGAATATTTCTTGGTTATTCATCTAAGAGCAAGGCATATAGATGTTTTAATAAAAGATTGCAGAAAATTGTTGAAAGTACAAATGTAAAGATTGATGAACAATTCAGAGGAACTTCAAGGTATATAGACTCTGAACCGGCAACAGAAATTGTGACAAATGAATCTATACTGAATCCACCGGTACAGAATGAAGATCCAGTTACCCCAGTATCATCAGAAGTTTCCACAATAATTGAAGAACAACAACAAACTAAGACACCCCGGTATGTAAGATTGAATCATTCTGAAGATCAGATAATTGGAAACAAATTTAAGGGAGTTATGACAAGAGGAAGATTGACAAATGAAGAGGTATGTCTTATTTCTCAAATTGAACCATCATCTATTAATGAGGCATGTGAAGATAAATTTTGGATTAAAGCTATGGAAGAAGAATTAGGACAAATTGAAAATAATAATACTTGGACATTAGTTCCCCGACCTAAAAATAAAAATGTAATTGGAACTAAATGGGTATTTAGAAACAAACTTAATGAAGATGGTAACGTTGTCAGAAACAAAGCAAGACTAGTGTGTAAGGGATATTCTCAGAAAGAAGGAGTTGATTACAATGAAACCTTTGCACCGGTAGCCAGAATTGAGGTAGTTAGATTATTCTTGGCTTTTGCAGCTCACAAGGATTACACAGTTTATCAAATGGATATTAAATGTGCATTTTTTAATGGAGATCTTGAAGAAGAAGTATATATTGAATAACCTGATGGATTTTCTTTGACATATGACAATGATATGGTTTGTAGGTTAAGAAAAGCTTTGTATGGTTTGAAACAAGCCCCAAGAGCTTGGTATGCAAGGTTGGATAAGTATCTTTTAAAGATTGGTTTTACTAAAGGAAATGCAGATAGCAACTTATACTACAAAGTAACTAATGATGACATCTTGATTATTGAAATATTTGTTGATGATATAATCTTTGGAGGAGAAAATGGATTATGTAAGGAATTTTCTCTTGAAATGCAGCAAGAATTTGAAATGTCTATGATTGGAGAAATAAAATTCTTTTTAGGTTTGCAAATTTCTCAGACTGATAAAGGTATATTTTTGAGTCAATCCAAGTACTTGAAAAAATTACTAAAGAAATTTGGGATGGAGAACTCTAAACCGGTAAGCACACCTATGACTACAAATGACAAATTATCTCAAAGGAATGAATCTACACCTGTTAATCCAACTAGATACAAATCTATGATAGGAGTTTTACTATATTTGACACAAACCAGGCCTGATATTATGAATGCAGTATGTATTGTTTCTAGATTTCAGAGTAATCCTAGGAAAAATCATGAATCAGCAGTGAAAAGGATTTTCCGGTACTTACAAGGCACAACAAATCTTGGATTATGGTATCCTTAAGATGAAAATTTTGACCTATGTGCATACACAGATGCAAATTGGGCAGGAGATATAGATGATAGAAAAAGCACCACTGGAGGAGCATTCTTTCTTGGAAAGAGACTAGTTTCTTGGTTGAGTAAGAAACAGAGTTGTACATCTTTATCAACAGCTGAATTAGAATATGTTGCAACAACAACAAACTGTACACAGGTATTATGGCTTAAGCAAATGTTGAAAGACATAAAGGTAAAATGCAAGGAACCTATTACTATATATTGTGATAACACTGCAGCAATTGATATATCTAAGAATCCGGTATTACATTCTAAAACAAAATATGTTTCTATCAAACTGAATTTTCTAAGGGAAAAAGTTGAAGAAAATGAGATAAAACTGGTTTATGTGAATACTAAAGAACAACTTGCAGATATTTTCACAAAACCTTTGCCTAAGGAGACTTTTGAGTATCTCAGAGATTAGCTTGGAGTCATACCACTACCAGTAGAGACTTAGACAGTTGATGATTGTCATCAATCGGCATAATTAAATGGAAAAATCTTTTATCTCGGTATTTGATGAGGAAGCTACTTCTGAGGGGGAGTAGTTGGTATATTAAATTGATTGGTATTTTGTATAAACTTGACTTTTTGTGACTTTGGCATCTGATGTCAAAAGAAAAGAGATATCTATGGAAAAACACATTATCCTTTTGGGGAGAGATTTTGAAAAACACATTTGAAGAGAAATTGGTATGAGAGATTGGTATTATTACTCCCAGGGGGAGAAATGGAGATTGTTGGTTTTTATATTTGGCATTTCTGTTTTGGCACTTTGATGGTTTTTCCATCTTGTGTTGCTATCAATGCCAAAGGGGGAGATTGTTGGTATTTTGGTATGGTTTTGTCATTGATGTCAACACCTACTAATACACCTACTTTGGAGATCCAACAACATTCACTGGCAAGCAGTAAACTGTGCAACAATTACTGGTATATGGTTCACCGACAAGATATATTGTTCACCGGTACCTAGAATGATATGGAAGACACTTGGTAATGTCAAAGACATCATGTGGACACTTTATTTTGAAGAAATAATCATTGGTATATTCATATTTGCATATTTGCTTTTACCGGCAAATAGGTCCAGGTTATCTAGGGTTACACTGGCAGGTTTATCTTTTCCAGATCAGCATGGCACGCTATGGAGATGATTTATTATTGTTGTAAATGCATTAAGCCGACATGTTCAATCGGTTATTGCATCGGATATTATATTGTTTGTAAAATGTTTTTATTGTAATGTCTTGTAGAGCCGACCTACTAAAATTGGTCTTAGGGTATGGTATAAATGTAAGATCTTATTTGTAAGATCAAGCGTGGAATGCGAAAAAGAATTAAGTGAAGGTATATGCGAGATCAAGCAGGGATATACACGAAGACATCATTTGAAGGTGAAGTTAGGTTTTTGTAGAAGCATATCAACATTACACCGGTACTGAATCCAGCATATGAAGATGCTATTTTGTGCAGTACATTCTTATTGGATTTAACCATCCAACTGTAGTCAGTGTGACTCCCATTTTGTGATTGAGTAGTGAGCACTAGGTTGTTGGCCTTTCTACATGTGCAGACCCCATTTATGTACATTTACTATCTGCAATAGTATCATCTGATTGTGGGTAAGGTTTCCCACCGTGGTTTTTCCCCTTACAGGGTTTCCACGTACAAATATTGGTGTCATGTGTTGTGGATGACTTTATGTTTATGTTTCATGCATTAATCCTTACCGATATAGCAATTTACTGTTAACACTGTCTACCGACATACTTAACTGGTTTACCGGTATTAAGCATTAAGTTGGTTAATAAGTTTTTGGTTTGAATTTATTTGACAACTAATTCACCCTCCCAACCCCTCCTTCCCCACCCCTCTAAACATTTTTGACCATTTATTGTCCCCCCATCTTTGTGCACTTACCTTGAGCCATCACTAAGGCCTATATCAAGGAGAGCTATATCTTAGAGCCAAAGTTAACAAAAGCCCAAGTAGACAATTATGTTCATGTTGGTGCAACAAATGTGGAAGGGATATTTTCATAGAATCCTTTATCCACCTTAATTGAGTTTGAAACTATCATATTAGTTGTTAGAGAAGGTTTTGTTATCAATTGTTTAGATGAGTTCAAAATGGTGCTTAACACTCAAGGAAAGGTCTAATGTGGGTTTACAAAGGAATACATAAAAAATATGATAAATTCACTCTTTTTTCTTACTGAGGAATATTGTAGCATAGGGCCTTGTCAAGATGAATGAAAAGGAGCTTGAAGAGGTACACGAGATTAATTTTAGTGGCAACAACTAGAGTTTCTTTGTCTTACATATGCTATGGGTTAAATCAAATGTATCTAAATAGTGTATGATCGACATCTTTGGTATATCATGTTTTGTATGCCTCTCTTTTGATCACAATAAATATTTTTATAAAAACAAGTGATGCATTGCATCTAATTCCTTTTGGTAAGATATGTAATACATTACTGGGTTTAAAGTGTTATTGTTAGAATAAGTAATTTACCAATACTATTAATATAATGAAAATTTAATAAATCACTTAACATTTTAGAGATGAACTTGTTGAACTACTTTCAAAGATTTGCTTCTAAATGATGTTTGAAAATTAAAATAAAAGAATTTAATTTAGCAAAAGTTAGAACAATATTACAAATGTTAATCAAAGAGAGGCAATGCCAAATGAGAATTAAGGCTCTAAATATGGTGTGATTTAATAATTATATTTGAACATGAATGCATTTAACTTTAAATTGATAAAAGATGTTAGGATATATAAATATAGCATTTTTTGAGTAATGTATGAATCAAATAAATATAAAATAGATTAAAAATAATAATTATTCATTTTCCTTAATAAATTATTGATTTGATTTTGCTTGGTAATGGGCCGAAGTTGAATTGCTTTTGACTGGAGCTAGAACCAAGGAGACCACATTTTTGAGGGGCCTCATCCTCATATTTATTCGGAAATAACACCCTTATATCTCCTTGTGTTGTCATGTCTTCCACGTCCAGACATCACCTTAACTCTCCATTGCCTATGTGTGGGACACATGGGGTTTGAGTAGACTCAAACCCAATACCTCCCATGTAGGAGGCTCACAGCTAACCGTTGCGTTGTGGGGTCATCCCAATAAATTATTGATTTTATTACTGTTAATTTTTAAAATATCTCAAAACTAATATATGTTAATTTTATTTATTTTATTATTGATTATTTTAATCACAATTTTTCATATTTTCTTAATTTCACCTTTTCAATAAATTAAATTGACTCATATATGATTGATGCAGGAGCATCCAAGGGTGTAGGGCAATCCTGCATCTTCCAAAATATTGTTATGTTTATTTTTTATTATGGTTAGGTGGTTAAAAATAAATGCAAGCATATAGGTCTCCATGTACCTAGGAAAGTGCCCAAGGGGACACAAGGGGTGAAAATTATTTAATATTTGTGGCTTATGTTCAATGGCAATTGTAATTTTCAGCAAAGGGCATATTTTAATATCATTTATAATGTTAAAATCATAAAAAGACCCTTCTTGGCATGGGAAAAAGGAAGGGAAGGAGTCATGCACTCATACTTATGGAATGTTTACATAAAAATGCGAAAAGACACAATTTTAGGCACCCACTTTGGAAAATTGAAAAGATGCCTTTTAGGAGGCCTCCTAAGGATGTTGAAAGGTCATCTATTGTCTTTGTGTTCTTTTTCTTGACAACCATGTGTTATTCACCAAAAGGGGGAGTGGGATTTCCAAGAGGTGCAAGAATGCTATAAAAGGAAGGCTTGGGCTAGTTGTTTAATCATCCAGAGAGTGGATCATTGAGAGTTGATCCAAGGTTGAGTGGATTATCTATACTGGTGTGGATCATTCAAAGTGGAGTTGAGAAGAATCCTCCTTCATTTGAGAGTTGAGTTGTAGTTTTGCTTGTAGGTTTGGTAAAGTCCATGAGGCTAAGCATTATAATTTCTCAATATTTGTGTTTTCTTTATATTGAAGTAACATAAAATCAATTATTTTTATTCTTGCAATTTATATGCAATTTTATTTGTTATGTTATGCATGAATCTTGGGTGGAGTAACCCTCATATAGTGTAAAAGAGCATGTCTTTTGAGTGTGTTAGAGGAGTCCCCTACTTTATTTGGTGTTGAAGCCACAAGATCCTGAGAGTGGAGAGAATATGTCATGACCTACAGGCAAAGGAATCTTGAAGGTGTCTCAAGAAAACCCTATAAAGAGTTTGTTGTAGGTGAGAGGAGACTTGTAACTACAGAGAGCTTAAGTCTTAGAGGGACTTGTTGCGTGGATGACCTATGACTGTAGAGGGTAGAGAAGGAGGTAGAAGGACGTGAGAGTCTCTAAAGAAGATGATGAGTTCAAAGAGGGGGATGAGCTAGGTCATGAGGAGACCCATGATAATCTCATTTTGGGAAGAAGTGGAGATCAGGAAGCTTTGTGAAGAATTAAAAAAGATTGAAATTAGAATGGAAAAGAATTATTTTCCTAATTATGTTGTGATTTCAGGAAATAATAAAGAAGTAGAAGATAATGATTTTGCAATAGAGACATGTCTGTTGGAAGGCATGAAAGAAAACAATTAAGAGGAGATAAGTGTAGCAATGGTTGAAAACAAAGAAGAGACGAATGAGATTAGAACAATTTTAAGAGGTTGCAACAAATAGAGAAGCTAAGATGAGAGTTAGAAGGCCCAAAATTTGACAAGTGGGAAAAGAGGAGAATAAATTTCAATGGAAAGAAGAGATGAAGAACATCGACAGATTGTTAGAAGGAAATTGGACAAACGAACCTGAGTAGCTGAATGGTGTATTGAAAAATAAAGGAAAGGATGTTGGAGAAACAAAAGAAAAGAAAATAATAGCTAATGTGTTGTTATTGTTAATGTTGCCTGAGGGCTGTTAGTGTAAGGGCCAACACCCTTGTTTTTGTTGCTTACTAATATAAAAAACAAAAGAAAATAAGGCAAAACTTGAGAGTTTTGAGTTTGATCATTTGAGATGATAAGAGCTGAAGAGTGTGAACAAGAGCATGTAATAGATACATACATACATACATACATACATGTGAAGATGAAAGGATGCAATAGATTTTGATATAGTTGAAGGAAAGTTGGTAAAGGTAAAGGAGTGCAAAGATGAAGATATGGAAATCTTTAATTTCCATAAAGTCATTCGTATTGACTTGTGTGTGGATGAGTGGGCAAAAATATTTTGGTCGACGTGGTTGGTTTATAGTGGGTTAGATTCCATGAAGGAGAAGAGAAGAGGAGAAATATTTTTGTGACGAAGGATGGTAAATGGTGGGTGAAAATCCACCAAAGGAGAGAAGAGTAGTCAATAGATTTGTAGGAGAAAGATGACTAGTGTTTTGATGAGATGTTGGAAGAAGAGGAAAAAGAAATGATTTTGTGTGCACTTGTCACAGTGGCTCTACCATCCAACTCCATTTTGTGAGACCAATCTCACAAAGATTTCCTACCCCGAGTGTCTAATGTAGGAGAATCCAAGAGTGTAGGGCAATCCTGCATCTCCCAAAATATTGTTATGTTTATTTTCTATTATGGTTAGGCGGTTACAAAGAAATGAAAGCATATAAGGTCTCAATGTACTTAGGAAAGTGCCCAAGAGGGCATAGGGGGTGACAATTATTTAATATTTGTGGCCTATGTTCAATGGAAATTCCAATTTTCAAGAAAGCACACTTTTTTCCATAATTTATAATGCTAAAATCATAATAATACCCTTCTCGGCATGGGGAAAAGGAAGGGGAAGAGTCACACTCTCATATTTATTGAACGATTACATAAAAACGGGAAAACAAACCTTTTTAGGCACCCACTTTGGAAAATTGAAAATACACCTTTTAGGGGTCTTCCTAGGGAAGTTGAAAGGTCATCTATTGGCTATGTGTTTCTTTTATTGATAGCCATGTGTTATTCACCAAGAGAGGGAATGAAATTTCCAAGAGGCACAACAATGTTATAAAAGGGAGGCTTGGGCTAGTTGTTTGATCATCTAGAGTTCGGTGGATCATTGAGAGTTGATCTATAGTTGAGTGGATCATTGAGAGTTGATCCAAGGTTGAGTGGATTATCTAGAGTAGTGTGGATCATTCAAAGTGGAGTGAAAAAATGAAGTTGAGAAGAATTCTCCTTCATTTGAGAGTTGAGTTGTAGTTTTGCTTGAAGTATAGGTAAAGCCCATGAGGCTAAGCATTGTAATTTCTGAATCTTCGTGTTTATTTATATTGAAGTAATAGAAAATCAATTATTTCTATTCTTGCAATTTCTATGCAATTTTATTTGTTATGCTATGCATTAATCTTGGGTGAAGTAACCCTCATATAGTGTAAAAGAGCATGTATTTTGGGTGTGTTAGAGGAGTCTCCTACATTAATGATTGAAAAAATTGCATTCATTGGCCCATAAACCTTGAAATAAAAAATAATGTCATGAACCAAATATGATAATAAATATAATAAAAAGTGACCTAGAATAAGTTTTCTCTATTAACTTTTTATGATCAAAATGAAAAAAGTTAAATGATTATATAGTTTACCTCAAACTAATATTAATGTTTGCAACTATTATCCAATAGAATGTGCAAGCTCGCTCTCTCTCTCTCTCTCAATATATTCATGAAATATAACATTTAAGTGTAAGTCACATTTAAGAATGTCTTTTTCCTTTCTTATACTTTAAGTTATATTTCATGTATATATTGGTTGGATGTTTGAGAGTGGTTTCAAATCTGTAGGAGTTATGATGTATATTCTAGTTTTTAGATGATCATTTAAATTTTTAGACTTGGTCAAATTTTAGTAATCAACATGCTTCTATCAACATTCTCTCACTCTCTTTATGCCACTATCTTTATCTCCCCCTAACTCTAAACCTATAGATCTCTCTCTATCACTCTTCCTCTATACCATTTCTACCTCTCTCTATCTCACTCTCTCCTCTCAACCCTAAGATCTAACACTACCTCTTTACCTCTCTTTCCAACCCTTCACTCTACTATATGTTTTCTCTCTCCCTTTTTACATAGCTCCCCCTCACTACCTTTATTTCTCTAGGTCTCCACCACCTTCTCTCCCTTTGTACCTCACATTCATTCCTTACCCCCATCTCTATCCCTTCCTTGCTCTCTCTTCTTCTCTCTCCCGCTCTTATTGTTTCTCTCCCCTCTCTTCATTCTCTTGATCATTACTTCTTCCTCCCACCCTCTATCTCTCTCCATCCCTAGGTATCTCCTTCACTCTATCTTTACCTCTCTATATCTCCATCCCTACATCATTACCAACCTTTCTCCCCATCTATCTCTCTCATCTCTATCTTCCCCCTAGGTCTCTCACCCCTCTCTCCCCAACCTCTAGGTCTCTTCACTCTCTAGTTATTTACCTCCCTCTCCATATTTCTCCCTATCTCCTTACCCATCTTTCTCTCCTTATGAACATCTCTCTCTCCTTCACCTCTCTAATTCTCCCCTCTCTAGGTCTCTCCCACCATCTCTCCTTCTCTACCTTGCCTCCCTTCCTCTCTCCTCATCCCTATGTCTCTCCCTCCCTCCATATATACCTCTCTCTACCTCTCCCTCCCTATCTCATTACCCACCTCTATCCCCCTCTATCTCTCTCACCTCTATATCTCTCCCTAAGCTCTAGGTTTGTCACCTCTAGGCAAAGAGAGCCCAAGCGAGAGAGAGGGGGGAAGGGAGATTGAGGGAAAGAGAGGAAGAGACCCGAGAGAGAGGGGGGTTGATGGAAACAGAGTGAGAGACTAGAGAGAGGAAGGGATGGAAAGAGAGGGAGAGACCAAATAGAGAAAGTGAGAGAGATAGAGGGAGTAGGGAGGGGTTGATGGAAAGAAAGGGAGATACCAAAGAGGGAGAGGGAGAGGGAGAGAGAGAGAGAGAGAGAGAGAGAGAGAGAGAGAGAGAGAGAGAGAGAGAGAGAGAGAGAGGTTGATGGAAAGGGATATGTGGAGGTGGGAAAAGTGAGACCGGGTGACTAGGACCTATTCCCACTTTAGCCAACACATTGGGAATACGAAAGAGCCTAGGGAGATAGATCACTTTGGCTACTTCTTGTGAAAAATGGAGAGCCAAGGACTATCTCTTAGGGTTTGTATTCCTCTTGTTGCAAATGATGAGAAAAACTAGGGTTTGAATGATCAAAGTAGGCTAGGAGATAAAGAATGAAGCATAAATAAACTCAGAATTGCACAAACTTGCAGATTTGAAACTGAGATATTGAAAGCATGAAAGGGGGAGGATTTTGGATGTGTACCCGATGCTGCAAACTGAGCCAAACTGTCCAAGACCAGGGTGCCACACCACTGTCCTTGAGAATCTGACAGAGAGTTGCAACTGGAAAGATGGAACTTGAAGGTCTTGAACCTGAAACCTCTTGAAAATGATAGATTTTGAGGGGGACCAACACGTCATGCCCCTATCCTAGGTAGGACCAGGGCGCCACACCCCTGTCCTTGATAGTTTTCTGCAAATTTGAGACTTCTGGGTGGTTCCAGTGCCTTTTCCTGATCTGAAACTGTCTCTAGGTACCTGTTCCTGCACCTGCAACTGAAAAGGGAAGGTTTGAGTGGCTATATAGGGTTTTGCCTCATCAAACCCCTGTGTTGGTGATTTCCACCTCCACAAATAGCCGATAATGCGTGTGCTAGAACCTTGTGTGTATGCAAGATCCTAAAATGAAAGAAACTAGAGCTACCCTATGCATGAAAGTAAACCCTACATGTATATGTGAATGTAAATGACAATGATTCAAACCAAATATGCTAAATGATCTAAAGCATGAATGTAAATGTGCAAATTGGTGTAAAGAAGCTCATACAAAGACATGAAAATAACAAGAAATCATACCAATCCTTAAGGGAGAGATATTGCCACTAGATCTCCTATTACTCTTCAATGTCTTCAAGGCTCCTAATTGATGATGAATGCTTGATGAAATTTTGTTGAATGTTGTTGAAGACTCCGCATAGGCTTGTCTTTCACTACATAGAAGACTTCTTATGCTTGCTTTGCTGAAAACTCCTTTAGATTCAATAGATCTTCGATACCTTCAAATGAAGAAAGAAAACTCTTATGTATGAAACCCTCGATCTTAATTTTGACATAATTTCATCTTTAGGCCAACCTAGGAATTGAATTTCCCGCCAATCTTTTGGGGTTAAGCATTATAATATCATAGGATTGTGCTCCCGAAATTTCGGGAAAAAAGCCGAGGACCATGTGCACTCCTACCACAGTCTGACCACCTTTTCACCAAATTTTCAGGGTCGTTAGATATGATGATATTAGAACAAATCCCAAAGTTACAAATGATTTCGAGGTGTTTTGATATGCGGAATCGAGCCTTAAAGGTTGAAATAGGACATAATTAGGGTTTATGATTAAATGATTTATTGAAGGAATAAAATGAAAAGGGGCACACTTAGGATAAAGGGCCCAACTTTATAACATGCAAAGTGATGAAACATGAATTTAGATTAAATTAAATTAATTAATTAAATGCTTAAAGGGAAATTAGAAATGCAAGATGCAAGACACACTAAGGCGGGTGCTAACCTAAGTGTGAAATTGTACCACCCTAGCAAGGGAGTACAATTTATGACACTACATTTAGCCCCCACTTTGGTGGTCATATGACACTACATGCATATGCAAGCTAAAGTAAAGAAAAGTAAACATTCATGAAAAAGGATATATCCACAAGTTGTCAGATGAAGCCCCTAGCGGTATCTGTAGTACACAGTTAGGATTCGCACCCTACAAAAACATATGTTAGATAAAATCACAAAATCACCTTTATGCTTACTAAGGAAGGTGATGAAAATTCAAGGGTAGTTATATGCCCCCCCTGTTTCAGCTTGCTAACTTTAGTGAGTTGAAACAGGGTATCATGTTTACCACATCGAATTGTGAAAGAATATTGATGACAAATGCTCACAAGAATATTTGATACAAGATCAAAACTAATGGAGAATCATTTGGTAAGAAAGAGGACTAAACCTCAATTCCAACACAACAAAGAGTGTGAGGATTTGAGAGCTCTCTAGCACAAGATGAAAGATTTAAATGGAAATAAATACAACTCCATAAAGGAAATTGGAAAAGAATGGAGGATTGAAATGACATCAAAGAGAGATTATTTATAGAAACACTCTTCTAAAAGAAGGAAAGAGATCCTCATCAGGGATATACATGTGCACAAAATAGAAGGGTTTATTATAAAATATACTACTCAATGAAGAAAAGAAATTGATGAATGATCAAAGACTTCCAACACCAAGGAGGAGGTCCCAATTAAGGATATGTACTTAAGATCCCCATTAGGGATTCTTGTTCCAATATGAGAAAAGGAATTCAAATATGAATACAACTCTACAATCAATAAGAAATCCTTATAGAAGATGCTACTTCACAAAGGGGAAATTTTAATCTCAAGGAGAGATGTTTGAAATCACTCTTGCCCCCTATATATAGGGAGAAGAGATGAGATAGAAATAGGCTATTATGTTGCTTCCAAAAGTATGATTGCATGTGAAAGTGTACTATCATGAATGACAATGAGCCCCCAGTAAATAAGCTACCAATGTCACATAATGATGAGCAACATAATAGCCATTAATGTTATTTAAAGACATGATAGATTGAATGAGGTATTTGAATATGACATGTTAAATGCTCTACTATAAGTGAGATTAAAAACATGTATAAGATGATGAATGTTAAAAAGTCTTTAGAAAGAGAGAAGTTTATAGGAGAAGAATAGGCCACTAAGTCATACTTTTCTTGCACACAAGAAATCTTAGGAGAGGGATAAGTGTAATTCATTAGAGCCTTATTCCTGAAGAAGGGATTTCAGATCGGGTGACTAGGACCTAATCCCACTTTAGCCAACACATTGGGAATATGAAAGATCCTAGGGAGATAGATCACTTTGGCTACTTCTTATGAAAAAGAGAGAGCCAAGAACTATCTCTTAGGGTTTCTATTCCTCTTGTTGCAAATGATGAGAAAAAATAGGGTTTGAATGATCAACTAGGCTAGGAGATAAATAATGAAGCATAAATGAACTCGGAATTGCACAAACTTGCATATTTGAAACTGAGATATTGAAAGCATGAAAGGGGGAGGATTTTGGATGTGTACTTGATGCTACAAACTGAGCCAAAATGAGCAGGACCAGGGTGTCACGCCACTGTCCCTGAGAATCTAACAAAGAGTTGTAACTGGAAAGATAGAATCTGAAGGTCTTGAACCTGAAACCTGTTGAAAATAACTGATTTTGAGGGGGAATAGGGAGCCACACCCGTGTCCTAGGTAGGACCAGGGTGCCACGCCCATTTTGTTGACAATTTTCTATAGATTTGAGACTTCTGGGTGGTTCTAGTGCCTTTTCCTGATCTGAAACTGTCTTCGGGTACCTGTTCCTGCACCTACAACTGAAAAGGGAAGGTTTGGGTGGCTATATAGGGTTTTGCCTCAGTCAAAACCCTGTGTTGGTGATTTCCACCTCCACAAATAGCTGATAATGTACTGAAAATGTGTGTGCTAGAACCTTGTGTGTATGCAAGATCCTAAAATGAAAGAAACTAGAGCTATTCTACACATGAGAGTAAACCCTACATGTAAATGTGAATGTAAACGATAATGCTGCAAACCAAATATGCTAAATGATCTAAAGCATGAATTTAAATGTGCAAATTGATGTAAAGAAGATCATACAAAGACATGAAAATAACATGAAATCATACCAATACCCAAGGGAGAGATATTGCCAATAGATCTCCTATTACTCTTCAATGTCTTCAAGGCTCCTAATTGATGATGAATGCTTGATGAAATGTTATTGAAGACTCCACATAGGCTTATCTTTCACTACATAGAAGGCTTCTTATGCTTGCTTTGCTGAAAACTCCTTTAGATTCGATTGATCTTCGATACCTTCAAATGAAGAAAGAAAGCTCTTATGTATGAAACCCTAGATATTAATTTTGTCATAATTATGTCTTAAGGACGACCTAGGAATTGAATTTCCCACCAATATTTTGGGGTTAAGCATTATAATATCATAGGATTGTGCTCCCAAAATTTCAAGAAAAAAGACGAGGACCATGTGCACTTTCGCCACTATCTGACCAACTTTTCACCAAATTTTTAGGGCCATTAGATATGATGATATTAGAGCGAATCCAAAAGTTACAGATGATTTCAAGGTGTTTTGATATGATAAATCGGGCCTTAAAGGTTGAAATAGGACGTAATTAGGGTTTATGATTAAATGATTCATTAAAGGAATAAAATGAAAAGGGGCATGCTTAGGGTAAAGGGCCCAACTTTATAACATGTAAAGTGATGAAACATGACTTTATATTATATTAAATTAATTAATTAAATTCTTAAAGGGAAATTAGAAATGCAAGATACACACTAAGGCAGGTGCTAACCTAAGTGTGAAATTGTACCACCCTAGCAAGGGTGTACAATTTATGACACTACAAGATATATCAAAGAGAGAGAGGAAGGGATGGAAAGGGAGGGAGAGGCTAGAGGGAGAGAGAGAGATTAAGTGAGAGAGGGATGGAGGGGTTGAGGCAAAGAGAGCCCAAGTGTGTGTGTGTGTGTGAGAGAGAGAGAGGGGGGGTTGATGTAAAGAGGGATATACCAGGGAGAGAGCCTAGAGAGAGAGTCTAAGTGAGAGAGGGGGAGAGAGAGTGGGAGAGGGAGGGGAAGGTAGGGATTGAAGAAAAGAGAGGGAGAGACTTGAGAGAGAGAGAGATATCCCTACCTTTCTCCCTCCCTCTCTCTCACTTGGGCTCTCTCTCTCTCTCAACCCATCCCTTCCTCCCTCTATCTCTGGTCTCTTCCTCTCTTTCCATCAACCTCAGTCTCTCTCAACCCTTCCCTTCCTCCCTCCCTCTTTCTCTCTGGTCTCTTACTCATTTTCCATCCCTTTCTCTCTCTCTCTGATCTCTCCCTCTCTCTGTGAAAGGGTTGAGAGAGAGAGAGAGAGAGTGCCCAAGTGAGAGAGGGAGGGAAGGAAAGAGAGAGAGAGACTTAAGAGAGAGATCTCGAGTGAGAGGGGGGAAGGGATGGAAAAAGATAGAGGGAATAGAGAGAGAATAGCCTGAGAGAGAGGAAGGGATGGAAAGTGAAGGAGAGACCAGAGGGAGAGTGATACCAAGTGAGAGAGAGAGGGAGGGAGGGGTTGAGAGAGAGAGAGAGAGAGAGAGAGAGCCCAAGTGAGAGAGTGGGAGGGAGGAAGGGAGGGTTTGAGAGAGAGAGAGAGGGAGGAAGGGAGGGATGGTTTGATGGAAAGGGGTAAATATTAGTGAAAGAGCCTCGAGAGAGAGCCTAAGTTAGAGAGAGAGAGGGATTGAGGAAAAGAGGGAGAGAATTGAGAGAGAGAGAGAGCCCTACCTTCCCCCCTCCCTCTCACATGAGCTCTCTCATATCTAGTCTCTTCCTCTCTTTCCATCAAACTCTCTCTCTCTCTCTCTGGTCTCTCTTTCTATCCCTCCTCCCCTCTCTCTCTCTCAGGTCTCTCAATCTCTTATCCTTAACCCCTACATTCCTTCCTCCCTCTTTCTCTCTCTTAGGTCTTTCTATTTCCCTCCCTCACTCTCTCTATCTTGGTAACTCTCTCTCTCAAGTATCTCCCTCGCTATGAAGGGGTTGAGAAAGAGAGTGCTAGAGAGAGAGAGACCTATGAGAGAGAAATCTTGAGTGAGAGGGAGGAAGGGATGTAAAGAGATGAACAGAGAGAGAAGAGCCCAAGAGAGAGGGAGGAAGGGATGGAAAGATAGGAAGAGACCATAGGGAGAGAGACCGAGTGAGAGAGAGAGGGAGGGAGGAAGGGAGGAGTTGAGTCAGAGAGAGAACCAATGTGAGAGAGGTGGATGGAGGAAGGTAGGAGTTGAGGGAAAGAGAGGGAGAGACCTAAGAGAGAGAGAGAGAGAGAGAGAGAGAGAGAGAGAGAGAGAGAGATGTTGATGAAAAGAGAGGGAGAAACCACATAGAGAAGTTGATGCAAAGAGAGGGAGAGACTAGAGAGAGCCCATGTGTGTGTGTGTGTGTGTGTGTGTGTGTGTGTGTGTGTGTGTGTGTGAGTGTGTGTGTGCGTGTGAGAGAGAGAGAGACAGTGTCGATACGAGTATGTTGATTCTTGAAATTTGACTATCTAAATTTATATGAATATTCTAAAAATTAGAATCTATATTATAACTCCTAAAGATTTGAAACCACTCTCAAACATCTTGCCAATATATACATAAAATATAACTTCAAGTATAAGAAAATAAAAAGACATATACTTAAACATTATACAAATTGAAAAATAATTATACAGATCATTTGGCGTGCACCTTATTTGACGCACACCAAATGCATAATTTGCATTTTTTACATTTGGCTTGGTGTGCGCCAAATTGTCTTGCTTGGAAAACATCAAGCCTTAGGCTTGGATTTGCCTTGGACATCCTTCTCAAGCCCGAGATGTGTTTTTTAGCAAACATGCAAAATTTTCCAACATTTTTGTTCGTGCTCTTTGTC
Source organism: Cryptomeria japonica (assembly GCF_030272615.1). Taxonomy (NCBI): domain Eukaryota; kingdom Viridiplantae; phylum Streptophyta; class Pinopsida; order Cupressales; family Cupressaceae; genus Cryptomeria; species Cryptomeria japonica. The sequence goes on along the minus strand of NC_081406.1, from coordinate 628,730,974 downwards.
AAGTTTGCATGTGTTTCAATGCAAACAAAAATAAACACCATAGAATTGTTAAGCTCTCTCTTATCTATCTAGCCATATAATTATTTTTAATTTTTTATTATGTTAAGGTCTTCATCTCTAATTTCTTTTGTTAGTGTGTCTGTCTTTTGTCAAAAAGAAACATGTCGTATTTTGAGCATAGATTTTTACTTATTTATCAAATTTTGAAACAAATTACATTTTAGAAACTAGACTTCATTCTACATTAATTTTTATTTATTTTTTATTACTTTTTAAAAAAATTTGGGGGGAGCCCGCTCAAATTTATGTTTTTAAGATGTATCCACTTCGGTAATTTGTAAAGAATCATATATTCATAAAAAACAAATAGCCGAAAAAATTGGCATAAAATTCAATGTGTTAGCTAGCTTCTCACTGGAGTGATTTGCAAAATTCTAAAAAAAAGTTTTTAGGAGAACCACATTTAGTGCTAGGTTATGTTTTTTCTAATAAAAACATGAGCAATAAATGTGGTGCCCCTTTTTGAAAACCTTAATCTCCATTTTGAAAATAAATTAGTGGTTTAGAAAGTAGATTCAGAGCACTTCAACTCTTGTTCTTGTTGCATCTTCAAATTTCGAGTGCACCTATCTTCAATTTCTCATTGAAGTTCAGACTTTAATGATTTCATTAAAAAAAACCGCATCTTAAGACCCCGTTTTGGTCCTCCCATCTTTGTGCACTTACCCCATTAGTCTTCCTTTTGTGGTAAGAACTAAAATAATTATATATAAAAGGGTGTGACTCCCATTGACACTCTTATGTGTAGAAAAATAATGGTAAAGAAGTAAGCCTTAATGTCAAAAACTATGGGTTGCAAGTGGACATTCATACCATAAAGAGAGCCTTATAGATTTTGTAATAGTGGACAAGCTCTATAATTATAATTACATTATCTTGATATCTCATATAATATTTTTTTTAAATAAACTATTCTCATTAAACTAATTGTCATAAAATCATTCTTTATAATTATAAATGTATAAGATTTTTTCAAATGTTCTTTCTATTTTTATTAATACTTTTTAAAACCAAAATTTTAAAATTATTTTAATATCTACAAAATAATTTAACAATTATTTAATTATACATTTAAATATTTTTAATTTAATCATTAGAAAAAAAATATTTATTGTTACTATAGCATTTATATTATATTATATTATAATTATTGATAGTATTTTATTAAAGTGAGATTTATAGTTAATATTGCATAAATATAATTAAAATAAAAAATCTTAGGATAATGATTCAAAATTAAGTTTAAGGTTAAGTTGTTTATTATTATTATTGTAGTTACATAAATCTGTCCAGTTTAATTAAATGAATATTTCATATTTATTTGATTAAAAATCCACTAGCCAACAATTAATTAAATTAACATTTAATTAATTCATCTTCAAACATTCTCCTATTAATTAAATAAATTATTCTTGATTTATTTTAATTAATTCATTAAACTAAATTCACAATCGATTAAATGAATAAATCCTATTTATTTTATTTAATCCCCTTTCTTCTTTTAAATAAATTAAATAAAACATTTATTTAAATCATTAAATCCCCCACTTGCATTCTCCTAAAAATGCAACTTGCACCTATTTGTTGAAATAAATGAGTTTTATTTTAATAAAAATCCTATTTTCCCTCACCCACCAAATCCACTTGCAATCCTAATCTCTTTCTAGATTCTTCTAAACCCCTTCCTAATTAGCCTAATCTACCCCTTAATTATTGTCACATTCCTAAGAAACTTGAAGTCACTTCTCAAAGACTTCAAAGTCTTTGAAAAGCATTTAAGGCTTGATGTGTTCAACAAGCTAACCTTTAAAGTCTTCTAAACCACTAATGGCTCTTACATGACCATTTATGGTTAAATCCACTTGCACCCATGGTTAGGGACTTTGACCCCTAACTCAACCCTCATGTGACCCATGTGTCTCCTCAAGCATTTATTGTTTTGACCATGGTTATCCTCACTAACTCTTGCACAAGAGTTTATCCGTTGGATAAAAACATTATTCCTTGAATGATAAATTTATCCATTCAACTCAACCTTAACCTTACCTCCCAGGTTAACCCTCAGGTCATGTCAAGCATTTAATGCTTATTCCCTCTCCCCTCAACCCCTCTCATGTTGACACTTGTCATCTTGGGATTGGGTTGAAAGCCCTCACATGGATCTTAAACCATTCAATCCTGACCCTTGTTGAGATTACTCAATCTCAACCATCCATTTCTCCATTTTACCTATAAATAGAGCTCATTTCTTCATAATCCAGATCCCGAAAACTTGTATGCATTTACATTATAGTCATTTTTAGAGAAAGCATTTAGCATAAATCATTCATATTCTCTTTTGGCCTAAAATCAACACTAGCTAATTAGATAATCTCTCATTTTAGCTTTTGTTCACACTTGCATAGCATAGATTAATCATTTTCAATCTTGAACCTCCATAAGACATCCATAGTGCAAAAAGCTGTTGAGAGCTACACTAATTTGGAACATGGAGACGAGAGGAATAAGGAAGGAGAAACTACCATCATGGTAGAGAGCATATGGAGATATTTAGTTACATTTTATAGATTCATTAAGCTTTTTATTTGTTTTGTAGTGTCTTTCTTGATATGCTTGCTTAGGATAGTGTTTTCCATGTGATTTCTAACACTAACAAATTGGTTTCTTGTTGTTTATATTTGGTTATCATAACTAATCCTTCCATTTTGCAGACCATCATTTGGTGAACCTGACGTGAATCGAAGAGCAACCTTTTTTCAGAAAAAAACTACTAATTTTTGAATGTTTTAATTGACACACAGGTCACACTTTTGTTCTCGCTTTAGCGCCATCACAACTAGGTATTTTAGCGCTATTGTTCCCACTAATAGCGCTATTGTCCCCAAACCAACTCTTTCGTTTCTATTATAGCGCTATTGACCCTCAAGTAGCGCTATTGTTATAGTATTAGCGCTTTTGACTCTGTGTTTGATAGAGGTAACTCTGTTTGACAGCGGTTCTTTTAGCGCTATTGTCCTTTTATTTTGTATACTAGCACTTCTTTTAGCTCTATTGTATTTTATGTCGCGCTTTCGTGTTAAATAGTGCTTCTGTTCTCACACAGAGCAACGCTATTGTAACAAAGAGTTGTAAAAAAAATACCTTGTAACCGAAAAACCAAAAATTTGAGGCTTGTAGAAGCCCACCATGTATGCGGATTTTGCTACCTTGTTGTTTTTTTTGTGCAAGTTTGAACTAACCCCATTTTCTTAGGATTTTAGAAATTCACTTTCTTTTCTTGCAAGTTAAAATCAACCTCAAACTTCATTTTGTTAGAGTAAAGGTTTTAATTTAATCATGTTGATTAAATTACCTTTATTCCTCTCTTAAGATTTCACTTTAGTTTGCATTTGTGACATTTAATAATTATATTAATTATTAAATGTCTACCTATTAGGGTTTCTTTTAGGGTTGCACAATATCCTTTTATAAGGATTCATCATTGTAATTTATCTCTCTCTTGGATGAATACATTTTTCAACTTTCAGAGCACCCTTGCTTGTTTGTCTCCATCTCTTCTTTCTGTGACAGGTTATTTGCATGCAGGTGATCTTCGGGGTCTGTGAAGTTGGCTTTCTCAACTTCTACATGGTATCAGAGCTCTAGACCTGCTGCTTCCTGTTCGTCTTCTGAAGAATTTGGAGCTACGAGGATTAGATCTGACTTTCAGGTTTTGGTTGCATCAGATCTGTGTTTGTCTTCTATTTTTTATTTTGGAATAGGGGGTATTTTTTTTCGGTGCACTTTGAGCCCAAACGGACCTCACCGTTGAGCTTGTAGCGCCCAAAAACCCCTATTTCCATATAAAATTCGTCCGATTTGGACACAGTTGCTCCAGAAGGCAAAATTTTTATGCCCCAAGGCCGTACGGCCCCAGGGCACGCAGACCGAGGCAAAATCAAAAAAAAAAATATATAAAAAAAGCGGTTTTTTTGTTTAAAAAAAAGCGCAGCCAGTGTAAAACTGGGCGCAGCGCTTTTTTAAGGCCAGCACCACCGGTGCATAGCCCGGCGGCCACCGCCGCCGGTGGTAACCACCGGCCGCGGCCCGGTCCCCACTGCCGCGCCACCGGCGAAAACCGCCGCCACCCGCGCCGCCCGCACCCCGCCGGATCCAGCTGCGCCGCCCCTGCGCCGCCTCCGCGACGCCAGCTCCTGGTCACCCAGAGGACCAGGGGCCTATTTTTTTTAGCCCTTGAGGGCTATAAGAGCTTATTTGGGCCCTTTTTGGAGCAGTTTTACTAAATCGGGTATAACTCGGGCATTTTAGCTCGGATTTTCGAATGAAAATAGGCGTTGGAAAGCTGGTTCCGAGCCCGATCTAAAAGATGGAGATCTTTTTTTCTGATTTTTCCGTTTTGTAGTGTTTTTTGCCAGTCGAAGTCAGAACAAGTTTTTTGCACTCCAGGAGCCATATCTTTTGCATACGGACTCCGTTTTTCGAAAGCGAATAGGCGTCGAAAAGGTGGTTCTGTGCTCTTTCTAGATCTATCATGTATTTTTCCAGAATCTGCACCAGGTACATTTTATTCAGTACTTTGTGTTTTAACACATCTGTCACTTACTTGGACGTTTCAGACTTGGAAATAATTTGTTTGCATGGGATGGCTTCATTTGATCTGCTTTATCAGTATTAAAGTCATTTAGTCTCAGATTTGTTAATTTGAAGAGTTATCATGGGTTTTTCTACTCACCCTTCAGTTGTATTTCTAGAACGGGGTAATTATGAGTCATGGGCAAAGGGCATACTTACACACTGTAGGTGGCTTAATATTTTGCCTTATTTGTATGATCTCATACCTGAACCAGCAACTTTAGAGGGAAAAATAGCTTGGGATATCATTAGAAATCACGTAGTAGGAGTTATTTTGTCTAATGTTGATTCTAACACTGTGTGGGCTATATCGGGCATTGATTGTCCTCACTCACTTTGGACACGTCTTTGGGAGATCTATGGAGACCCCAGTCTTTCTCCATTCCCAAAGGATCCTACTTCAGATTGTCTTGTACCCATTGGTTGGAGAGATAACACACCTTTTGATCATGCTACTTTGAAGGAACTTCAATATTTAGACACCCTTACATATTCCGATGAATCAGAGGATTGTCTCACAGTTCCTACTCTTCAGACTGAGATTATATATGCATCAACATCATCTCCTTTTGTTCATGATCAGTTTGATATTGCCTCTTCTTTGGCTCCTATTGATTCAGCTAAGCAGGACATCATACATCTTTCAGACATGGCTACTTGGGATTCTTATCTTGCAGGCATTTCGTCTTTGTTTGTAGAGTCCTATATTGCAGACTTGGAGGATTACTTTGAGGATTTTCAGCTCCTCTTTGTTGACAGCCATATTCCAGCTGTTAGCCCACCATCATCTGTGCATTCAGAGGTTGCAGTTTTTGAGTCTTCAGTTCAGTTTGGATTTGACATCTTTTGTTTCAGTTTAGACAGAGGGATTCTTCAGCATCCTATTATGGCACACATCTTGAGACAGATTGATTCTTCTCTCTTCACAGGGTTTCTTCATCTTCGTCCTTTGGATCCATTTCTTCCCAAGGGGAGGAATATTATATGCCGCTTCAGGATCTCTTTTTGGATTCTACCTTAGGCATCCATATGTGCGACAGGAGTTTCTTCATTGTGGGGGGGGCTTCTAGTCTCTTTCTTTTTCTCCTATGGAGACCATTGTATATGTACTTATATGATAGAAGTTGTCTATGGGGGGTATCATGTTATCCACCTCCTATCCTTATGTTATTAGTGCATTTATTTCTTTCATCTCTTTTTGGAGTAGAGTTTTTCCCATGAGGTTTTCTCTATTTCTCCACTTTACAGAGATTTGGTTGTAATTGGGTACCTGATCAGGCCTTGTTGCCGGGACCCAAGTTTACTTTCTTGCATTGTAGTTACCTTTGCTTTCTTGCACATGTTTGTAACTGCACTTTTGCTCATCTTAAGGGGGGGTGTTAGAGTAAAGGTTTTAATTTAATCATGTTGATTAAATTACCTTTATTCCTCTCTTAAGATTTCACTTTAGTTTGCATTTGTGACATTTAATAATTATATTAATTATTAAATGTCTACCTATTAGGGTTTCTTTTAGGGTTGCACAATATCCTTTTATAAGGATTCATCATTGTAATTTATCTCTCTCTTGGATGAATACATTTTTCAACTTTCAGAGCACCCTTGCTTGTTTGTCTCCATCTCTTCTTTCTGTGACAGGTTATTTGCATGCAGGTGATCTTCGGGGTCTGTGAAGTTGGCTTTCTCAACTTCTACACATTTTGGTGCTTAAAAATCAACAAAAACAAACTTTGCTTTTCTTGCAAGTTAGGCAACTTCAAAACTTCATTTTGGTGCTTAAAATCAACAAAACAAACTTTGTTTTTCTTGCAAGTTAGGAAACTTCAAACTTCATTTTTGGTGCTTAAAATCAACAAGACAAACTTTGCTTTTCTTGCATCAACTCAAACTAAAATTCACAATCCACACTTTATTTTGGGCAAACTAAAAAGAACAAGCCACTTTTCCTTCAAGTTCAAAGCGATTTACTTCAAAGCAAGAACATGTTTTCAATTTAGTTGACTAGGATTTAAAAGTTCCTAGTTTACAAAACATTTTGCCTTTGAAGTTAAAAAGAACACCATGATTGTTGAAGCAACATCTCCAAATAGTTAGATCACATTGTAATGAAAATCAGTTAAAAAGAACAAGTGTTTTTTGTGATTGACACACTTGTACAAAAAGTTTGTCGACTGGTTCCACTTCTAACACACACTATCCTCTCCCTTGACTTTCATGGTCCTAGGTGCAAGAGAAAAGTGTTAGTAACACTCAAAATTTTATCTTTTTAAGAGAGGCCTACTAAGAGACACATCGCTCTTGGGAACAACCTCGTGCTGTAAATCCTTCGAGCTGCTATAGAAATCAGGTGTGAGCGAAAGTTGTAGCCTTGGGTATAGTTGTTCCTACAATGTAACTTGCTGAAAGGACATATGGCCCCCACCACAAGTTACAAGGCTCTTAAGTGAGTCACTGCAGAATGAACTTATGTACAAAAACATCGAACATTACTAAACACCTTTTTATGTAGAAGCCCACCCGTTCTATTGATTGAAGATATTTGTGAGAAGTTCAGTGCAAAAGCATAGATGGTTTTGCTCCCAAGATACTCACCATACATATTTCCTTGAGTAGAAACATAGCTTTTTGAAAGGCTACTTGTAGCTTGATAAAAGTGGTGACTCCCCCATCATAGGGATCATCTATTTGTTATGCTCGCGCAAGACTTAGTATATCACATCCTTACCTGCCATAGTGGAATTCATAAGGTATGTAGTACCAAAGTTGAAGAAATATCAAGATGTGGGCTGAAATTATCACAACTGACCATTTGACCTTAGGGATAAAGTGTGTTTGAAGTGTCTTCATTTTATGTCAAAGACCAATTATAAACTAAGCCAACTTCAAGATTTTTGGAAAAACATACTCAAAAACATTTTGTAAAGGGTCAAAATAGTTCAAAGATTGGGTTGATTTAGACCCACACCTATTTGTGCCTTTTGAGGCAACATTATTGTGTTTGTGTGCTTTCTTTGTTTTCTTGTCAAGGAAAGTCAAATCCAATTCAAAAACAAGTATTCATCCAACACAAAATTTTCACAAACAAACTCTTGGCAAACAAACAAAACAAATTGACAAACAAAGGTATCAAAACTATATGACCATCCTTCACATTTTGAGAAAGAGGAATCTTCATCAACATATCAATTTGAAGCAAAGACCATTAAGCTCAAAGGCTTTCATCAAAAGAAGGAGATTTTTCTATATCAATAGACAAATCTTTGTCTCACATAGAACCTTCTTACGTCACATGCATCTATATCTTCAAGGAAAATCTAACGAGTTTGATCAAGAGTCTTTAAACCGCAGAGGTTTTACTCAATATAGAGCTTTGAGCTATCATAAAAACAAGGAAGGCAAAATCAACCCTGCCTTCTTTCCATACATTTGCATCACATATAACATAGCTCGGGAAGAACCATCAACCCCGAAAGAGAAGAGGAAGAATTTGTCCCATTTGTAACACAGAGTTTTTATTGAAGTTTAAACATTCCATCCATTCTCACATTCATACATCATCAATCCATTTCAAAATCTCAAAACATAAAAAGGTCTTGTCCTAAGTTCTTTTTAGTAATTGCTTGAATAAAAAACAACACATCACTTTTTAGAGTGTCTCTTTATCTAGGATAAACTCATCCTAAGAGGCATTTCTACGCAGGTTAAAACTAGTATATGAGTGCATCCTCTCATTACTAGATAGCTTGGTCTGTAACACATCTCAGATCTCTCTATACCTTATCATCCCAAAACATTGTCAACAAACACAACAAGCAATTCATAGAAGGACTTTGGTAACATCAAACCTTTAGTGCTAGAGATTCATATGCTAAACACTTCACCAAAAATTTATCTCTCATTTCATCATCAACTCATCATCATTTTCATCAAACTTCAACAAAAAATTTCAAATAAAATGGCTCAAACTAGATCAAGAACTAGACAACAAGAAATCAAGGAGGAAGAAGAGGAAAATCTCAATGAATTCCAAGAAGCCCTTGGAGGAAACGCAAATGATGAAAATCCTCATACTCCCACTCTTGAAGCAATCAAAAGGGCACAACACAACCCCCTCTTTAATCAACTTTTTGATGAGATCCTCAAGAACAATGTTGATGCTCACTTTTAAAGACTTGCCCAAGAGGGAGCCAAACTACCCTTTGATTTTGATACAACACAATTACAGAAAGCATCAGAACACCAGAGTCGTAATGAGGATGGAAGAGTTTGAGATCACATCAGATACAACCTTTATCAAGGAAATCCCCCACCTCCTCCTCCTCCAAATGACATTGACATGTTGAGGCAACAAGTCGAGAATCTCGCCCAACAACTCCACAGTGGTGTGAAAACAAACCAATTTTTACTTAATGATATTTGTCCCTATCCCTTTGATCGGAACCTACATATGCCACCTTTTCCATGAGGGTTTGAAACATCTAACTTCAAAAAGTATCGAGGAAAAGGAGACCCTCGAGATCATGTTAGAGAATTTCATTCAGCTTGCTTAGAAGTGGCATATGAAGACACATATCTAATGCGACTCTTTCCTCAAAGTTTGGGAGGGACAACCACATCCTGGTTTTCCCGACTAGCAGGCAGCATTAGGACATTCAAAGATTTGGTCTAGAAATTCATTACACATTATTCCCATAACATAGAGCGCGATGTCACCATGGAAGACCTGTGTAACACCAAGCAAACACTAGGGGAGCTATTTTTAGCTTTCCTGCAACAATGGCGACAAATGTCTAGTAGATGTTCCCTTCAACTACCTGAAAGAGAGCTAGTGGAATATTTATTTCCAACTTGAATGAAGAAATAGAATTTCATTTAGACATGAAAGGCACAGATTCCTTTAATGACATGATCACCCAGGGTTTAAAATGTGAATGGGCCCTCATCAAAAAGGGGCTTATCAAAATATACAATGAACCCAAAGATGCCCCTCGCCCGCAATTCAACAATGATAAACCTAACTTCTGGAATAAAAACAAAAACGTCGTCAGTGATGGGGTTGTAGATGCAAGAAATATCAAACGTGCACAATCTGTTGTCCGATTTGCGGGACAAAACCCCCCACCCAAGAATAACACAATTATTCCCACAAATCAAGGACACAATATACCACAAGAACCAAGACTACGCCAACAAAATTATAAACAAAAATGAACATACACTCCCTTAGGGGAACCTATTGAAACAGTGTTACGTCAGTTGGTCTCTTCAAATTTGGCGACTTTACCAAAGACGTCCAATTACGAACCTCAAATCAAACCTTCATGGTCGAGAGATAATGAACACTGCGAATTCCATCAAGGGAAAGGGCATAAAACAAGCAATTGTCACAGATTGAAAGATCTTGTTCAAGATCTTATTGATCGAGGTGAGATTGAAATTGAAGGACACGACCCAAAAACTACAAATAATGATCATCTTATGTTTAAGAATCCACTTCCATCACAAGATCAAAGAGGCCCTTCCACTTCAGGGTGAAACACAGATACAACCGATTATATGCGAGCCGCCTATAATTATACTGTGAATCACCTATATGATGCCAATGAACAAATTGCAACCATTACCATCAAAAATCCAAGCTCTACCTGCAATGTTGTTGCACGTCGCAACAAGATCACCATTAAAGCAGCTCCACAAGGCACAACTTCCATCCCAATGCAGTACAACCTTGTTGAATAGTTAGATAAGATGCCCACACTTATCTCCATCATAGAGCTTTTGCACCTATCCCCATCTCATAAAACAATCTTGGATCAAGCTCTCCAAGAGGCGTCAGTTCCTGCAAATCTAAATATAGATCAATTCCAAGCTATGGTTGGAAATCTAAGGTCATCACCATGTCCCACTTTCTCTGAAAGTGACAATACATCCTTCCAGCAACCTCATGATACCTCACTCCATATTGAAGGATTTATCAACCAACATAGAATCAAGTGAGTCTTGATCGACAATGGAGCAAGCCTAAATATCTGTACATTACAATTGGTCATAGCATTGGGATATGCAGTTGAATCAGTGGATCCCCGCAAAAAGATAACTGTAAAAGCCTATGATGATGCAAAGCGTTCATCCAAAGAAGCAATTGTGTTACCAATCTGAGTGGGCCCAATGGTGAAGCACATCATATGTCAAGTTCTGGACCTTCCTCTACCATATAATTTGTTATTAGGAAGACCTTGAATACACACCATGCAAGTCGTTCCATCCACCTACCACCAGTGTATCAATTTTCTTCATAACGGTGTAGAAATTACAATCCTGGGTGATGCAAATCCATTTGCATATTGTAACAATATCAACCATCAACCAGAGATTATTGTTCCTAACAATAGAGAAGCTATCCCATCCACATCATATGTAAGTCCAACCTCTCTTTCCAGTTCAAACACCACTATACCCAAGCAAGAGAAGATAAAGATGAAAATGGCAGAGGAATGTCCTGGGGAGTACAATCTCAACCAACTCTTTTGTGTTGGGCAACTACCCACTTCTCCTAGAACTCATGGTAAACCTCAAAGGTTACTTCAAACGCCACTAGTCAAGCCAACATGCACTTTGATGCCTTCTATCCTTGGAAAGAGTCAAGAAGAAGAGACCGGAGATGAGGACTTAGCAGAATGGATCTATAAAGACCCTATCACCACGTACATACCACAAGCTAAGCTTCCCACAGATCAATATGGAAAAGGCCTTCTCATTATGCAAAGAATGGGCTATGATGGTCAGAGTGCGTTGGGACCTTGCAAGCAAAGACGACATGAACCACTGTAGCCATAATTAAAGCCTAAAGATAACATTGTATTAGGATTTGAAAAGGAGATTCTTCCTAAACTCAGATTCAAAGGAAAACCCAGCAAACCTCTATATCAGCCTAAAACTCTAAAGAGGCCGCCTTTGATTATATTAGCAACACCAAGCACCATACCAACTACCCCACTAAGGCTAAAGATCCCAGCAATACCATCCACAACACCAATCATCCCACCAATCAAACCAGCAACCCCATCAACAACAACAACTACATCAATAGCACCATTAGCAATATCAGAACCCACAACAGTATCGACAACACTGGCAATTCCATCCGAAGCAGCATATTCAACAATGTCGATGCTACCTGTATCGGATTCATTGATCCCCATAATCCTTCTTGCAACACCAATCATTTCCTCTACAATGGTACATCAACTGATCACACCTGCGGTATTTAACTCAAAGGATATCCCAGTATGGTATAGTAATTGGATACTGGAAAGCGACTCAGAGACTGATTCACATGAGTGGGAATTTGATTCAGTACATCTCAATACTTCAGATGAGCAAGATACATCACCCCCTCCACCTCACAAAGAAATCCCTATTTATGGAGAAGCGCAGATTAAAACCTCTTGGGTTCCTGAATTGGAAACATCTTCCACAGACCCTACGTCACATCCTAAGCCCGATTTTGATAGGGAAAGTACCATCAACAACCTTCACCACAACGTCTTAACCCTCACTGACACATCTTATGAACTTAACCTAATCGATGAGGTAATGCCCATTATCCACCCCGAACTCATTGAATGGAACCAATCTAATCCCCCATGCCTTGACCAATTCCAAAACGATGAGGCAATCATTGACTTTTTGGAACTACAGGATAACATACCAAGCGGGGATCATAAAGTTGGATTCGCCATTGAAATAAATAGCGCAACATACTTTGGGGCGGATGCCAAACCTTTCAACTGCAAAAATATTACAATAAAACATGGATTTTCGAGTGAAAACCATACAGTGGCACTGTTTGATCCCACAAAAGTAAAAAGAAAGAGCGTATCCAATGGTGAAAACCTCTCTGAGGTGCCTGAGGATGAAAGGTTTGATATTCTCCCCTCTAGTACACATCAGGAACAATCAACAATCCTTATCAAAGAGACAAAAGAATACAACGTGGGGACTCCTGAAACTCCTCACCACATACACCTGACATCTCTTTAACTCAAGAGGAACAACCTAAGTTTGTCAAATTCTTCTAGAAGCATCAGATCAACTTTGCATGGTCATATGCAGACATGCCTGGTCTTGATCCTGATTTAGTCATGCATCACCTCATCGTAGCAGAAGGAGTCAAACATGTCAAGCAGAAGCTTCGCAAGATGCACCCCCAAATTGCGGTACTAGTCAAAGCAAAACTTAAGAAACTCCTAGATGTGGGTTTTATTAGACCAATTGATTATGCAAATTGGATATCCAACATTGTACCTGTCAGAAAACCAAATGGGGGCATCTGTGTCTGTACTGACTTCAGAGATCTAAATAAGGCATGTCCTAAAGATGACTTCCCCCTACCAAACATTGACATAATCGTAGACCTAACAACAGGACATGCCATGCTTTCTCTCATGGATGGCTTTTTAGGGTACAACCAGATAAATATCACACTAGAGGATCAACATAAAATGACCCTCACATGTCCATGGGGAACATACTGTTGGAATGTAATGCCTTTTGGTCTCAAGAATGCAGGAGCGACCTATCAAATATAAATGACCACCATATTTCATGATCTGATGCATACCATAATGGAAGATTATGTTGATGACTTACTGGCAAAATCACTAACTAGAGAAGGTCATTTGGAAATATTAGAGAACATCTTTGATAGACTGGAACAATATCATGTTCAACTCAACCCAAAGAAATGTGTCTTTGGAGTAACATTAGGGAAACTTCTAGGATACATTGTCTCAAGCAAAGGTATTGAGGTCAATCTTGCAAAGGTCAAAGCAATCATGGACATGCCACCTCCAAAGAATATTAGTCAGCTAAGGATATTACAAGGACGACTACAATCCATCCGAAGATTCATTGCACAACTGGCAGATAAGTGTCACCCCTTTACACACCTATTACACAAAAACATCCGCTTTCAATGGGATACCAGATGCCAACAAGCATTCCAAATGCTTAAAGACTATCTCATGAATACACCATTGTTGATCCCACCAGATCCAAGTAGACCTCTACTGCTCTATATTTCAGCAACAAATACAACATTGGGCGTACTACTGGTACACCATAATGCAAAAGGGAAAGAGTGTGTTGTTTACTACATCTCTTGCACATTGGTCGGCTATGAACTCAATTATACACCTATTGAGCAAGATTTCTTAGCAGTAATCTTGGCAGCCACTAAACTGAGGCACTACCTGTTAACACATAAAGTACAACTCATTGATAAGATTGATCCACTAAAGTACTTACTCAACAAAGCAGCATTGACAGGCCGCTTGGCCAAATGGGTGATGATTCTAAGTGAATTTGACATTGAGTATGTGGACCATAAGGCTATCAAGGGCCAAGTTATTGCAGATCAATTGGCCGATGCACCTCTCATAGGCGATCATCCTCTAATTTCCAATTTTTTGGATGAAGAGATCTTCATGATCACAGCAGCACAACCATGGAAACTATACTTTGATGGTTCATACACTAGGCATCACTCGAGGGCAGGCATTCTGTTTATCGCACCTCAAGGTGACAACATCCCGAAGTCTTACAGGCTCACATTTCCATGCACAAATAACATAGCAGAATATGAGGCCTTGATCACAGGACTCAGACTAGCCATACAATGGAAATTGAAAGAGCTATAGGTATATGGTGACTCCCAATTGGTCATTCGACAAGTAACCGATGAATATCAGACCAAGGATGATAAACTCATGTCGTACAAGCAAATGGTGGACAAATTAAAGGCATCATTTACTACTATCACCTTTGAGCAGATACCCAGAGATCAGAATCGAGTTGTTTGACACCATGGCTACCATTGCATATCTCCTAGATCTTCCATAGAATTCAACACGCCATGAGTTCTTGGTAGAATAGCTTTTGATTCCCGCTTATGATATCCCCGAATCTGAGATGATATGTCACCTTATCGGTTTCTAATACCTATGGTACGGTGAGTTCTACACCTACCTAAGTGATCATACACTTCCTCCTAACCAATCGAATAACCAACGTAAAACCTTCATTCGCCAAACCGCTTGATATACCATCATTGTTGAAACCCTATACCGACGCAGTCTTGATGGTACTCTCCTTCGATGACTAGAACAAGATGAGATAACAAAGGCCTTGGAAGAGGTACGTGAAGGAATTTGTGGGACTCACACAAGTGGTCCGTCCTTAGCAAAGAAGATCATACGAGCTGGATACTATTGGCCGTCTATGGAAAAAGAATCCTACTATTTTGTCAAAAAATGCAAGAAATGTCAAGTTCATGGAGACCTGATACATGCACCAGCACAGAAATTGCAACCAATCACAACACCATGGCCTTTTTTTCAATGGGGACTTGACCTTGTGGGTAAAATCCATCCATCTTCATTCAACGACCACAAATTCATTATTACCGCCACGAAATACTTCACAAAGTGGATCGAAGTTGTTCCACTTACCCAAGTCACTGACAAGCAGATCGCCTCATTCATTCTTAATTACATCATCTGTCGGTATGGTGTACCCATGTCCATCATCACAGATAATGGGCTTCCTTTCAAAAATCAGGATGTCCATGAGTTCTGTGAGAAGTTTCATATCCAACACCACTTTTCCACTCCCTATTACCCACAAGGAAATGGTCAGACTGAAGCATCAAACAAGAGCATATTGAGAATCCTCAAGAAGATAGTCAATGATGTTGGTCATGATTGGCATGTTCAATTAAATCCAGCACTGTGGGCATATCAAACTAGCATTCGAACCCCTACAGGCGCAACTCCCTACTCACTAGTCTATAGCGCATAAGCTATCTTACCTATTGAGGTTGAGATACCATCACTACGGGTTTCCTTGCATAATATGATAGATGATGAAGCATACAGAGTCTCACGTCTTCAAGACTTAGAACTACTTGATGAGAAATGACAAGCTGCATACAATCACCTCAAAGCCTATCAGCAGTGCATGAGCAGAAGCTATAATCATCGAGTTAGACCTCACACATTTGAGGTAGGTGATCTTGTTCTTCGAGAGAATCCTCATAACCAACCAAACAGAGAACATTAGGGAAAGTTTGAATCAAACTGGCTGGGTCCATATGTTATCACTACTATATTTGGTTCTGGGGCATATCAGTTGGCTACTTCAGAAGGAGAACCGTTAGCAGATCCAATCAACAACATGCACCTCAAACTGTTTTTTACATAAGTTGTACAGAGCATCAGGCTCTCATACATATCGGAAAAATACCAAAAACATTCAGATAAATGTCCTGAAGAAAATACAAAAAAATCAAAATAGTAAAGACAAATCATGCATCCAAACGGTGAACAACCACTCCAGTGGCATCTTGGGTAAGTGTGGATGGTGAAAACCTGGCAAACAGGCGCTACTCGTAAATGCTATGGCTCCATTGTCTTTCAAACTTGTTGCGATCACATTCATAGCACCCACTCATCCATCAGTCACCACCATGGTTTGTTATTGATTTGCAATCAAGAATAGTACTTCATGTGTCTTGCATCTTGCTTTTTCATAATCATGTCTAAACTGGGGGCAATGCCCTTAACCTATTTTGATGGAAGTGGATTCTACATTACTTGTGATTCATTGGGTTATTCCTTCAAAACTATCTCGCAAAATACCAAAAACATTTGAAAATATTCAAAAATACCAAAAACATTCAAAACATGTCTCACAAAATACCAAAAACATTAAAAAACACACAAAAATAAAATAAAAAAAACATCAAAAAACAATCAAAAACATGACAACGCTTTGTACATACGCATCCAAGAAGATACCAAACAAACATTGTGAAATACTCAAACGATGACCACTTATCATACCAACAAAACAATCAATAGGGACACAACTGTCTTAACAAGGATGCACCCTTCCTTACCAAAACAAAGACATGCTGACATTTTTCTTTGACAAGAAAATTATGTTTAAGCTATCAAGTACTTGGTCAAGGTTTGTTAGTTATTTATTCATTTATATCAGGTTCCTACGCTACTCCGGGATATCCACAAGTGATTAGAGTAGCCGGGATGGTTCCTAAGTATCATTTTTTGTGTATCTTCTGTGAATTATTCCAATGAAGTTCTGGGGCATTTACTAATGGTGTCTACATGGGAATTTCACTAAGCTACGTGATCTTATGCAAAAATACAGTCATGAATCACTATGGCTTGCTGACTACAGCGTATACCTCGACCATATGAGCATGAACCATTATGGAGGGTCCATATTATTTATTCTTTATTTATGTTGCTTGTTTGCTGGTACAATGCTCCATCCTTGGTTCCTACTGCCTCGTCCAAGATTGATACTACCATGCTCAATGATGAAAATAAAGAACTATGGATCGCCATTCCATCTCATCTATTTATATTGCATTCCGTTGCATATCACCCATCCATTTAATCATTCATTATTCATATGTATGGTTTTGTATGCAAGTGTGAACACATTTTTTAAATGAAACAAATTGGTCTTGGATACAATCACGACAGAGTTCTCTGATACATCATCAATGCATCATGCAAAGTCTAAAACAACCTTGCATTCATCTATCATGAACACATCATCATTTCATTACATTTAGTTGCATTTAAATAAACCTAAGTTCATTATGATGTATGTGCATATAGGTTTATTAACTTCATTTTTAGATGTTCATTACATGGCATTTAATATCATTTAGTTGCATTTGAAAACATATAGTTCATTATCATTTACTTGCATTAGTATCATTTCATCATTGTAAAATCACGACATTTAGATTCATTTGTATAAATTTCTCATCATTGCATTTACTACCATTTATTAGCCATTATTGTACATTCATTTAACATTATCATTCACCATCATTTACATTTGATTACCATGCATTTGTTTAGATTTCCTTAGTTGCATACATTTATTTATCTATCCATTAGTTAAGTACATTCATCTATCCATCTAGTATATTCTTATTCATTTCATCTTACAAAGATTTCATTTAGGATTCATTAAAATTCATTCATTATCCTTTTAAATTGCATTAAGGTGCAATTGTTCATTACCCATGAGTTGCATTATCATCACATTATCATTTCACTTAATCGTATTTTATCAACATTTAGATCATAACAAAAACCATTTGTCTCAACATTGGTTTCTACATTTTACACGTGCATTCATTTAAAAATCATCACATAAACATTTATACTTTGCATTTGTTTATCCATCTTGCATTCATTTTAACCATCTATATGCATTTACATAAATCATTTCATTCATTGCATTTCAACATATCAAACATCACTGCATATCATCATCTCATCAACATAAAACACAAGTACTATCTATATCATCGTTAGTATCATTTCATTATGCATACATCATCATGATGGTATTTCATACATACATAAAGCATTACACCAACACATCATGCACATATAAACCTGCATCCACATGTTAGTATCACATTCATAAACATGCATATAGACATCATATAAATCAAACATAACATGCATATAGGGATCATCTCATAAACACATACATATAGCAAGTACCCGTATCCATCTAAAGCATAAATCATAGATCATCATCCTGCATAAATCTATACATATCATCAACATGCATATTATCACAAAATATGGGATCTCCTTATATATCACATCATATCATCTCGCAAAAACATACATGTATCAGAATACAATGATGTCCAAAATATCGGCTACCAAGAGCCATCCAAGACACAATCCAAAATGACAATGTAATGAAATACATAAATGCATTCTCAAATGCCACTCTAACCAAATGCTACACCACCTGCTCCCCCACTACCCCCTGCACCACCTGCACTACCTCGTTGTGGAGGACCCATCACACCACCACTACTTTGCATCCTTTGAGACCGCTTCGATCTCGCCGGACGCATCTATGAATAGCTCAGTACTCGTTGACTGGCTGGCACCATCGGCTCATATAAACCTTGCCAATACTCTATCTCCGTCTTCGCTCGTCGAATCTCCCTCATCACCTCCCCGGTAGGACCCTGTGCTCCTACCCCAACCCGTACTCTCTCCTACAGCTCCGTCAATCTCTCCATCGGCATCATCTCTCTCCCACAGCACTACAGTCAACTCCGACTCTCGTGCAAATAGCTAAACATCTCTAGCTGCAACCTCCACCTCCATATCCTCCAGTTGACTCTGCAAAACTAATATCATATGATCCCGCAGATATCCTCCACCTATAGCTCCCTCTCCTCCAGTAGCTCCCTCTCCTCCTCCAGTGGCTCCCTCTCCCGTATCCATAGGTGCCTCCCCCTCCCCCATATCCCTGTCACCTAATCTCACTCCTCCCTGCATCAAAGGTCCCTGTGACAGTCGCAATGGTTGTCTCCCTCTCCGCTGTAACCGTCCACCTCCAAATACACCACCCCCACCTCCTCCTCCTCCATCACCTCTCCCTCGTCCTCCTACTACCACTCTGCGACCTCCTCTCCTCCTTCGTCTCTATCTCCTATCCTCCTCAAAGGATGGAATCGGCTTTGCCTGATCTGATATGCGTGGAATAGGATGTGCTACAATATACTGTGTGTACTCATCAGTAACACCTGCATCTACCACTCCCGACCTCATCTACCATGGTCTCGCCTGTAGAGTCTGAAACTTTGCTAAAGCCTGGTCATAAGGTAATACTAGCCCCCACAGGAACCTCTCTCGTACCACCCGTGCATACTCTCCAAACCCACTCGGCAACCCCTGCCTCCGTCCAAACTGTCTCAGCACTCTACCAGGTACCTGTCTCTCCACATTGTAGGTTGTCCTACCAATCAAGTACCATGTCATAAATACGTAAGGCAAGGCCTCTACATCATCCTCCCAGGGATCACACTCAATATAAGGCCTCCATATCACTGTATCCAAATCATCGAGTGCCCGCCGCCACCACTCTAACTTCCCCAGGTGGGGCTGACTCATCATACCGCCATACATATATACATAGGGTTGATCCACTACCCTAAATCTTAGACTTATCGATCGGGTCACAGGTAGATGCTCCCACGCCCAGATATGTAGCAGAGTGATCCCCACTCCCAGTGAGCTCACCTCTCGGTATACTACCTCATGCAACTCCCGATATAAGTGTGATAGAACACACGGTCCCCATGCAAAGCGGGTCCCCTCAGTCATCATCTTCTCTATCACCTGGCCCCAACCCACAACCAGTCCATGAGATCGTCAATCAAGGCATAGCAGGCCCCGAACAATACCTGATAATATAGCAGGTAGTGGCTCATATAACGCAGTTATATCCTCCCATGCTATCGAGACATCGTGAATAAACACATCCTCATCAAAAAATCATTGCACTGTTGTTGTCCCTCGAGCTCGATCATATGTCACCAGCTCTCCTCGAATAGGAATGTGAAAGATACGTCACACATCCTCCAGTGTCATAGTCATCTCCCCTTGTGCTAGGTGAAATGTACACGTCTCACTGTGCCACTGCTCTGCCAATGTTGTCATCAAACCGTGATTCGTCTGAATCACGGGCATATACATCACATCGTATAGGCATGTCGCTGCAATGCAATCAACCTCGACCTCTGTCAATCGATCTCGCAACACCTGTGTGGCTGGATGCCTCTCCCGCATTTGTAAGACGCGAAGCTCCTCCTACACACGCACACCAACCATCATCATCAGTTGTTTTGTTTCAAACTTTCTTAAGTTTAAACCTAGACTATCAACAGATACTTTGATCAAGTATCTTCAGGTCTCAACAGGTAAGCAATCATGGCTCACCTAGACTACAACAGGCATTTATCCTAATGACCTAAGTCTCAACAGGGCTGCTATGGTTCAAAACAACTAACCTCTCCATCCATCCATCATTGGCATCAGGAGATTCTTTTTTCTAAACACTGGGGCATCTATTTTTCCTAACAAAAGCGCTACTCTGCTAAACAATAGTGCTACTATGTTGACAATCGCGCTACAAGAAGGACACAATAACGTTCAAACTTCATTAGCTCTAAAACAACTACACAAATGCGCTACAAATTCCAAAAGCGCTAAAACCACTATGCAATGGCGCTATAGCGGCATAATAGCACTAGTTTAATTGACAACAGCACCAAAACATAGTTTAGCGCTATTGTTTTGACTCAACTTGGATAAGGCAAAAAATCAATCAAAAATGCATGAAAACCAAAATTTCAAATTCACATACCGCTGGTCCATAGTCATCTAGCCACTGGAATCGACGAACTCGCTCTAGCCGATGATCTGCTATCGGTACCGACATCCTGACTGCTTCTTGCTCTTTCAAACAGGTCACTATCAGAGCTCTGAAATCACTATGGAGATGAATGCAAATGACCCTGTTTTTACCTCTTCACCACCATATATACCCTTCTCTCTAAACCTAATTTTACCCCGCTCACCATCGTGGTCCCCATGAACTTCCAGCGCCTCCCATTTCTCTGTTTTATCTCTGATTTCTTCCATTCTTTCACTAGTATTGCTAAATTTTTCTCTTCTATCTCTCCTCCAATTTTCATTCTTGTTCGAGAGATCGCCCGATTTTTCAAAATTTTCGACCCATCTCTCGAGGGGGCATACCACCCATTAAATTAACATTTAAGGGGCATATTTCTTCACACCTATTTTTCTTTCTTTGAAACGACGCGATAAGCCGCACCGTCTCAAAGAGGGGCAAATGTAGTCACACAAATCTGTCCAGTTTAATTAAATGAATATTTGATATTTATTTGATTAAAAACCTACTAGCCAACAATTGACATTTAATTAATTCATCTTCAAACATTCTCCTATTAATTAAATAAATTATTGAATTTATTTTAATTAATTCATTAAACTAAATTCACAATCAATTAAATGAATAAATCCTATTTATTTCATTTAATTCCCTTTCTTCTTTTAAATAAATTAAATAAAACATTTATTTAAATCATTAAATCCCCCCCACTTGCATTCTCCTAAAAATGCAACTTGCACCTATTTGTTGAAATAAATGAATTTTATTTTAATAAAAATCATATTTTCCCTCACCCACCAAACCCACTTGCAATCCTAATCCCCTTCTAGATTCTTCTAAACCCCTTCCTAATTAGCCTAATCTATCCCCTAATTATTGTCACATTCCTAAGCAACTTGAAGTCACTTCTCAAAGACTTCAAAGTCTTTGAAAAGCATTTAAGGCTTGATGTGTTCAACAAGCTAACCTCTAAAGTCTTCTAAACCACTAATGGCTCTTACATAACCATTTATGGTTAAATCCACTTGCACCCATGGTTAGGGACTTTGACCCCTAAGTCAACCCTCATGCGACTCATGTGTCTCCTCAAGCATGTATTGCTTTGACCATAGTTATCCTCACTAACTCTTGCACAAGAGTTATCCATTGGATAAAAGCATTATTCCTTGAATAATAAATTTATCCATTCAAATCAACCTTAACCTTACCTCCCAGGTTAACCCTCGGGTCATGTCAAGCATTTAATCCTTATTCCCTCTCCCCTTAACCCCTCTCATGTTGACACTTGTCATCCTGGGATTGGGTTGAAAGCTCTCGCGTTGATCTTAAACCATTCAATCCCGACCCTTGTTGAGATTACTCAATCTCAACCATCCATTACTCCATTTTACCTATAAATAGAGCTCATTTCTTCATAATCCAGATCCTGAAAACTTGTATGCATTTACATTATAGTCATTTTTAGAGAAAACATTTAGCATAAATCATTCATATTCTCTTTTATCTTAAAATCAACACTAGCTAATTAGATAATCTCTCATTTTAGCTTTTGTTCACACTTGCATAGCATAGATTAATCATTTTTCAATCTTGAACCTCCATAAGGCATCCATAGTGCAAATAGCTGCTAAGAGCTACACTAATTTGGAACTTGGAGAGGAGAGGAACAAGGAGGGAGAAACTACTAGCATGGTAGAGAGCATATGGAGATGTTTAGTTACATTTTGTAGATTCATTAAGCTTTTTATTTGTTTTGTAGTGTCTTTCTTGATATGCTTGCTTAGGATAGTGTTTTCCATGTGATTTCTAACACTAACAAATTGGTTTCTTGTTGTTTGTGTGTGGTGATCATAACTAATCCTTCCACTTTGCAGAGCATCAATTATTATTATTATTATTATTATTATATCTCGCTGCAAATTCACAACAAATATTTTATACAATATTAGTCTTTATTGCAAGGCAAGTACTCGTCATATGGCACTTGCTTTTTTATCAATAAGGAAAGATAAATCTACAATTATATTAGCTAAATCTAAAAAATTATTAAACAAGGATTACAACAATTATAGATGAACTACATGTGACAACCAAATTTTAGGAAGTGTGGGTGGCCTTCGATCGGGCCTCAAACACACCCTCTAAACTCCAAAATCTAAAACCTAGGGGCCCCTACTTTATTAAATAAGATTTTAAGATCTAGAATCTAAAAAGTAGATTCTCCTTCTTTATTGCATGAGATTCAAATTTATCTTCTAGCATAATTTTTCCCTTCCCATGAGACCTCTTACTCTAAAAAAGTAATTCAAGATTCTCAACTCGAAAATCTAAAAAGTCGGTGCTCTTACTTTATTGCATAAGATTCTAATGTATCCTTAGCATAAATTTTTTCTTCTTATAAGACCCCTACTCTACAAAAATAATTCATATATAACAGCGCAATAAAACTCCTCCACCTAAATTAAAATATTTGTCCCCTCTCATTCAATACAATTTTCAAACATTATTTTTTTTCTCCCCTTCTTATCTAATACAATTTAAAAATAAATAAATCCCCCCTCTTATCCAATACAATCTTTAACAAGATAAATTTAAAAACTATGATTTTTTATTTGAAAAGACTATCGTAACATTAGCACCATCAATTTATATTTTTAAGTTGCTTCTTGGTACAATTTATTTTACAAAGAGACTTTTGAAAAGTTGATGGTGTTGATTGTCTCTTTCAATAAGAAAAGAAATGATATATACATCACCATTACATTAAAAAATTTACCAAACACTGTTAAAAAAAGAAAAGAATGTTATATCAAAAAAACAAAAACGACAATATAATTGTTTATAAAATATTTTTACCAAATAAATAAAAATGACAATATAATTGTTTATGGAATATTTTTAGCTTCATGAACGTTTTATTCTCAGTGGTGGAGAACTCGTGCTCTTGAATTCCACAAGGGGGTAAGGTATGTACACCTCATTTGTTGTACAGTTAGGTAAGGTACCTCCCGCAAGGTACCTACGTCCCAAGAAATACGAGGTTAGCATCATGGACTATAAAAGATCATTTCCTTTTCTATAGAGAAATTTGACATGTAACATTTTTATGAACAACAATTATACTTTAAATTCTTGGGTATAAATTGCTTCAATGGATGGAAGACCCGCACCATCAATTTGTCACACTATTACTGGATGCAGAAAAGTTTTGTTCTCACTGCCCCACCCAATCACTTTAAAAATGGCTTCTCTTGGAAGTTTCAATTCCCTGCCTGCCTCAGGTAAGATTGCTAAAATAGCTTTTCTAATTGATTTCTTGCAAGTTTCAAATACCAACCTGCCTGAGATAAGATTTCCAAAAGAGATTTCCAATTACACACATCAGACGATCGGTATTTTGTTAGCCAGGCATTATGTGAAGAATTTTTGTTCAGGCATCGCCATCATCACTTCCCAGATAACTTTGTATATGAAAAAGAAACGTGAAGATCAGGCCTTGGTTATATTCTTGGAATATTATGAGCATCCATTCTAGCATATTCTCTCCAGAGGAATCCCCTGCAGTGTTTTACTGGTTGATTTCTGCGATCAATGGTTAATTGGCTTCTTTTTACGTAGGACAGAACAGAGTTTTCTCCTTCCCTACCATTGAATTCTTAATTTTCTAATGCAATAAACCCTTTTCATTAGCTTAGCCGTTGGATTCCTAAACCTTGAGCTGAGAAAATGTTTATATAGCCGTTGCTTTAACAGAGCGGAGAAAACGTTTATATAGCCGTTGCTTTAACAGTGTTCTCCAGCGTTCATCTAACTTGCCCAGGTTAATATGGAGTTCAAGGGAATGGGTTTGGGTCTGAGTTTTTTCCCGTTTTTCTTGTGTTTCTTATGTAGGAGCTGCTTTTCATCGATTCGGGATGATAATATTGATTTAACCATGAAAGAAACTGGGTCTCTGAATTTCTTAGTTGTTGGTGATTGGGGAAGGAAAGGGAATTATAACCAGACCAAAGTGGCATATCAGGTATGCTTACAGATAGTGAATTTTGTCTTGGGTTTTTGGTTACAGAGATATAATTTTTGTAGTATGTATTGTTTGGTTACAGAGATATAATTTTTGTAGTATGTATTGTTTTTGAATTTGATTGTGTGAATTTTTATGATATTTTCGATTAAACTTTATGATTTATCATCATAATAGTTTCTGGATTAAACTCCTCCATCTTTCTACTGTTCTGATGATGGATCATGAAGTGCGATTTTAATGCTAAACAAAAATTCTTACAGCTCTATATTATTTGTGATCTGAAACATTCATACTAAAGAAATCAGACACAGTTAAATCTAGAAGCTAACTTATCATTATATACTATAGAAATCTAATGTCATTAATTGTTTTTCGGGATTTGTGATATTATAATGTGTTGTTTTGAATTTTAACTATAAATTTTCTCTGCAATATTTTGGATGAAACTCCATGATTAATCATTGAAAGTAGAAAGAGAAAAAGGAATGTTTTAGAGTAACCAAGGTAGAATGTTTTAGTTCTTCAGATCATAATGCTTAACCAATCATCAAAATCAGGAAAAGGGTTTTTAAAGTTTTGTTTTAATCACTTGTGATATCCATTGGTGTTGTTGTATGCGAATAATAAATAGATGGGAAGAATAGAGGAGGAGCTTTAGGTGGAGTTCATAGTTTCAACTAGGGATAACTTCTATGAGGATGGCTAAAAGTTGGGGCACAAGTATGGGGGCCCCTTATGCACGACTATTGGTCTCACCCTATTTTTGGGTTGTTTTGGACACCTTGGCAAAAAGCATGTTGATGCGGCACCATATTTGATGATGTGGTGCTGAAACCTTAGTTATAAGAAGAGGACTTGCCAAGGTAGGATTTCAAATTTCCACGTAGGATTTTGAGAAGCGTGAAGTTAGGGTGTTCAACTACTAGGTCCTCTCCCCTAATTCCTTGTCTCATCAAAGCCAACTCACAACAAACTACTATAAAAATTTGGGAGTGATTTGAAATTTTCACGTAGGATTTTGAGAAGCGTGAAGTTAGGGTGCTCAACTACTAGGTCCTCTCCCCTAATTCTTTGTCTCATCAAGCCAACTCACAACAAATGATAGAGTGATGACTTCCTAGCTAGTGAGTCTGACTTGTCATCCACGATTATTGGCCTTAACTATCTCATTAGTTTCTAGTTGGCAATTAAATTTTATTACATTGCATTAACTATAATTAGCTAGTCTCCTTCCAGACGTAGATGGGTTGCCTTCACTTCTAATCTTCATTTTTATCCTAACAACGGTGCACAAAATTCAGCTATCTTAGTGGTTTCTCCCTGAAAATTCTTTTTTAGAGAGGATTTTGCCCAAATGATCCCTCACCAAACAACCCATGTCACTTAGACCAAGATTGCCCTTAGACACACCATCAAAATTGACCTTCACCTACCTCTCCTTTGGTTCCTTCCAAACCACTTATTGTCTCAAGTTGTGAGGAAGATCAGCCTTCCTTAGCCCATTAACGAGTGTTATTAGAAAATTATGTTAAACTATTATGAAGTCTTATAATAATTATTATATTATCTTGATTTTTCATATAAAATTTAAACTAGTCTTATAAAACTTATTGTTATAAAATCATCCTTTATAATTATAATTTTATATAAGATTATTTAAAATATTCTTTCTATTTTATATTAATACTTTCCAAAATCATAATTTATTTTTTATTATTTTAATATCTACAAAATAATTTAATAATTTTTTAAGTATAAATTTAGATATTTTTTATTCAAATCATAATTAGAAACAAAATATTTATTTTAATATGGTATTTATATTTTATTATATTATAATGTAATTATTAATAGCAGTTTATTAACGTGAGAGTTGTAATTAATATTACATATATATAATTAAAATAAATTAATGATTTAAAATTAAATTTATGATTATGATTATTATTATTATTATATCTAGCTGCAAATTCACAACAAATATGTTAGGAAGTGGGTGGGGAAACCTTCAACCCTGGCTCAAACACACCCTCTAAATTCTAAAATCTAAAATGTAGGGGCCCCTACTTTATTGCAAAAGATTTTAAGATCCCAAATCCAAAAGTAGGTGCTCCTTCTTTATTGCATACGATTATAATTTATCTTCCAACATACTTTTCTCCTTTGCACGAGACCTCATGTACTCTACAAAAGTATTTCATGATTCACAATTCTAAAATCTAAAAAGTAGAGGCTCCTACTTTATTATAAGATTCTAATTTATCCTCCAACATAAAAAATTCCTTCTTATAAGACCCCTACTCTACGAGGATAATTTATATATAAGAACTCAATCAAATACCTCACCTAATTAAAATATATGTTCCCTCACATTTAGTATAGTCTTCAAACATAAAAGTTTTGTCCCCTTTATCCAATACAATTTTTAATGAAATAATTCTCCTTCTTATCCAATACAAACTTTGTATCCAATGCAATCTTTGAGAAGATAATTTATTTTTCTTATCCAATACCATCTTTGAGAAGATAATTTATTTTACAAAGAGACTTTTGAATAATTAAAGGTATTCATTGTCTCTTTCAATATACATCACCATCACCATGACATTAAAAAAATCTACGAGACACCATTAAAAAAATAATTGATATAAAAAAAACAAAAGTGACAATATAATTGTTTTATAAAATATTTTTAAGCATCCTGAATGTTTTTTACAGACAACAATCTCGCCGACAATTTCTATAGATTATCACTATTCTATTGAGAAATTTGACCTGTAACATTTTCCTGAACAACAATTATAGTTTGAATTCTTGGGTATAATTCGCTTCAATGGGCAGGACCCACACCATCAATTTGTCACTGTAATATCTAATTACTGATGCAGACAAGTTTTGTTCTCACTGCCCCACCCAATGACTCTTAAAATGGCTTCTTTTGGAAGTTTCAATTGCCTGCCTCCCTCAGGTAAGATTGCTGAAACAGTTTTCTTATTTGATTTCTTGCAAGTTTCAAATATCAACCTGCCTGGGTTAAGATTTCCAAAAGAGATTTCCAATCACACATCACACGGTCGGTATTTTGTTAGCCAGAGATTGGGTAAAGAATTTTGTAGAGGCATCACCATCATCATCCCCCAGATAATGGTGTATATGAAAAGGAAACGTGAAGATCAGGCCTTGGTTATATTCTTGAAATATTATGAGCATCCATTCTAGCATATTCTCTCCAGAGGAATCCAGTGCAATGTTTTACTGGTTGATTTCTGTGATCAATGGTTAATTGGCTTTTTTTTACGTAGGACAGAACAGAGTTTTGTCTTTTGGCCGTGGTTATTTTGGTTCCAAAATGGATTTTTTGTACAGCGTGATAGCGATGTGTTAGTCAATCGCAGCTGTTTATTGCAAAATTGACGGTGTAAAGCGCGCGACTAACACACGTGTTAGTCAATCCGTATTGTCTTTTTGGAGTCAGAATAGACCCGTCCTTGTCCTTCCCTCCCATCAAATTCTTGATTTTCTAATGCAATAAGCCATTTTCATTAGCTCAGCCGTTGGATTCTCAAACATTGAGCAGAGAAAATGTTTATATAGTCATTTATATTTGATGATGTGGCAATGAAACCTTAATTATAAGCATAGGACTTGCCAAGTAAACTATTGAAAAAAAAATGGAAGTGATTTGAAGTTTCCACATAAGATTTTTAGAAGCGTGAAGTTAGGGTGCTCAACTACTGGGTCCTCTCCCCTAATATCTTGTCTCATCAAAGCCAACTCACAACAAATGTTAGAGTGATGACTTCCTAGTTGGGTAAGTCTACTTGTCGTCCACACGCTACCAGTCGCCTTCTTGGGTAGTTAATCTACCATCATATTGCCCTCATGATAAATGTGCGATATTTTAAATTCTTCAAATTTATTTATTAGCTCTTGGATTGGCCTTAACTATCTCCTTAGTTTCTAGTTGGGAATTGAATTTTATTGCTAGTCTCCTGATGTAGACGGGTTGCCTTCACTTCTAATCTACATTTTAATCCTAACTTGTTATTGGTTTCTCTAAACTCTAGACTCTGAACTCTAAAACATAGGAGCCCTTACTTTATTACATAAACTTTTAAGATCATGAGATCTAAAGAGTAGGTGTTCCTTCTTTATTATATGAGATTCTAATTTATCTTCCAACATAATTTTTCCCTTCTCATGAGACCTCCTACTCTACAAAAGTAATTCATGATTCCCAACTCCTCCTACTTTATTGCATAAGATTCTAATTATCCTCTAACATAATTTTTTTTTTTCTTATGGGACCCCTACTCTACAAAAATAATTCATATATAACAGCGCCATAAAACTCCTCCACCTAAACTAAAATATTTGTCCCCTCTAATTCAATACGATTTTCAAACATAAAGATTTTCTCCCCTTCTTACCGAAATACAATTTTAAATAAAACATATTCCCCATCTTATCCAATACAATCTTTAACAAGACAAATTTAAAAACGT
This sequence comes from Cryptomeria japonica, assembly GCF_030272615.1. Lineage (NCBI taxonomy): Eukaryota > Viridiplantae > Streptophyta > Pinopsida > Cupressales > Cupressaceae > Cryptomeria > Cryptomeria japonica. Next base: position 628,701,418 of record NC_081406.1, on the reverse strand, counting down.
GTTTTTTATTTGGAAAGACTATCATGACATTAGCATCATCAATTTACATTTGTAAGTTGTTTTGTGGTACAATCTATTTTTAAAGAAACTTTTGAAAAGTTGAAAGTGTTCATTGTCTCTTTCAATAAGTGAAAAAAAGATATATACATCGCCATCCCATTAAAAAATTTACACACTATTAAAAAAAATAAAAATAAATAATGTATGAAAAAACAAAAACAATTTATTTTATAAAAAGACTTTTGAAAAATTAAAAATGTTCATTGTCTCTTTCAATAAGAAAAGAAATGATATATATACATTACCACAGACACTATTAAAACAAGAAAAAAATAATAACAATATAATTGTTTTATAAAATATTTTTAGCCTCGTGAATGTTTTATTCCTCCAACACCAATCTCCCCGACAATTTTTATAGATTATCACAATTCTATTGAGAAATTCGACATTTTCCTGAACAACAATTATAGTTTCAGTTCTTGGGTATAATTTGGTTCAATGGGTGGAGGACCCACACCATCAATTTGTCACACTATTACTGGATGCAGACAAGTTTTGTTTTCACTGGCCCACCCAATCAATTTAAAAATGGCTTTTTTTGGAAGTTTCAGTTGCCTGCCTGCCTCAGGTAAGATTGCTAAAACAGTTTTCCTAATTGATTTCTTGCAAGTTTCAAATACCAACCTTCCTCAGGTAAGATTTCCAAAAGAGATTTCCAATCGCACATCAGACGGTCGATATTTTGTTAGCCAGAGATTCGGTAAAGAATTTTGTTGAGGCATCGCCATCATCATCTCCCAGTATATGAAAAGGAAACGTGAAGATCAGGCCTTGGTTATATTCTTGGAATATTATGAGCATCCATTCTAGCATATTCTCTCCAGAGGAATCCACTGTAGTTCTTTACGGTTGTTTTCTGTGATCAATGGTTAATTAGCTTCTTTTTACGTTAGACAGATCAGAGTTTTGTCCTTCACTACCATTGAATTCTTGACTTTCTAATGCAATAAGCCCATTTCATTAGCTTAGCCGTTGGATTCCCAAACCTTGAGCAGAGAAAATGTTTATATAGCCTTTGCTTTTACAGTGCTCTGGCGTTCATCTAACTTGCCCAGGCTAATATGGAGTTCAAGGGAATGGGTCTGGGTTTTTTCCTGTTTTTCTTGTGTTTCTTATGTGGGAGCTGCTTTTCATCGATTCGGGGTAATATTGATTTAACCAGGGAAGAAAATGGGTCTCTGAATTTCTTAGTAGTTGGTGATTGGGGAAGGAAGGGGGAGTATAACCAGTCTGAAATGGCATATCAGGTATGCTTACAGATTGTGATTTTAGCCTGGTTTTTTTGTTGCATAGATATAATTTTTACAGTATGTATTGTTTTTTAATTTGATTGTATGAATTTTTATGGTATTTTGGATCAAACTTTATGATTTGTCATTATATTTCAAAAGCAGAGTAGTTTTTGGATTAAATTTTTTTTTGAGCTTTTTACTATTCTGATGATGGATCACCCACTGTGACCCAAATCATCGATACTAAACAAAAACTCTTCCAGCTCTACTATTTTGATGATAGATGACAGAGTGTGTTGATAGTAAACAAATCAGACACAGTTAAATCAAGAAACTACTCTGTTTATTATTATGGACTCTGGAAATCTAATGTCATTAATCATGTTTCACAGTTTATAATATTAGAATATGTTATTTCTAAATTTGACTTTGAGTTTTTTATACAATGTTTTGGATCAAACTCCATAATTAATCATTAGAATGTAGAAAGCAAAAGAAAAAAAAATTGTTTTAGAATGATCAATGTTGAAAGTAGAATGTTTTAGTGTTTCAGATCTTAATGCTTAACCCATGTCATCAAAATCAGAAAAAGAGATTTTAAAGTTTTGTTTTAATGACTTTTGATATCTATTGGTGGTTGTGTATGCATGAATGATAAATAGATGGGAAGAATAGGAGAGGAGCTTCAGGTGGAGTTCATAGTTTCAACTGGGGATAACTTCTATGAGGATGGGCTAACAGGTGTGGCAGACAAAAGCTTTCGAGAATCATTTTCTGACATTTATACGGCCAAGAGCCTACAAAAGCCTTGGTATGCTGGTATGTCGAAGTAATCAAATACATTATGTTTCTAAAGTTTGCTATACTAGAGTTAAAAAGCTTGTATATTGAAATTAGGAATGCAATAAGGATGAGATGGGTTCCATGATGACGTTTAGTTTAGGTTTGAAGAGAAGTGATGGGTCAATGCTTTTGTGCAGTTCTAGGCAACCATGATTACAGAGGAGATGTTTTGGCCCAACTTAGTCCGATCCTTAGGGGCCTCGACCATCGCTGGAATTGCAGGAGATCATTCACTTTGAAAAGAAGTTTTGCAGCTGGTAGACAGTCTTTCTCCCCTCCCTGCCTGTAACAAGAATCTTTCCATAACTTATCTTGTTATAACTTTATTTATATTGGGTGTTGTTTGTTTATATATCTCTAGATCATCCAAAACAAAAATTGAATGACTTAGATGACATGCAATTTAAGTTTGAAGAGAAGTGATGGGTCAATTTTTGTGTATAGTTCAATGAAATTGCATGATATGATGATTGAGAGGAATTCAGAATACATTTTTATATGCTTCTCTCAGGGTCAGTGGATCTCTTTTTTGTGGATACAACGCCATTTGTGAGCAAATATTGGAAACATCCTAATAAGGACACTTATGATTGGCGAGGCGTGGCCCCTAGAGAAGCCTATATCAGTCGTCAATTGAAGGTCACATTCTTTCCAATCTGTTAATTCCAGCATCCATAGCTCCAATAAACTCTTTGAAATTATTGGGTAAACTTTCACAAGTCATTTGTCACTTTTGCATTGTATTCATTCTAATTCTGGTGAAAAACAAATTGCAGGAGCTTGCAGAGGGTTTGAAGGCATCAACTGCAACGTGGAAGATAGTTATAGGCCATCACACCATACGAAGCGTTGGTCACCATGGTGACACAGAGGAGCTTCTTCAACAACTCCTCCCAATTTTAGAAGTATTACAGCTTTATTATGAAATTTGTCATTTTCCGAAAACCCATTTATTTTTTAACTCTTAAAAGCTTTTTACAGTTCCTCCTCCATATTCTCAGCTTATATAACATTCTTCCTTGGTTCAGACGTACAACGTGGACCTGTACATCAATGGACATGATCATTGTCTAGAACACATCAAAAGTGTTACAAGGTAATCATAGCTGTATTAATCTGTGGAGACATCAAAATTGAATCTTGTATTACATTATTTCCATCTTATTTGATTCACATTTTCATCATCTACTAGCTGAATCAGTATGATCTAAGGTGGGTGCTTTTTCTTTTAGATTTTTCTTCATATCCATGTATTTAAAAATCTAACAAAATTCTTTTCAATCGCAGTGACCTGCAATTTTTGACCAGTGGGGCAGGTTCAAAATCATGGAGAGGAATAGATAAAAATGCTAACATGAAAGGCCTGGAGATGTACTATGATGGACAGGGTTTTATGTCACTTCAAATTACTTCAACAAATATTCAGGCTGCGTTCTATGACATTGAAGGGACTGTCATACATCAAGTAGATTTGTATAAGAGTTTGCTTCAGAAGTATTAGTGCCTGCCACTATGAAAGTTTCAATTTTACATACTTTTGGGCCATAATGAAAATTGGATAAGTCGTTTAGATTTAACATATATAATCTATATGAGGGTATACTACTCTGTTCGGTGATTGTATATTTCACATACAAAATATATGTATTGCTCTGTTCTTAACGAGGAGCTCTTGGAAATAGAAACTATTAGAGTCATGTAGTTTCTACAGTCTACGGAGATGTATAATAATTTTCTGGTTTAAATTATGTACAAATTTTTCGTCATCAATATTTTGGATTATACAACATGATCTATCATCAGAATGAAATATCGAGAGTAGTGTAGAAACTATTGTACATTTAAGGTAATTCAATTTCCCGAATCTTCCCTTTTAGATATTTTGTACAGTTCATGTGTGTACTCATGAACTGTACAAAATTTCCAGAATCCTCTTTTTTAGATATTTTGGGGCATTTAGATATTTTGTACAGTTCATTTCATTTTACAAGGAGAAACTTTTTGAATCCCAAGATGCCTAGAGGCACGATAAATGATTGTAACAACAATGATATACAATAACAATATTATTTAAGAGGTTTGAGAAAGCTAAGATAAAAAGAGAGCTTGAATAAACTATTGTAAGAGAGTTGTAAGAGAGCTTGAAAGTGTTGTGAGAGCCAAGAGAGAGATTTGCCAAAAAGAAAGCTTTTTGTTAAAAATGAGAAGAGGAGGAAAGAGGAAAGGCTATTGAGCCATTTCTATTAACCTCAGAAGGTGACAAGTGAACAAATGCTCAAAAATATACTCTATTAAATCAAAATTGCCATAGGATGCTAGCATGATGCACAAACATTTGCACTAAGCACTAGTGTCCAAACAATTTATGCTAATAAATTACTATAAATGAGAAAAATATACATATAACACAAGGGTGACACAAAAAGTGACCATGAGAAAGGAGGCTTGAGCACCTTGAGAAGGAAAAAGGTTGATGCGTGGATTGAAATGAACCTACTGAAAAACTAAGGGAATAGACACAAAAATATAAGTGTTGGGTGATCCCACAATAGTGGGTTACACTTTTTAACCAATTTTAATAATGAAATAAACATTTTTTTAAAAAACTTCATATTTAGACACCTATTATTGCTAAACCTTAAGGAATTTGTAGATAATGTAAACTAGTGATTTGTGTCATTTTGTGTGCATTTTGTATGTAGATTCTCAATATATTTTTTTGAATTCTTTTGGAATCAATTTGGATCCATTTTTCTATCTCCCTCGAAAACTAATTTTTAACAGTAAACAACATTGTTAAAGAGTGACACTCAATTGATAATGCATAACTTTTTTATAAAATATATAACATGATTCTTTTGAATTTAGGTTTGTAACTTTGATATCTAATGTTTGCAATTGGTTTCATAACATTATGATCAGTATTTCATATTTTATTAAGTTTTGAAGTCAAGTTAACTATAATTTTGGCATAGGTTCATTTAGTAACTCGTAACTTGTTGTGTATATATCGAAATTTAACTATTATTTTTTGTTGAAAAGAAGACTTCAATACCTATTACATAGATAATTTTCAAAAAAAAAAATCATTTGTTTACTATTTTTCCATAAGCATTGAATAAAGAAGTTGATGTTTGGTGAAAAACTTATGTTTAGTTAAACTATAAAAAAAAATCATAATAAACTCAATATATATTAAAATTATAATCATTGGAAAGCTCACTTCAAGTACTACTATCATGCATTTGGGTTTGTCAAAATTGTTCCATTTGGTCCTTCAATCAAAGCTTCAAAGGCCAAAAATCTACTGAAAATTGGGGAGATTAGGGGGGATTAGGGGGGAGATGTCTAGCAAATAAGTTCAATAGTACATATGTTTTATTGAAATGGGTTCAATCAAACATAATAGGGTTCTATCAAACCCATGTTCGATAGTTGACACAATAAATTTTGTAACGACCATGTTCGATGGAACATGGCCTATATTAATGGTCGACATTCAATAAAACCCCTTGTTAACCATTTTTTTTTCTATGAACGTTTGCATATAAATATAGATGCATTTTTTTCATTTTTTAGAAATCAAAACTAAAGGATAATTCACATTTTTTCATAAAGAAGACATTTTGGAGTCAATTTTGTTAGTGTGGAATTTTCAAAGGGCATTTTTTCAAAGGAAGGAGATGGGAAATAAAAGGACAAGGGTAAATAAGACTGCACAAAAGTATTCACCTGATACGAAACAAAGACGTTGTGAACAAGAATTGGCCATATATCATAGGAAGAAAACAGGTATGCATCTTTACAATTTAGAATTCATCAACCCAATTAAATTAATGAAATTATAAAATATAATAGAAATACATGGAATTTTTTCCATGTTGAATAGGGATGCATGCTTATATTTTAGGAATATAATTTTGGGTTTTTTATTGAAACTCTCTCTCTCTCTCTCTCTCTCTCTCTCTCTCTCTCTCTCTCTCTCTCTCTCTCTCTCTCTCTCATTTTAGTCGTTTTAGGTGATTAAATCTTTTTGGGCTCTCTCTCTCTTACTCTCCTACTATCTTTAAGTCTTTTTAGTCTCTCCCCTTAAGACTCTCTCTCTCTCTCTCTCTCTCTCTCTCTCTCTCTCTCTCTCTCTCTCTCTCTCTCTCTCTCTCTTTGTAGTCAAATTTATACGATTCTAAATTATTCTATTGTAAATTGTATTTGGTCTATAGCTAGCGCTCAACAAGCACAAGCTACAAAATTTGGAGAAGGGTTAGCCCAAGCTCAAGCAAGTATGCATCTTTACTTTTATCTCTCTCTCTCTCTCTAGATATCTATCTCTCTCCCTCTCTCCCCTTTAGTCTTTATAATTAAATGTATACTATTCTAAATTGATTTTTTTTTTTGTAGCTTGTGCTCAACAAGAAGAATCTCTAGTAGAATCTCAAGCAAATGTTGGAGAAGGGTCAAGATTGTTTCCTTTTACTGGTATGGACGAGAATATGAATCTAGTTCAATGTATGAATAGAAAAATTAATTATAGAAAGTTAGATCATTTACTTGAAATGGATGTGGAGAAATTGAGATATTATGTTGAACAACCTACACATACTAAGAAGAGCACATTGAATAGAAAACCAAAGGAAATAATTGCTCAATTTGAAATTTTAGATACACTTGAAAAAGCCCAACTATTATCAATTCAATTTATTAATAATGAGTTGAAAGAGCCATTAAAAATGTTGGGTGTAGATACAACATTGAAAAGGAGGAAATTTTCTCACCTACAAAAAGATATTCTAGAAAATGTTAAGGAAGGTTTGGGTCCCAATGGGAAAGAATCTAGATTTGTGGATAAGGCCATTTCAAGAAGAGTGTTATTGACATCTATTTTAAATAAAAACATGTCCCAAAGAAAACAAATCTTTTCACTTTCATCTGATATTGGGTATAGTAGGAAGAAAATATCACATTATGTTAAAAGGAGAATCAATTTGGATGATAGTACATTGGAAGGCAATTGGGCAATAATGTGTAGAGCTCCTCATTCTGACAAGATTGAAGATGGAGTTAGGAACTTGATCACAACATTTTGGAATGATCATACCCATCTTTCATCAAATACTAGAGATGTTATCAAACATAGGACTAGGCCCAATGAATATGTGCTACATACAAAACATCCACAACGCAACATGAATTGTATTTATCATTTTGTAATTCAAATCCCAACATAAATATTGGACAAACAATATTTGAAAGATTAAAGCCATATTATATGAAGATAAACAAAGCTTTTGAAAATTCTTCTATCAAGTGTTTTGAAAGATGATAGAAGAAAGTGATGGTTTTGAAAATGCTCCCCCTAAACGGTCAAGTCAATTCATAGCATCGATTTTATGTGATAAATCAGATGATAATGCAACATGTCAAATAAATTGCATAAAAGGACTTTGTGAAAAATATGGTAATTTGGCTAAATTCCCTTTGAGAAATGAAGATATTGACATGACAAGGATGGTAAAATGTAAGAGTTACAAGTACATAAAGTCTAAAACAAATTTTGGTAAAGAATCCATAAGGTTAGAATATGTAGAAAAGGAGATACTTATTGGAACCTTTATGGAGAATTTTTCGTAAACTGATTCAACCCTATAAATATCATTCTTTTTTTGCTAAGTGGCAAGCACAACAATTACAAACACTGAGAGACACTTTCCCACCCGGAAAAAAAAATTTGGTTGTCGAATTTACAAAAAAATACTCTTTTGTACATAAAAAATGGATTCAATCATAATACTACTTTTCAGTGCAGATCACTATTATGGTATAGGTGTGTTATTGGCATTCATAGTTAGATTTGGATGGTGTTGATAGTACATTTGAATCATGGGTCATTAAGAAAGAATATCACCTTTATGTTAGTGATGATAAAGAGCATGACAAAAATTTTGTAGAATAATGCTTTAAGAATTTTTTTGGATATTTGGAAAACAGGGGTATAAAAAGTGAAAAGCATTTTGTTTGGTTAGATAGATGCGCCACACAATTCAAATCATTAAAGCCATTTTATGCACTGTGTGGATATCATCTAAATCAAAAGATACCACATGTTTGGAGTTTCTTCGAGAGTGAACATGGAAAGGGTGAGCATGATGGTGTAGGAGCTTACATTAAATGTGCTCTAAGAAAGTATCAAATGAATTATTAGGGATTTCATATAAAAGATGCACATGATGTAGTTGAATGGTGCAAAATGCCCTTTGAACCAAATGAGTTTGGTACATCATCAGGATTAGACCGAGTTGTGCCATACATAGTGTTTTGGTAGATATCAAGTATGCACAATCTTTTGAACTTATTTTAGTTTTTCAAATTATTTTAAAATTTAAATACTTAATATTGAATTAAAAATTTGTTATTTTTTTATGTTTTGAAAGTGTGGATAGAAGAACAATGCATGGATGTAAGAGGGTAGAGAAAACAAGATCCTTACATTATGTCATGAGTACGGATAGTCGCATGTGGTCATTGTACACCAGGGATTACTCATGCTTTTGATTTGACTGCATTTCTGGAAACTATGATGAATGCAACAACTAGGAATGGATATGTTAATGCATGGAATTTGGTGCCACTGGTTGTCACTAATACAAATGACGAAGATGAGGTGGAAAGCTTTGATGACATTCCATTGATTTCTATCGATTGTGACCATATTTTAGGATTGATCAAAATTAGTATGTATAAATTTACATGTATGAAAAATTACATATATAATAGTTCTATTTTTAATTTAAATATCTCAATCTCTGAGTAAATTGGTCATATAAATTTATTGCAAGACAAGTTTTTGCAATTACAACAGAGCCTAAAAATGTAGAAGGTGTTAGTTACTATTTATTACGCTGCACAAAGGAGAGGAAGAAGTTAACAAAATAAGAAATAAGCAATAGAATGTTGTTTCCCATAGGTTCAGTGCTTTATCTTAATTTTTTTTTTGAAATTTAAATTATAGTATCTTACATTCACAAGCTAGAATTCATTTTTTGAAATCTAAATTTATAAATTATTATACAAATTCTTTAACAGATTTGGAATGTTGTTTCTTATGCAGGGTCAGTTGTTGTAAAAGGTGTTGGCATATGGACACTCCAATGAGACATTATGTGCGATTGAAGGTTTTGTCATTGATGGCAACCTTGCAATCCTATGGCACTGGCAAGACATCATACCAGCAAAGCATTACACAAGCAAGACAGTGCACCGACATCAACAAGATCACTCTACACCAGCACCGGCACCAGCACTGACACAAAAGAAAAGATGTATACCGGCATAGAGGCCGACAGGATTTTTGATATGTAATATTTTGATTATTATAATCCGACTTGGCAAATTGTAAAATGACTCTTGTATATAAAGGAGATCATTGTAGACATTTAAAAAGGTAAGGTAGCAAGCATAAAGAAAATTATTAGGCAGACCTAATGTGCGAATTATAGGTCAAGGGTATATGTAAAGAACAAAGTTAGAACCAGTACTGAATTTGACATTGGAGATGCTATTGTAAAGCAGTACAGATCATTGGATTAGTATAATCCTCATTGTAAGTCAGTGTGACTTCTCATTGAGCAATGAGCTCTAGGCAGTTGACCTTCCTGCATGTGCAGGCCCCTATTGTAAGTAATATTCTCTTATTGGCCAGTAAGTGAATATTGTTGGTCACAAATCCCACTGAGATTTTTCCCACACTGGGTTTCCTCGTTAAACATCTTGTGTTATGGTGTTCTTTTCATGTGGATGTTTCTGATTCTGTTTATTGCATTAATTCTTACATACCGGTATACTGCTATTGTATGTTCTGTATGTTTTAACTTAAGAAATACTACTCACCGGTTAGATACTGATTCACCCCCCCCTCTCAGTATCTGTGGGAATCCTAACAATTGCTATCAGAGCTTGGTCCTCTATTTTCAGAAGCCTAACAGCTTGAGGAAGATCTTGACACCGGTAAAGATGGAAAATCTGATGAAACAACTTGAAGGAGCTCTTACTGATTATGATGCAGAGAAGTTGAAAAATATCAAATTAGAAGATGATTTAAGGGCAGCTCAGGATATCATTCAGGCACTTCAAGAAAATCTTACTGTTACAAGAAATAAGAGAAGAGAACTTTGTGAAAAATTGCAAAATGAGAATGATGAAAAGGAATCACTTAATGATATGATAAGCAAGCTGAAACAAGAGATCATGACAACAAAAAATGAAATGCAAGATATGACTATGAGATTTTGCAAAGAGATTGAGGACAGAAAGAAGAATGAAGAAGAATTGACCAAAAGACTAAGTGATGCAGCAAATGAGAACACAAGACTTAGCTATGAAAATGACATGTTGAAGACAGATCTGATGCATACTTAGAATGACTCAAATGAACTAATGAGACAAAAAGAAATCTTGGAAAGGGAATTGGAAACTGCAAATCAACATAAAGAAAAATTCAAGAAAAGCTCAGAAGAACTTGGTACCTTATTGAAGAATCAAAAACCCAAAGGTGACACTTCTAGAATTGGCTTTGAAGTTGGAGAAAGCTCCAGTACTACAAATACTCAAGACCACAGCAAACCGGTAAGACCACCTAATGCTTATAAATTCAATGGAAAATGCTTTAACTGTAATAAATATGGTCATAGGGCAAATGAATGTAGATCTAGGAATTATCAAAATATCAATCCACCCACCGGTCAATGTTCCAAATGCAACAAAATTGGTCATAACTCTGAAAACTACAGAATGAATGTGAGATGTTATGTTTGTGGAAGATTTGGACATCTATCTAATCAATGCAGAACACAAACCGGCATAGGTTATGGGAAAGCTATTCAGAAAAATAATGTAACTTGTTATGCATGTAACAAGATTGGGCATATTGCTAAATTTTGTAGAAGTAAAGGTACACTGGTAGACAACAAAAGTGCTAGCTTGAAAGGTAAAGAAAAAGTTGAAGAGGTTAAGCAAGAATTCTCAAAGCAATGGATTAGAAAAGCTGATCTAAATATTGGGAATACTCCTCCACCGGTAGAACCAACAAATGCTTCACCGGCAGGACAGAGCAGTGCTCCACCGACAGGAAGTTCTTCATCTAATTGAAGAAAATTTTCTTGAGGGTTTGGCAATCTAATGACACATGTGCTATTATTCCCTCGGTTAGAGATAAGAAGTTGAAAATCACTTATTACCGGCAAACAATGTTAAGTGAATACTTAACTGGCATGCAATTAATGTGGTAGATAGCGAAAAAGACTTTATAAAATAAGGTTTTAGCTCCATTTCATTTCACCGTGATTTCAAACTTTCAGAGAGTGCGAAGATTTCTGAGCTAAGGCATTTCGAGCAAGGAACAAGCACACTCCAAGAAATCATCCATCCAAGACAGAAAAAGGTATGTTATCATGGCATCCACCTCTGCAATTGAATACATAGTGAACCCTACTGTTGTGGAAGTAATTAAAAGACCTAGGCCCGTATTTCAGTTGGTCCCCGAAATAGCAAAGAACGATGATACATTAGGTGCATTTTCTCAAATCCCTAAAGGTGTTGTATATGCTGAAGATCCTAGAATGTATATTCACTGCAATATTGAAGAGTTAGGAGACAAGGAAATCAAAACCATGTATAAAACTGAGATATGTGATGATACTGGCAATGTTAAAGCTGAACACAAAATCATTGAAACCCTAGGATTCATAGAAATCCTTAGCATTCCTGAATTTCCTAAGGATGTGATTAGGATAGTGTTAAGTAGAGTTCATGGAGAATTTTTCTAGTTAGATGCAATTCATAAGATCGCCAAGCAAGTGGTAAAGGTTGTCACAGGGTTACTGGCCACTGGTAAAAGACCAGACAAGAACAAGAAAGTTTCAAATGATTTAGTCATAGACCTAACAGGCGCAACATTTGATAAAAGATCTCTAAGGGTCAACGATGTAAAGGATACAAATGTGAGATTCTTAAGTATGATATTAGGTTACAAAGCCACTCATGCCAATAGACTTAACTTAGTTTCAAGTTTATGCATTAAGAGTGCTTATGATATGATAACAAACAATGCAAAAATTGACATCTGTGAATGGTTAAAGGATGAACTGATAGACAACCTTGGAAAGATAAAGAAGGATAAGAAAGGAACCTTCAGATTTGGAAATCTATTAGTATGTCTAATGCTTCATATAACAAAATAGGTTCCCAGTATAGGATATAAAGAACTTGGATATGACATACCTGTAGGAAAGCAACTTACAAAACTATTCAATACCATGGGTGAGAACAAAGAAAACAACATTCATGACTTTTTCCAAGCACTAAAGACAAAAATGAAGAAAAGGACAAGGTTATCTCAGAATATTGTAGATAAATACAAAGATGATATATGCTTTGTTATTAAAAAGGATGAAATATGGATGGAAGCAGTCATCCCAAGGACAATCTGGGTAGCCGAAATGGGTTATGAGACAGATGACCACATAGTTGAAACTTATGCCAAAGCACTTCTGGAAGCTCCCAATGAACCTAAGGAGGAAGTATTTGGTAGTGTTGAAACAATAGAAAAACAAATACAGTCCAAGAAAAGAGTGAAGAAGGTAGAGGCATTTGTGAGAAAAGGATCCAGACAAGCAAAAGTCATTAAGGAAGATGTATTAAAGAAACTGGCATAACTGAAGATGAGTTGGCAGCCCCACAACCTGAAGCTCATCTATCACCAGTAGGTACTTCTTCGGAAGGAGACATGCTAGCAACCTTTAAAAGAGTTGTTAGGAAAAGAGATCCCTCACCGGCAACCACTCCTTCACCTAGAAGGACAAGGCAGAAGCAACAAGCTGTGAGATCTCCAGTCAGAAAGGTCACACCTAAAAAGGAGCTGACTCCTAAGAAAAAGAAAAAGACAAAAACTGACTTGGCACCTCTAGACATTTTGCTAAATGAGATCACAGAGGAAGGAAAACTAAAAAACATAGGGAAAATTTATGACACCCTATCTACTGATGAAAAAGGACAAGTTGAGGAGAGTGTAATATTACATATGGACATGTTCAAAAAAATTTTGATGGAAGTCATAAATGAAATTCCTGATGATTTATACAAAAGACTTGAGGCCAGAAGGCAAGGAGTAATTGAATTAGACAAGAAAATAAAAATAGAAAAACTACTTGTTGTATATCCGGTAAACTCCCCAAAGGAAATTGATGATCTGATAGCTCAGGCTAACTGAATAGTCTTCTCCACTGCACACCGGCATAGTTCACTAATGGAGGAAGAGTTACAAAAGTTTCAGAGGAAACAAAAGATGGTTGGGACATATTTTTGGTTGAAAAAGAAAAACAAGAAGAATACAGGAATCCCAAGCCTATTAAGGTATATTTGAAGGATAAGGACAAAGGGAAAGGCAAAATTGGTGGACCTCCAAGCATAAGGGTCAAAGACAACCTACCTCCACTTGTAAAAATTACAACCCCTGAAAACCAACCGGTAGCTGAAAGCATGGATGTAGAGGATAGCAATCCAAATCCTGAAGTCCTGTACACTGTAAATGTTGATACCCAAAAGATCAACATAACAGTTGATAAAGATACAAGTGAAAAATCAAATATGGCTAAAGAGCCTCCGGTAACAGGAAATACAGAGCAACCGATAGAGGATACAGGGAAAAAGATGGAATCTGAGGCACACATAGAGAAACCGACAGAGCTAAAGGCTCCGGAACAGATGCCACCGGTAAGCAATGAAGCAGGAAAACTAGTGCTAAAGGAAATACAGACACAAACTGACCTGCCAGAGGTCAATACAAGCATGGTCACTTCCACCGGTACTCAGTTTGTTGGGTCATCATCAAAGTCAACAAATGTGACTGAGGTATTACTTGAATCCATTAAGAAAATAACTGACTACAGTTCACAAGCTTACAAAGCAATAGATGATTCAATACCAATTTTGAAGATAATTGCTCCTGATTGTAATATAGATAATAAAGATTCTTTAGGACAGTTGGACACATTATGTAAATACATTTCTGGAAATATTGAGAAAATAAAGGAAGAATCTGTAAAGGACATGGTAGAAAAGGAGAAACAAAAATTCTTTGAAGAAGAAATAAAGAAGTGTAATAGAGACTTTGACACACTTCTACCGGAACTGTGTAGTTTGTTATAAGAGTATAAAAACCTATATAAAGACACATGCAAAACAAACTTCCTGATTGTAGATATTGACAAGAAAATAAGCAAGACACAGGAAGAGATAAACAAGCTTGCAGACAATTTTGTCAACTCACCAGATTCACTATCTTTTTTTGAAGATAAGTTAGCAAATTTTGAGGAAGAATTGCTTAAACAACAAAGAGAGAAAGAGACAATAATAAACAAGGCAAAACACTTGAGATCTAAATTGAGTCCAAGATTGGACTATCTAGCATCTTTGCGGAAGGAAATCTCAGAGGCATTAGCATAGGGAAGTAAAACATCGACATAACAATTGTAGCATCTCACCGGTACTGTGAAGAGGACTGAAACAACAATAAAAGATAGTAAAAATTTTATGGATAGTATAAACTTAATTTTGGGCGATCTTTTTCAGATAATAACTACCCAACTACAAGGTTGAGGATATGGACAGGTATAACTACAAACTCTACTAACATCTTGACAACCTTTGTCATTGATGCCAAAGGGGGAGTAGTAGGATGAGAAAGTTCAAAGACAGGAATCATATGCTTAGGGGGAGCCCTTCATATTTTTGGTGTAAATTTTTTTTGGACTACACATTTTGGACACTTTTTGAAATTTCTCATGAGTCTTGCCATCAATGCCAAAGGGAGAGATTGTTGGCATATGGACACTCCAATGAGACATTGTGTGTGATTAAAGGTTTTGTCATTGATGGCAACCTTGCAATCCGATGGCACCAGCAAGACATCATACCGGCAAAGCATTACACAAGCAAGATAGTGCACCGGCATCAACAAGATCACTCTACACCGGCACCAGCACCGGCACAGAAGAAAAGATGTATACCGGCATAGAGGCCGACAGGATTTTTGATATGTAATATTTTGATTATTATAAGCCAACTTGGCAAATTGTAAAATGACTCTTGTATATAAAGGAGATCATTGTAGACATTTAAAAAGGTAAGGTAGAGAGCATAAAGAAAATTATTAGGCAGACCTAATGTGTGAATTATAGGTCAAGAGTATATGTAAAGAACAGAGTTAGAACCGATACTAAATCTGGCATTGGAGATGCTATTGTAAAGCAGTATAGATCATTGGATTAGTATAATCCTCATTGTAAGTCGTTGTGACTTCTCATTGAGCAGTGAGCTCTAGGTAGTTGGCCTTCCTGCATGTGCAGGCCCCTATTGTAAGTAATATTCTCTTATTGGCCAGTAAGTGAATATTGTGGGTCACAAATCCCATCGAGGTTTTTCCCACATCAGGTTTCCTCATTAAACATCTTGTGTTATGGTTTTTTTTTCGTGTGGATGTTTCTGATTATGTTTATTGCATTAATTATTACATACCGGTATACTGCTATTGTATGTTCTGCATGTTTTAACTTAAGAAATACTACTCACCAGTTAGATACTGATTCACCCCCCCCTTCTCAATATATGTGGGAATCCTAACAAAAGGAACATATTTGAAGTAAATCAAAATAGTTAAACATGGGATTCACTTTATTGATTATCAACGTGACAACAAGGTCTATCAGTATAGCCACCTAGTAATTGTTAGCACCCTATCTCTTCATCCAGTCTTAGGGCGTGAAATCTATAAGTGGAGATTAGGTACTGATGATCATGAGAGAATATTACATGTTATCCAAGAGCAGGTTAAACCACTTGAGTGGCCTATAAATAATGTATATGTTTGCAACTTGTGTC
Organism: Cryptomeria japonica; assembly: GCF_030272615.1. Lineage (NCBI taxonomy): Eukaryota > Viridiplantae > Streptophyta > Pinopsida > Cupressales > Cupressaceae > Cryptomeria > Cryptomeria japonica. Next base: position 628,685,351 of record NC_081406.1, on the reverse strand, counting down.
AAGGTTGAACAATTCGACATTTCTTATGTGATCAGTGTGATATTTCTTATGATATATTTCTTAATTGATATTGTTTTGTTTGGATTAAGGGTAACTACAATGGATATTTCTTACACATGTTCAATTTCAATTTCTATGTGATCTATTTTAATTATTGTATCTGTGACTTTTTAATGGACCTTAAGGGGATGTAATTAGGACATGATTTTTAAATGTCTAAAGGGGATGTAGTTAGGACATGGCTTAAGGGGATGATTTAAATTCTTATGTGATATTGTTTAAAGTTTTATGAAATTTTAATTGTGCAATAAATTAATATGTTGTCCATTTATTTCAAAATTATATCAAGTATCTTAATGTTTAAAACATTGTTTTTAAATGGACCTTAAGGGGATGTAATTAGGACATGATTTTCAAATGTCTTAAGGGGATGATTTAAATTCTTACGTGATATTGTTTAAAGTTTTATGAAATTTTCATTGTGCAATAAATTGTGTTGTTCATATATATATATATGATGTACATGTGTATATATACATACATACATATATACAAATTCTAACTATACATTTATACATATATATGCATGCATATATATGTATATGTGTGTGTGTGAAAAGTGGAATAAGTATATGTAAGCTGCAAGACACAACACTTTACATGTATGGTTGGACAGATATAAGCATGAATAATAAAACCATAACAAATCAACTAGTTGCCTTCTAAAAGATATGAGTATAGACTTGCTCTCAGATTTGTATAAGCAATACCAGTGACTAGACTACACTGAGATGAAGGATTTAATCTATATGAGCATGATATTAAGCTAAATGGATGCAAGATTATGCTAGATAGATGAATAGTAAGCGATATGAATTCAAGCAATCATAATTGAACTAAATATGCAAAAAGCTAAACTAAGATGCAATAATCTCAAAAAGTAAGCACAATATCTTCAATGACTCTAGAGCAAAAACTATATAATAACAATAAATATCCAGGGTGTTTTGAATGAGAGATGAAGGTTGAATTTATAGAAAATCAAAAGAGAGACCAACGGTCAAGATCGATTAGCAACGAGCGTTGAGATTATTCAAGAAAAAGCACAATTTAGGATAATTGAAATAATTGAGAAATCAGATTCAGTTAACCTTGAGATAGATTCCAATTATAGTTTGATTGAAATGCATTCAGATTATAAGTTCGAGTTTGCATTAGAGAGATAATTCAATTAATTCCATGCACTTGTGATAAAAATAGGTAATTCCATGCGATTTCTTTGATTTATTCAAGAAAAAAATCTTTTAAATGCAACTGAACTTCTTTTCTCAAAAGCTTTGAGTTCCAATTTTAGAGAATGATTAATAATTCAATTAATTACTTTTTTGATTTCAAGTTATCTCAATTTAGAAGAAGAAATAATATCTCAAGTTTGATTTCTCTCTCAATTCAATTCTTTTATTTTATTTTCAATTTAACTCTTGCTTTTGTAATTAATTCCTCTTTTGTAATAAATTAATTTCTTTTTTATGATTAAATGACAAATTTATTAATTAATTAAATATGCTAGGATATTTAATAAATTAAATAGGATAATTAATCAAAATGATTTTCTTGGATGATTTAATTAATTAAATAAATATTTAATTAATATAGAATAATTCACTTGCCATGTGACATTTAATGATTTAAGAATTAATTAATTGTGTGCGAAAATTTGATTTAATTGCCTTTGGTTAGGACCTTGGTGATGTTGTCGAAATTAGGGGCCCATGTTTTAGATGACCAATTTTAGGGTATTACATTTGCCCCTCTTTGAATTAATGTGCGAGGCGTTGGTTCAAAGAATAGTTAATGTCTAAGAAATACTAGTTCTGAACTTGATTGATCATGAACCAGATGAAGAGCAAGGTATTTAGCTTGATTTGAAGCGATGAAGCTAAACATAGTTGATTAAAGCAATACCGATCTCGAACTTTATTGAACTAGGACCGATGAAGAGCAAATATACCAAACTTGAACTTGATTGATCAAGAAGCGGATCTTATTGATCTAGAACTTGATTGAACTAGACACAGTGAGCAAAGATAAAAATCGGTCTTGAACTTGATTGAACAAGACACGATGAGCAAAGATAAACTGTCTAGCTTGATTTGATGCGATGAAACTGAACACCTACTTAGATTGAGCGTGTGATCAAAGATACTCTTTAAACTTTTGATTAAGTTTAAATGAATAATCAACTTGATGAAAAGCGATGAAACTGATTAATGTTAAGAGACTTATTCAAATGAAGACAATATCAGCTTGATTTAAAGCGATGAAACCGATATGCCCCTAGAGATTGATTTAATTTAGATGATCGAAAGATCTCAACTTGGTATGAAGTGATGAAGATGAGATGCGATAAGGTTTTGTTTGACTTCCTTAGTTAAAAAAATTTTTGCTTGACTTTTGATGAAGAATTGAAAATTTCTCGACATTGAAGCTATGAGGTCATGAGGTCATGAGTATGCCCCCTCGAGAGATAAATCTAAAGATAGCGAGGGTACATGATTATAGGCAATTTTTAGTGATGATAATTATTTGAGCACGAAGAACGATTCAAAGGAATATTTAAAGATTTAGTGATGACTGAGAAAAATTGAGAGCAAATTGAAGAAAAGAATGAGCATTTGATGAAAGCGCTAAGTGATCTTAGTTGTGCAAAATTGACTAGAAGAATGATCTCGGATTTTGATTTCAATCTCGAAAATGGAATCAGGACAGGCGAGTTAGCTAAGGGTACAATTTTCATGTCCATCGGAGGAAGTTGAAAAATTACGGTTTTTGGCTATATAAGGAGTCCAAGTGTCATTTTCAATTCATTTTAACCTCTTTTGAAATTCAAAAATCCTTCTGCGAAGAAAAATGGTCATCCCGATCCAGGAGCATCGATTCGAGCACCAAAGACGTCATAATCGACCTCAGAACTACGAGCCAGCGGTCAATATCATTTTGTAGTGCGAGACGATACTGTGTCTCGTACGAAAAATTATCTTTTATTAGTTTGTCGTTTTAGGCCATTAGTTTTGTCATCTGGGACCTCCCCGCATATCGTACGAGTGTTTGCTTGATAGACCATTTTATCGTGCGAGTGCATGTCTTTCGTTGTATGGGAGTCTTTTGTCGTGCTAGGTGAATTCCTAACTCGTACGAGTTTCTGCTTAGAATGTGAAATGTCGTATGAAAAATAGTGAGCATTTTTAAGGGTCCAAACATGAAAATTTGATTTTACAATTGATGTATTTGGATGTGTGTGATGTTTAAGTTATTTTGGAGCGAAATTTTAATGACTCTGATGCTTTGTTGTTCGATTCTTTGTAGGTTCGATTGCCACATGTTCTTTTTCGATGTGTCTATCCTCCGACGATGAGGCTAGTTCGTGAGTTATCCGATGTTGATAGAGCACATATTGACTTGTGCGGGTTTACCCACCTTTTATAGATGCCAGATATCTATGTGAATCATGGGATGCTTACTGCATTGGTTGAGAGATTTCATTCTGAGCATAACACCTTTCATCTATGAGTTAAGGAGATGACCATCACTCCAGAGGATGTTTACAGGATATTGAGGATTCTGTTTGGTGGGGATAAGGTCGACTACAATTATGCTCAGCGTCCTGGTATATTAGCCTTGAGACGTATATTTCATGATGAGGACATTCTTGAGCGGGCCATGACATGGGATGTGATGATGGCCAGGTACAATGAGCAGTTTCCACCGGCATGTGTTTTAGCAAGTTTCATTGGATGTTTCATCATCCTGGACAGGGGACAATAGGGATTTCTGTGTGGTTGGGCCAGGATGCTGGAGAGACTTTTGGATCATCTTGAGATCTAGGGTAGAGTTCTTGCTTATTAGCCCACATGTATCGTGAGATGCATGAGATTGTATATAGGGAGGAGAAGAGCATGGTAGCAGGTGTGTTGATTTTACAAATATGGGCCTAGGAGAATATCCCAATTTGTAGACCTATTGTGGATGATGTCAGAGATCCACACCAGCCGATCGTTTACAGATATTCTGGATATGTTACTCAGCCCCATTTGGGAAAGACAGAGTATTGGCAATGACAACTTGATGATCTGATCATTGTTGTATGGAGACCATACAGGGGTCTTGAGCTATGGGACGACTGGAGAGTTGTGCGACGTGACATGTTCATGACTCATCCTGTTATCGGCAGTTCGGTGATAGTTATTGAACGATTTGTTGTATCTCGGGTTATGAGGCAGTATGGCAGGCCTCAGGGGATTTCACAGGAGTTCACAGTCTATGCCCGTTATGGGGACGAGGAGAGACGAGGATGGGCCCCTAGGTTGTCCTATGCATTGAGCATGCAGGCACTTGTTGGATTGCAGCAACTTCGATGGGACTATCTGGAGGATATTGTAGATGCGAGGGTATTGCCCCAGTACAGGGATTGGTTTCAGAGTCATCCCTTTCCCAGATTTATGGATCCAACTGAGCATACGCCTCTCATAGAGGAGGATGAGGATGATGCCACTGCACAAGCATAGGGATAGGGACAGGGATGGAGAGAAGAGGCTCCTAGGCAGACAAGTGGGGATCTTGGTGCGAGTAGTAGCAAGGTACCAATAGGGGGAGACAGAGGCAGAGAGGAGAGGGTGGATCCCTTAGAGTTGTTGGTGTGGGAGCTAGTGGTGCTAGGAGAGTGGAGGGTGGAGGCGAGGAGGGTGGAGAAGCTCCTAGACAAGTGCGATGGAGGAGGGATGAGAAAGGTGGAGATGGAGGCAGAGATGGAGGCGGAGAGCCTATGAGGGAGCAGGGACCAATTGATGTAGCACGGTCTATGAGAGCCAGATTAGTAACTCTACAGTCATAGTTGACAATGGCTCAGAAATAGCTTGCAGAGCGGGATCGACAGCTGGGGGAGCTCAGAGTTGAGCACGATCGTCAACTCATTGAGATGAGGGCAGAGAGAGATCAACAGTTGGCTGAGGTCAAGGAAGAGAGAGATGCTCTTTAGCAGGAGGTTTTGCACCAGATGAGTCGGGCAGCATATTACATTGCAGCTTATAGTGTCGCAGTTCTTGTAGCGCAGCATGTTGTCCCATATTCTCAGTATATGGAATGATCTGAGGGAGCTCGGGCACCTAGGCAGGATGTTGGTCAACAGGCTCCACCTCCTCCACCACCTGACAATGAGGGAGAGGCAAAGACATAGATTTTTATAGCTCTTAGATTTTGTCATATACCCCATTTTTTGTAGTCCATACGATTCTTACTCTGATGGGAGATTGTAGATGACAGTTGATATCATTTGTACCCTGAGACTTTTATTTGTACTCCAAGATATTTATGATGATATATATGAGATCTTGATTTGATTTCATCGTACTTGTGTCGATTGATTTATGAGATGTTTTTATATATGCTTTATTTTATATGTATGCATATTTCTTTTCAATATGGATGTATGTAATGCAGATGAATATGGATGTTTTTTTTTTTTTTCTTTTTTCTTTTCATATGCAAATAAATGATGAAATATGTAACTAGTAATGCAATTTTTTATTTTTCTTATGGAATAATATGAATGCAAACAAGTATATAATGAAATGTATGAATCTATATAAGATTCTTATGTATGCAGCTAGCATCTCAATACACAAGTACTTGATCGGAGAAATGATGAAAAAGAGACCACATAGCCGAGAAATGATGATACTTCAAACTCTCATTCAGAAGATAAAGAGATCATTGTTATCATGCAGAAATCACTCGAAATGCATAAAATGTAGAATGAATGCAACCTAAACCTAGTCATTGGATTCAGAATGCTTAATTTTCATCACTGAGCGTTTACAAACATAGCAGGCAGAATAGAGTTCCTTCCTTTTCATATGCAATATTAATTATCTTGTCTGCAATGACCCTTTTTTCATTCATATCCTTGGACAGATTACACATGCATCCAGATTGCACATTTAAAGAAATTCCCTCAAAATAGACAAAGAAATGATGCCAACCTCCTTGTAGCATACAAATAAGTGGAGTCGAGGTATGTGTGGCTATTTCACCTTAATGTGAAGGTACTTATCACAAACACCTGGCTGATTAGATGTTTCCAGATCATCGGAATCATTCCTACAAGAAAAAAACAAAAAAAATATTATGCCCCCAATCCTTGCTCCTCTTAGTCAAGAAAGACTTCCTCGAGTTACTCAGAGGCAATAATAATCAAAAACCAATATAAAAGACAGCACACAAAGAAAATTGCATGCATATCTCAAACTGTTTAGTGATTGTTTTCAGTAATGTTGTTTTGCTTGTTTACTCAATACCAGGTTTTCACTTGCTTGGCAAATTTTTATTTATTTATTTATTTTTAAAAAAAAAAAAATTTAGGACATTTTCTGTTTTTTAGGATTTTTTTCAGGACTTTTTATCTGTACAGGTTGGTGGAGCAGAGAATACTAATTGAAGAACTTTTCATGTGGATAGTGTTGATCAGTTCACGGAGCTGTTCTCCTTTTGATGTTGAGAGCTGATAGGCACCAGAGCCAAAGACTGCAATAACGATGTAGGGACCCAGCCAGTTGGGTTCAAACTTCCCTTTGTTGTCTCGAAACTATTGATTTTTAGGATTTTCTCTCAGAACAAGGTCACCAACCTAAAATTCTCATTGTCAAACCTTCTTGTTATATCCTTTAGACATTCTCTTTTGATACACTCTCAGATGATCAAATGCCACTTGTCGACGTTCATCCAACAACTCGATCTCTTGCAATCTAGATATTCTGTAGTCTTCATCAGTAACAAGACCTTGCAAAGAAACTCTTAAAGACGGTATTTCCACCTCAATAGTTAAAATTGCTTCAAATCCATACACCAAAGAAAAAGGTGTAGCCCCAGTAGGTATTATAATACTTGTTCTATAAGCCCATAATGCAGGATTGAGTTGCAGATGCCAATCCCTCCCAGATTTCTTTACTATTTTGTGTAAAATAGTCAACAGATTTTTGTTAGATGCTTCAGCTTGTCCATTACCTTGAGGGTAATATATGGATGACCAGTGTTGTTTGATTTTGAATTTCTCATAGAGTTCATCTAGATCTTTATTCTTGAATTGTCCTCCATTGTTAGTCACAATGGATGAAGGTATCCCATACCTGCAGATGATATAGTTAAGGATGAATAGAGCTACTTGTTTACCGGTTGCTTTGATGAGGGGAACCGCTTCTACCCACTTAGTGAAGTACTTAGTGGCAATTATGATAAACTTGTGTCTGTTAGATGATGAAGGATATATTTGGCCAATGAGATCAAACGACTATTGTTGAAAAGGACAATGTGTAATGAAGGGTATGAGATCCCTTGCTAGAGCATGTATGATATTCCCATGTAACTGACACTTCTCACAAGTTTTATCAAACTTTATAGCATCTTTCTCCATGTCTAGCCAATAGTAGCCAGCCCTTAGTAGTTTCCAAGCTAAAGTTAGACCATTCGAATGAGATCCACAAATACCTTCATGGACTTTTGATAATGCATGTTGGGACTCTTCAGTTTCTAGACACCTAAGAAAAGTACTATCCAAACCTCGCCTAAATAGGTCATTAGCGATGATAATGTACCGTGAAGTGTTGTGGATTAGGTTCCTTTTCTCATTATGGGTAAGATTTTCAGGGATAATTTGGTCACGCAGATAAGAGTAAATGTGGTTGTAGCGAGATGAATCGTGTCTAATAATAGAACAGACCATCTAGGACTCAAGAGAATCATAGGCAGGGTAATGTAACTCTTCCACCAGGAATTCAAAGAGAAAATTAGATTCTTGTAACTCTGGTATGGATGCCAAGGTGGCCATAGCATCTATTGCTCTGTTTGTTGATCTGGGAATCTGCTGGAATGATACAAAAGTAAAATATTTCTTGAGATCATCAACCATTCTCTTATAAGGCATCAGTTTCTCATCTCGAGTCTGATATGTATCATTGATTTGATTTATGATTAGTTGAGAATCTCCATAGATGTGTAATTTCAAAACCTTCCATTCAATAGCCAACTTAATCTCGTTTACCAAAGCTTCATACTCTGCAATGTTGTTTGTGCAAGGGAAGAGAATCTTGTAAACCTTCAGGATTGAATATTTTTTAGGAGTAATAAAGAGTATTCCAGCACCATAACCATGTTGAGTGAAAGACCAATCAAAGAACATCTTCCATGATCGTTGAGTAAGGTGCATGATGGATTCATCCGAAAATTCTATGTGCAAGGGTTGAGTGTCTTCAAGTGGAGCATCAACAAGTTGATTTGCAATTACCTGTCCTTTGATGGCTTTGCATTCTGCATATTCAATATCAAAATCTGTATGAACCATGACCCATTTTGCCAATCTTTCGGTGAGTGTTGCTTTGCTAAGAAGATATTTGAGCGGATCAACCTTAGCCACCGACTTGATTGAATGTGCTAACATGTAGTGTCTCAATTTTTGTGATGCAAAGACTAATGCCAAACAAGCTTTTTCTATTATAATATAGTTCATTTCATAGGACACCAAAGTTTTGTTGATATAATATATAGCTCTTTCCTTTTTATTCTCATCTTGTTGTATCAGAAGTGCCCCGAGTGATGTATCGGTAGCTGATATGTATAGAATCAATGGTTTACCTTGAATCGGTGGCATCAATATTGGTGGATTAGACAGGTATTCTTTGATTTGTTGAAAGTGATGTTCACATTCCTGATCCCAGTTGTAGGTTACTCCTTTCCTTAATACTTTTGTGAAGGGTTGATGTTTATCTACTAGCTGAGAAATAAAGTGTCTGATTGACTGGAGACGTCCTTGTAAACTTCTCATTTGACTAATATTATTTGGAGGTGGCATTTCCATTATAGCTTGGACCTTCTCAGGATCAACCTCAATTCCTTTCTTTGAAATAATGTAACCAAGTAATTTCCCTGATGTCACTCTGAATGCACACTTTATAGGATTTAGCCGGAGCTTGAATTTTTCTATTCTATCTAGTATGAGACCTAGCTCTTGAATATGAGTGGATCTCTTCATAGTCTTTACTAAGGTGTCATCAACATAATCTTCCATGTTTTTATGCATCATATCATGAAAGATAGCAGTTACTGCTCTTTGGTAAGTTACTCCTGCATTCTTTAGCCCAAATGGCATGACATTCCAGCAGAAGGTTCCTCATGCATAGGTGAAGGTTGTATTTTCTTGATCCTCAGGAGCTATTTTGATTTGATTATAATCGGAGAATACATCCATTAATGAGTACATCTCATATCCAGCAATCATATCCACTATCATATCAATGTTAGGTAATGGAAAATCATCTTTTGGAAAAGCTTTGTTGAGATCTCTAAAGTCTATGTAAACCCTAATAGATTTGTCTACCTTTGATACAGGTACTATGTTTGAAATAAATTCTGCATAGTCTATAGCTCTGATGAATCCAACTTTTAGCAATTTTTCTAGATCAGCCTTGACTAGCAGTGCCACATGAGGGTGCATCTTACGGATTTTTTTTCTTAACTGGTTTAACTCCTGGTGTAATAAAAAGATGGTGCATGATAAGATCAAGATCTAGGCCTGGAATATCAGAGTATGTCCATGCAAAGTTGATCTTCTTTTCTAAAAAGAGATTACTGAAATCTTTTAACTCTTCTGCTGATAATGATTGAGCTAAGTGGATGATATGTGGTTTATCTTGACTCCCAATATTTACTGGCTAAGTTGGTTCAATCAATATAGAAGACCTTTCCTGGAAGTGACTTGGCAGTATATCAAGTATCTCACCTTCAGGTGCCTCAGAGAGGTTTTCACCCTTAGGTACATCCTTTATTTTCTTTATTTTTTATTCTGACACCGCCACAATGTGGTTTTCGCCATCAGATCTTTAATTTTTCTTTTTTTGATTTTTGCGACTAAGATACGTGATATCTATTTCAGTCACGTTCTCACTTTGTTTGCTGGTGGAAGAGTCCATTGGTTCAATCACATTAAGATAGTAGGCTAATGTGTAGTCATTGGCAAAAATAGGTATATTCATAGGTTGGTTTTGGAGACTACAGTCAATTAGTTCAGGATGTACCAAAGATAAAGTTTGGACAGGTTCGAGGGAATTCACGGTATTATCATCATAACTACGGACCGAAAAGTCAAGTTCCAGAAGACTACCTTGCGTAAGTGGCTCGAGACCAAGAAGAGTTACAACATGATCATTGAAGTGTACGTTAATATTTAGTTGACCAAATTTAATAGACCTACTTATAGCATCATTCTCTATGCCAGGTTGGACTACATATCGTGGTTCGACAGCAATAGGATTAGTAGACAGATTCCTAACATTCATGACGGAGGAGTTAGAGTTTGATGTTGAATAAATAGAACTATTGTCAGAGTCATCAGAGTCATAGGATGAAGTGTTTGACTCTTCTTCAAGTGATTGAGTAAAAGTATGTATAGTGTCAATACCTACATCTTTGATGTTGCAAGTTCCTTCATGATTTGGTTCATTTATCACTTGTACCTGACATACTTGTTGACATAACCTTAATGGTTCAGTGAATCTCTGTCATCTACTCCATTCAAATTCTTCTGTACTAATGATTGGTTATGTTTCTATAGCTTCCAATTCTTCTTGTGTAGTTCCATACCTGAGTTATTATGTCATATTAGATGGAAATATGGTAGGTGAAGGATTTTCTTGTGTTCTTCCCTCTTCTAGCTTTCGTTCATAGTCTTCTTGTCTCTTTAGTCTGATTTCCTCTATCTCCTTTTGCAGCTTTAAGCATATCAGCTCTTGTGTGTCATATGTGATATTAGTGGACTCTTCTGGAGTTTCTATAATAGATGTATCTGAGAGATGATCTAGACCCCATTCATATTCATTTGAGTCAGTTTCTAAATCATCTACTTGTTGTCTACCAGTATATGTGACTGGAATTTTCAGTGGTGCAAGCAATTCTCTGATTCTTTCTACCTCTTCTCTCATATCCTCTAGGATTTCTACTTCTTGTAGTGTTGTAGTTGATACCATCAGAACTTGAGTACTAGTTGCTTCCTCCCTCTTGATTTCTAGTTCTTGTTCTTTTTCACACTCTTCTTGAATTTGTTGAGTGTTTACTTCTTGTGTAGTTGAAGGCAGTATTATTTTCTTCCACTTAGACTTAGAAGCATGTTTTTGGTTTGGTGTTTTTCTTGGATTGTATCCCAGTCCAATTTTATCATTAGTAGACTTATTTTGTAGATGAATAGGTTCAATAATACCTTCTTGATTTTTTCCCAGAGGACCTGTACTTGAATATCCCATGCATTGAATCATTTTGTAGCCTGGACCATATTGTGTCAGGGAAATCTCATAATGTCACACTTCTTTGTTTTCACTATCTTCTTTGAAAAACCATTTGAGAACAACATCCTCTTCTATTTCATCTGCAAGGGAAGTAGAGGACTATACAAAAAGACCATCATAAATAACCTTTGGAGTGAAAGTAACCTTTGGAGTGGAAGTTTGTGGCTTCATAGCTTTTGATTCTTTTCCTGACTATCTTGGTGATGGAGGAAGGGAGATGAGTGAAAGTACTAGTTCTATCTTGTATCCATCCATGCCAGTATCTGTGATTTTTAATTTCTTTTCTAAATCCTTCATCAAGATTTCTAAACTTTCAGTTGTAGAGGCTACTCTATTATGAGGAACAAAGGGGTCAGCGCCCTGAGTTAATGCATTACAAGGGTAGTGTGTGTCAATGGGGATGTTGACCTCAATTCCGTTATAAGGAAATTTTAAGCATTGATGGTATGTAGATGGAACTGCCTTCATTTCATGAATCCATGGCCTGCCCAGTAAGATGTTGTATGACAGAGGGAGATCAAGCACTTGAAAAATGGCATCTCTTTCTATAGGTCCTACCTTGATTGGTAGTAGTACCAAACCTTTAGATGTTCTTTCTTCTTCATCATAAGCTTTGATTGTTATTTTCTTGGTCCGATCAATGACATTTTCAGAAACTCCCAGTTGTGTAAGCAGATTGTAGGTACAAATATTCAACCCAATGCCTCCATCTATCAAAACACGTTTAACTCAGTGTTTATGGACCATAGCTTCAATGTACAATGGCTGGTTATGTGGGCAATTCAGTGAGTTGTCATCTTCTTTAGATAAAGTGAGATAATGAGGTGAAGTCAGGTGACCCACCATAGATTGAAACCGATCGACATCTAAATATTTTGGGACATTAGTGGTGAGCAAAGTTTGTCCAAGATCTCTTTATGAGCAGAAGAGATTTTGACCAATTCAAAGATGGAGATTTGAGAGTTTGTTCTTTTCAACTATTCGACAATGCTATAACCAGGAGAGGATGATGAAGCCAGTTGTTTAGATTTAGCCATGATTGTATCTGTTTGTCTATTTGAAGAAGTTAGTAGATTTGATGTTGTTTGAGCAGGAGTTGAAGAACCGGCTCCTTAGAGAGTAACCTTCTTTTGAGCGCGAGTCACTGCATTTGCAATTTGTGATTAAGTTTGTTTATCTTTAATTATGATCACATTGCAATATTCAGGTTGGGAAGACTCAATCATGTTGATCACATTGTCATTGTTGGTATACGTGTAATTGACTTTGACACCTCCTTTTGATTTTGAGAAATCACCTTGTTCATAAACAGGTAATGGATCTTTAAAAGCTTTGTGATCAGAATTAGTTGTGTGATTTCCATCAACAATTTTACCAGTGTCAATGAGATCCTGAATCTCATGTTTGAGCTTCATGCAGTTGTTTGTGTTATGACCTTTGTTTCGATGATATTCACAATATTTATTTTCTCTCCACCATTCTGGTTTGACTTTTGGATCATATGGCCTAGAATTGTCTGGTAACGTTATCAGATCATTTGTCAATAAAGTTTTAAAAGCGGATTCATATGATTCTTTCAGAGGAGTAAAGACGCGCTTAGGCTGCGAAAGCCGAGGTTTCTCTTTGAACCACTCTTTTACTTTCTTTGGTGGATTTTCTGTTGCAGTTTCAACTGCTTTGAGTGCTTGTGTACCACTAGCCAAGTTAAATATCATGGGTTTTAAATTTGTTTTAACAGTGTCTACCACTTCATCATTAACAATGTTTCTATTGTTGTCTTTGCCATATTTCCAATACTTGTTCTTTTCTTTGGAACTAGATCCTGGTTGTGTTTCTTTCCAAAGTGAGATATCTCCCTTCTTTATAAGCACATCTTCCATCCTGAGGGCATTATCTGTCATTTTGTTGAATGAAGGGTGCACTTGTATTTGGATACTATATTTCAATTCAAGGATTAAGTTATTGACAAAAATGTCCATTTTCTCATAATCTGGAATAGGTCATGAATATCTAGAGAACATCTTTCTCCAACATTGGAGGAAAGTGAGAAAGGGTTCTCATGTTTTCTATTTGGTATTGAAAAGCTCGATCATAGTGACTGGATGATGAATTTTATAGGAGTATTGTTGTAGGAACAATTGGATTAATTCTTGAAAAAAATTTATCCCCATAGGTAGACTTGAGAACCATTCCATAGCTTGCCCTCCTAAACTCCTCGAGAAAAGGCGCATGAGATATGTCTATTTGTGTATGAACTCCATACATAAAGCACAAAATTATTTGACATGGTCTTGAGGGTCTAAGGTGCCATCATATTTGTCAAATTTTGGGATCTCGACTCATGAAGGAAATGGAGGCATGTATAGGTTTTTGTCAAATGGAAATGGGCATATTGTATCCAGAGAATATTATTTTGAGGATTTATCCTTGTTTTTCAATTATGTGATCTCAGTCCGTAAGGCTTGTAATTGTTTGTTTACCATAACTAAGGGTGACTCTTCCTCTTTAGTGATGAGGGTCTCAACATTATAACCAGTAGGAAGTTTAGTGCCTTGTTTTGCTAGTTCTAGAAAATAGTCTTCTTTTTCTCTAGCCATGATAACCTTCATCATTTTTTGGAAATATTTATCCTCTTGACATTTTTGTATATCAATTTCTGGAGGTTCAAAAGCTTCAGATTCACTTGATGAGGAATCACTATCAGTAGCATGGATACTGAGATTGTCATTGTGTTTAGTAGCTCATCTTTCTTGTTTGTTCTATTCCAGATATGGTGGGAGACAAAGGTTGATCATAAACTGGTATATCTGATGATGAAGGTTTATTAGTGAGTGAGTCCTTTAAGTAAAATGAATTATCTTGATATGAAAAGGATGATCCTTTGCCTCTGTCGGCTTTCTTACGAGAACTTTTGGTTTGAGTAGGCATTTTTATTGACTGATGTGACCTAGAGTTGTTTGTGATGCAGAAATCAAAATCAAATTTGGAGCTAGTTGTTCATTTAACGTATTGATTGAGAGAAGCAACTAAGATTTAGTCAAGTTTTAGGAAAGATCTATCCCATGTAAGACATTTATCTAAGTTACCTAGTTTGATTTGATAGAAGTGACTAAGACTCAGTCTGGTTTCAGGAATGATATATCCTGTGTAAGATGTTATCTAAGTGACTTAAGTTTGATAAGTAATTGATTGAACTAGCTGAAAGATGATCAACAAAATCATGCAACACAATGGAAGAAGTGTATTGTTTAGATTTGTTTATGCTCAGGATAATTATAACTAGTTTTATGCTCGTTGTAGACTATTTTAGGAAAGTTTGACTGTTCTGGACTAACAAAATCAGAGATTCGTATGACAGGGTTTACAAGACCAAACGACGGTTTGATAGCTTTTGGATGATGAGAATAGTATTTTGTACGAGTTTCTACCTAGTTTCGCACGACAGGTAGGTATTGTAGACACCCAAAAATGGTCAACGCTTGCGAAGTCACACTTTAACATTTGCGCATTGCCTCATTTTAGGTTTTTGCATCGCATTAACATTTCTCCTATGTCACGCACTTGGTCTTTATCATTTGCAAACATCGAGTCATTCTTCTATATTCTTCAATCATCTCGTCTTCGAATTTGGTCTTGTCGACAACATTATCCAGTCATGATTTTGATCGATTTTATCTTATTGCATCAATGAGCATGCTTATTTGTCATCATTGTGGACATCGTCAATCCTAATTAGGGTTTTGTCCTCCTGTCAATCTTGCGATCAATTTGTCATCAATCATTGTTCTCTTATCAATTTTATCATCAATCTTATCATTTCGGACATCGTCAATCCTAATTAGGGTTTTGTCCTCTTGTCGATTTATCATCAATCCTTCAATTTTGTCATTTTGCAATCAATTTTGCTATCGATCATTGTCTGTCTCAATTATGTCAAGTTGGATCAATTTGTCATTGTTCCTTGTCAATTGGCGCATCTATCAATCAAATCATTCTGTCGCATTGGTCCTTTATCAATTCAAAATCATGACATTAATTATCTCTAATCAAGACCTAATTGTCATCTTCGCATTTCTAATTCGTCTTCTAGGGTTTTATGATTTGGTCATTTAACCTAATTTACCATTTCTTCCTCTAGGATTACTAAATTATTTATTAATCCTAAGTCTTCTTATTACAATTAAATCTTTATTTAATTGGCTAATTATTCCTCTTTGTGAATTGATTAATAAATGAAAAATTATTAATTAATTCACTAATTCACTAAATCCTATTTTTCATCAATTTCTAATTCCAATTTCCTAATTGGTCATCAATTTCAATTTCCTAATTTTCAAATTTCTAATTTCTTTTCCCTCCTATTTCATCTCCTAATTCCATGGGAATGGCATGTCAATTTGTCATGAAATTGTCATAATTGATAATCAATCAATTTTGACATAGAATGTGTCATAATTTGTCATCAAATTGTCAATCAATCAAATTGTGCATGGAAAGTGCATAATTTGTCATAATTTGTCATATTGATTTGCAATTTCCATTTGAATTGCATCATGCCAATTTTGTGATTTCTCCAATTTCTCTATAAATTGGATAATTTTTCTTCAATCATCCCCTTCAATTACTTCTTGAAATCCGAATTGCTGCCAAAACTATCAAATCTTAGTTCTAGTACTCTTGAGCTTTTTTTGCTTTCAATTGTGAGGGCACTTGTAGGTGAGATCCACAAAATTATTGAAGAGGAAAGAACAACAATGGAGCCGCATGGAAGGAGTATTCAATCTTGGATTTGGTTTGCATAATGTTTTCTTTTGAATGCTTCATTTTCATACCTTCATTGAATGTGCATTGTGATTAGGTTCATTGCAATGAGTATTTCTTTGATTGAGCTATCATGTTTAATGTTTTGATTTGATCTACTCTTGTTGTGATGATTCCTAATTTTTACGCTACAGGTATACCTCAAACGACAAACTAATGAAAGTGATGATTTTTTGTACGACACAAGACGTGGGATCAGACAACACTTCCCTAAGTAGGACGATAGATTATCAGATTTCGTACGACATAGAATAGAGGCTAAGACGACAAACTGTAAGACCTGATGAAGTTTTGTACGAAAACAGATATGAGGCAGGACGATAAATCAGAAGACTCGTATGACAGTTTATTGGATAGAGACAAAATTTTGACAGATAGGTTTTCAATGACTGATAACAACTAGTTTTGAGATGGACTAGGGTTTTTTTTTTATAGCTGATGTAGACTAGTTTGTGATACGGATAGAGGTTTGACCAAGATAGACTAGTTTTTGATAAAGACGGAGTTTTGACCAAGATAGACTAGTTTTTTGGTATGGACAGAGTTTTGACTAAGATAGACTAGTTTTTGATACGGACGAAGTTTTGACTAAGATAGACTAGTTTTTTTTTTAATACGGACAAATTTTTGACCATTGAGTTGTTATTGTTTTCTCCAGTTTTGGTATTCTAGTTTCAGTTTTAGGGATGAAAACACAGTAAACATGCAATATGATAATGACTTCAATCACAATACGCTAACCCTATGGAAATTGGTGAGAGAAGAAAACCTTTGCTTGCAAACTCAGGTACACACCCAATAGCTAATCAAAATATGGTCGTTAGTCTCACGCAATGGATTCTCAATGTCGTATTAGCCGACTCCAAATGCTAATGGGGGCACAAATTGGCAAGTATCTTACGAGAGTTACTATCTCTCTTGCACAAAGATTATCCCCCCTTTCCGAGGTGAACAGAGTAACCTCTATCTTATAGTTCTTAGTCAGGAATTATGTTCGAAATTACCCCTTGAAGTCATGCAAGCATGATTGAGGCCTATAGCCCGACAAGGTACTGAAACAAGTTGTAGTCATGTAAACATGATTGAGACCGTGAGGTCCTACAAAATGCTCGATATGAGATATCTCAAAGAGAAAACTCAAATAATCCCATCCTCTAAGACTTTAATCACCAGAGACCTAATTATTATAGTGAGTTGGAATGCCCAGGTCCGGCTGTACTCACTTGGGTCATTCTCATAGAGTGATTACTTTTTCCCACAGTGACAAGTCTGCTAAAGGTACACAAATCTCAAATCTAGAAAAACCCTCAAGGGTCTGGATTTCTGATTGTCTGTGCAGACAAGAGCATACTCTCCTACCCCTTAGAGTTTTCTTAAAACATGAAAGACAAATTTGTTCATTAACCAGATAGCAATTTAGGTGCCTAAAAAATGAATTTAAAGAATATCTCCTCAAGCAACCTGCAAAGACAACGAATCAGTAGTCATATTGTCTTTGTTTGACAAGAATATTCTTCGACAAGCATTCTACAAAAAACCGATTAGGCTATGAAACTTTCAGGCAAACAAAAGACAATTTAGGGTTAGCATCAGTATCATCAAAATCTAATTCAAGAAAAACCCTGAAAAGTAATTTGTTCTCCAAAAAATCCTAATCTAACTCATCCAACTTGCAAGAAACTTTTAGAAACCTACAAGAAGAAAAAGTTGGTGAAATATCAAATCTCTTGCTGGACTTACACAAGCCTAATTTCAAATCTCGGTTACAAATTTTTCACTCTTAATGCTGAAATGCCCTGAAATTTGACTAAGTCTGAAATTTGGAAGATCCTCCAAAAACTAGATTTTGCATTATAACTCCTGGAGGTCCAAAACCCCTCTCAAACATCCTGACAATATATATCAAGCAAAATCCTAAACAAAAATCTTTGTTTTTCATACAACATAATAGTAACTCGTACGAGTATTCTCACTTGACCATACGATAATTCCCACCGAACCGAATGAGTAAACCTAGAAGAAAATGATAAAATCAGTTACTCCTATGATGATTCCCGCAGAGCCAAACGACAAACTGCAGAACTCGTCCAGTATGTTGCAGAAACTCATCCTGTATGTTGCAAAGACTCATACGACCTTTTGCAAAGATTGTACGAAAAAAATCCAAAAAATAAAATAAAGATCTTGCAAGGCCGAAAATGAAATTCTCGGGCCCCATGGTGGGCGCTAGAAATGTGTGTGTGAAAAGGGGAATAAGTATCTATAAGTTGTAAGACACAACACTTCAAATAATTCATTACATGTATGGTTAGACAGATATAAGCATGAATAATAAAACCATAACAAATTGACCAATTGCCTTCTAAAAGATGCGAGTATAGACTTGCTCTCAAATTTGTATAAGAAATACCAGTGACTAGACTACACCAAGAGGAAGGATTTAACCTATATGAGCATGATATTAAGCTAAATGGGTGCAAGATTATGCTAGATGGATGAATAGTAAGCTATATGAATTCAATCAATCATAATTGAACTAAATATGCAAAAAGCTAAACTAAGATGCAATAATCTCAAAAAGTAAGCACTATATCTTCAATGACTCCAGAACAAAAACTGTATAATAACAATAAATCTCCAGGGTGTTTTGAATGAGAGATGAAGGCTGAAATTATAGAAAATCAAAAGAGAGACCAATGGTCAAGATCGATTAGCAACGAGCAGTTGAGATTATTCAAGAAAAAGCACAATTTAGGATAATTGAAATAATTGAGAAATCAGATTCAGTTAACCTTGAGATAGATTCCAATTATAGTTTGATTGAAATGCATTCAGATTATAAGTTCGAGTTTGCATTAGAGATATAATTCAATTAATTCCATGCACTTGTGATAAAAATAGGTAATTCCATGCGATTTCTTTGATTTATTCAAGAAAAAAGTCTTTTCAATGCAACTGAACTTCTTTTCTCAAAAGCTTTGAGTTCCAATTTTAGAGAATGATTAATAATTCAATTAATTACTTTTCTAGTTTCCAGTTATCTCAATTTAGAAGAAGAAATAATATCTCAAGTTTGATTTTTCTCTCAATTCAATTCTTTTATTTTATTTTCATTCTAACTCTTGCTTTGTAATTAATTCTTCTTTTGTAATAAATTAATTCTTTTTTTATGATTAAATGGCAAATTTAATAATTAATTAAATATGCTAGGATATTTAATAAATTAAATAGGATAATTGATCAAAATGATTTTCTTGGATGATTTAATTAATTAAATAAATATTTAATTAATATAGAATAATTCACTTGCCATGTGACATTTAATGATTTAAGAATTAATTAATTGTGTGCTCAAAGATGATTTAATTGTCTTTGGTTGGGACCTTGGTGATGTTGTTGAGATTAGGGGCCCATGTTTTAGATGACCAATTTTAGGGTATTATAGTATATATGTGTGTATATATGTATATATACATGTATATAACATATATATACATATATATATACATTTATACATATATATACATATAAACCACTGTAAATTTACAGTAAAATGTAAATAAAAACTTGTAAATTTAATAAGAAATAGTTAAAAATACCAACTTGGAGGATTTATATGTATACATACATACATATATGTATGTATGTATGTATGTGTATATGTGTGTGTATATGTGTGTATATATATATACACATATATACATATGTGTATATGTATGTATGTATGTATGTATAGTATCATTGTAAATTGTCACCGGGTCAATTTACACCTCATGTTGTGTCCCTACTTTACCGTGTCTCCCCCTCATCTCCTATCTGGGTCCATTCAGTGCTTAGACTTCGATTTTTATGCCTAATACACCTACCAAGTGATTCCCTAGAGAGGTATCCTCCTCCCTTGGCCCAAAATCTAGCCCCTAGTTGAGGGGGACCAGAGCACCCAACACCTTGGTTCCCCTCGTTGGGGCCCAATTTTCAAGGAGGGGGTGAGACCTACTTCTTCAGCGGGAAAATAAATTGATGGCTCAATTTGACCATTGGAGGTACACCTACTTGGTAAATTGACCTAGGATATCATATATAAAGACATTAATCAATTCATTTCAATACTAACAAATACTTCCAAGCATTATAAGCAATCATCATCAAGCATTTCCAAAGGTCTTGAAGGTTACATATTCTTTGTAGTGTCCCTCCTTGATTCATTTTTTGATTTATGCATCAATAGACTTATCTAGACTCTTATGTTACGTTTTGATTCATATTTATGACTCTATCTACATTTTAGATTCTTATTGATGATGCTAGGTATTCCATATGGACATTTTATACATGATGACTTATGTGGATGATGATAGTTATCCTTGGCTATTATGATGATCGATTTGTATTCAATGATCTAAATGCACTTGCTATTCTAGATGGATTATATTGCTATTGAGATCATGTTGGCATCTTGATTATGCTAACCCCACTTTATGATTACATCAGATGTGATGATGTTGTGGTGTTTGTGATTGTCTTACTACTGTATTCATGATAGGGGCAATGTCATACCACTCATCTCGAGCATGATATGACATTGCAATTCTCTATCACTTGCCTAATCGTTTATGATATATATTGTTGTATATGGTGTGTCATGGTTATTGGTGGTTGCAAGATTTCAGGTACTAAACATCGACTCCACCTGGTCTCATAGGTTTGAGCATGTCTCTATCCCAACGGCAAGTTGTTGGATATGGCATGAGTTCCCTCTACATGCTCTAGGCTTAAGTTGTCATCCTTCTCAACTAGTGTTGTGGCTTGATTCAGTGGTTAGAGTCTTGTGCTATAATGTTTGACCCAATTTCGGATTGCCTGGAGGTGTTGTGAGTATTTGATTATGTGATTAATTAATATTTGATTCACATAGTTTATTAATGTTAAATTAAATTAATTTATGGTTTAGTTTAGATATTTAAATATCATTGGTAATTTATTGTTGAGGTTTAATATTTATTACTATTATTTGATTAATGTTTTATTAATTTATATTTATTTTATGTTTTTATATTTATTTAATTCATTTAATGATTTAGTGTTTAATTGATTATTTATTTATTTATTATTTATTTATTGTTTAAATGTTATCTCTTATGTTGGTTATGAGTTTATATTTTGTGGTGTTTATTTATCTTGGCTTCGATTTAATTATTATTGGGCTTTGGTTTATTATTTATTCATTGTTGGTTGTTATGTTATTATATATATTTACCTTTGTTACTAATTGGATAATTAAATATTATAAATATTACTCACCCTGTTATTTTATTGGTTGTAAGCAGGGGTGATGCAGAGATGGGGTTCCAATCGACAACATGTAGGCATATTTCACAACAATGGGCTCATGACTGAATCAAGCAACCATGTAGAACACTTATCTCTCAAGGAAAAACCCTTGTCACTTCAAGGCTTCACAATGGATAAGGATCATTCTTAGGATGGTTTCCAAACAACCCTTCACAATGACTCTTTACAAACTCCAAATTTCCCTTCACAAAGTCACTATGCCTCATAGGCTACAAACATCAATTAAGAACTCAATGTCTCACAGGGCTTAACATAATTTGTGAACACATTAGGTTAATTAAATACAACATCTATACACCCTTGGAAAACCTCCAAGCCACTGGTTATTCCAACTTGTATGCTTTCCACATAAATTGTCCTAATTCTAGTAGCCCTCACCAGTAACAAAACAAGGCACAATTCTTGACCTAGGGTAAATCTCCACAATAAAAAGAGTTTTTCAAATACCCTTTTGGAAGACATAAATTATATCCATTTTGATCGTATGACTCCTTTGGAGCACTTGACTCAAAAATGGACTGGTAATTTATAGCATAGGCCTAATTAGGCCACTTTTGCAAAGCATCTATAAGGATTCTTGACTCCTAATCAAAAAATCGCATTCCAAGGGTCAAAATAGGTCATGAACAACATAAATCCACAAGCTTTAGCATTAGAAATGATCATTCTTTTCTTATTTCATAAAACCCTTATCATAGCCTTGTCAACTAGACAAAAATGTACATACTAACAATCTACGACATTATTATTTTATTCACAAACAACATTCTCCACGTCCACAAACTCCAAAATATGAAACTATACTCCTTAATCTTTAATCCAACCAATTTGCAAGAAATTCCAACAAAGGAACGATAGAAATCTTTAAATTTATAAACAAACCCTCATGACCACGGGTTGCAGACCCAATTATGGAAAAAACTTTAAAATCTCACTTGATTCTCCACCAAAATCAATGGGACCAGTTTCATTTGAAATATAGTTCATAGTACCAAACATTCAAGTTATTTTTAGATTGTTAAAACCCCATACATGACTATACCAAGTGTTGCAACAATAGAAATATAGTAATTTCTGAAAACTGTCATCACCTTTTATTGATTTTCTTGATGTATAGTGCCTTAATCCGGCCACACACCCTTGAATTCAACCATACATTGCCTTTTAATCCTTTTAAGACCTTTCATGATAGTTGTGTATGGTGAAAATGGATAACAATAATAACAATATTGAAAGGCTAAATGAATTCAACCACAAAACCCTAGCCTAACAATCAACAAAGATCCACCATAACATATGAAGATTACCTAAGACAATGCAAAATAAAACAAAATCACAAAGATTATACCATCACATGTCCAATAGGGTTTTGATCTCCATTCTTCCTATCTCCATTGATCTTGCTTGATATATTTTTGCTCTCAGATTTTTATATGCACAAGAGCTCAACAAAGAACGGAATGTGGTTGCAAGTAGGATCGTAGTGTAGCAAGTTGCATGAAAGATCATTAGCATGAGTGATTAGGTCATTAGGGTTTGACAATGAAGGAAGCATCTCCTTAAATAGAAGACACAATATGAAATGGAGGGTTAAGATTGAGAGGTGTAAAAGAGAGGTCGGCTAGGATTAGAGGGTAGGTAAAAGAAATACCAAAATAATGAAAGGGGTAGGTAGTGTAGGAATTAAGAGATGAATGACATGTGTCATGTGTTAGAAAAAGATAATGAATTAATTAAATGAATAAAGATTTATTTAATTAATAGAAGAAATAGGACAATTAAATAAATAAAATATTTATTTAATTTAGGAAAGGGTAATTTAAATAAATAAATGTATTTATTTAAATAAGAAATAAGGCTAGAAGAGGATAAATGAATTAATTAAATAAATAAAAATTTATTTAATTAATAGAAGAATTAAGCTTAGATAATTAAATAAATAAAATATTTATTTAATTAGACATGACAATTTTAGGTGTCTACAATAGTTACAACTGATTTTTAAACTCTCACGACCGTTGGCATTCC
Organism: Cryptomeria japonica; assembly: GCF_030272615.1. NCBI lineage: Eukaryota > Viridiplantae > Streptophyta > Pinopsida > Cupressales > Cupressaceae > Cryptomeria > Cryptomeria japonica. The sequence continues at coordinate 628,661,766 of NC_081406.1, read as the reverse complement.
CCTCTTTACATTTTTTGCAATTTTGCAATAACTATTTTTGTCAATCATGACACCTTTTACAAAATTTGCTAAAAGACCTTAACCAAGACCCTTATGGTTTGAAACCATTATAAATATTTTTGAACATGCCTAATAGACCCTAATACAATGATAGAATGTCATTGGACACATATTGACAATATTTTGCCTCCTCATGACAATATTGACAATTTTCTAACTTTGCATCATGGACCCAAAAGGGTTTCCAATTACATGGGTTGACTAAAAAACATCACAAAATGGTCCATAGGACCTTACCAACACATAATAGACTTAAAGTTTCCTCGTGGAGGCATGAAGATCATTGGGTGCTCCTGCACCAAGGGGGTAAGTAAATAATACTATTTTATAATTCTTATCTCAATTTTATGTATGATAGGTATGAGATATAGTATTTTGGATTATTTTGATTGGTTGGGTTTTGGCTATGGTTTTTATTTAATTTTTATAAATATATCTTCTTGTGTGTTTGTCAGGGTTGGCTTTCTAAGAAACATTTTGCATTATTGGGATTTTTGGATTGATTCTGGAGCTTGGAGCTTGGATCTTGGATTTGCTTTCTTGGAGCTTGTTGGAATTGGTTGTGCTTCTTCAATTTCATTTTTTCATCACTTCTATTTTCCAGGTTGGTTTTATTTTCTCATTTCTGCATTTTCAATTTCCAAGAAAAGCTTGTATTCTTTGTCTTTTGGAAATATTGTTGTGGGAGGTATTTGGGAGAGCATTTATGAAAGTATTCGTTACAATCTTATAATATAAATTTTGGGGATATTATATATTGGATAATTATTTGTTGTAGAGTTGTTGTATGCATGTCTTTGTGCTCATCGTGAACAGTTCTATGAAATTTCTATGACTTCATAGCTTGTTGTATACCCTCTTTTGGTCTAAGAAATGTAGAATTGAATTACCATTAATTGCTATGTATATGGGTTGATTGTTACTCTGGTTGAAGCTCTTGTTGGTCTTGTCTAAGTTTTGGTTCTTTGAGCACTGTTGGGATTTGTAGTTGTATTCTAAGTGAAGTAATCCTTCATGTATTGATTCCCATTTGTTATTTGTTAAACTTCCTTAATTTACTATTGATATTGTATCCTTATTGGGTTGATTTGAGGCCGAGATTGAGCCTCGGTTAAATTCTATGTGTTTAAATCTCTTTTTCTAAGTCTTTCTAAGTGGATGTGCTAATTTGGTCTATGCGCTAAAAGAATTGGTCTATGTGCTAAAAGAATTGGTCTATGTGCTAATCTTTCTTGTGGATGCGCTAAACTATCGTCAGTGGTAATTTTTATGGTTTTAGTTTTCTAGATCAGATTTTCTTGGTCTATCCTTGTACCAGAGGCATTTGTTGATTTTCCTGTGTTTCTCAAATGAATTATGGTTCAGTATTGGCTATTTTATTGTTATTTTGGCTCCGACAAGAAGGATAATACCTTGTTGTTGAGGGATGTGCATATATGTTGGTATAGCTCTAGCAAGATGGAGAATGCCTCGTTGTTGACGATTTGTTTATGTAAGATTGAATAAGAGGGATATTCCTTACTCTTGTTTATTGATGTTTTCATTTATGGTCGAGGCTCTTGATTTATATGCATTTTGGCTTTGCCTATATTTCATATTGGTATATGTTCATGTTGATGATATTTGTGGATTCTTTTTCTACGAGCCTCCTTGCTATTATTGTGATTTTTATTCACCCTAAAGTATTGGATGTTAGATTCAATGACAATCCCAAAGACACTGAGAGCGGGGGGTGAATCAATGTCTAATCGGTTAGCAGAATATTTAAACTTATTTATAACTTTGCAACCCAAAACAGTGTACCGGTAAATAAGAATTATTGCAGTAAAAAGAAATAATAGAGACAGCATAAAAACACACCATAACACAAGATATTTAACGAGGAAACCCGGTGTGGTAAAAACCTCAGTGGGATTTGTGACCCACAATATTCTCACTAGCCAATGAATAAATATTACTTACAATAAGGGGCCTCCACATGCAAGGAGGCCAACAGCCTAGAGCTCACTGCTCAATGAAGAGTCACACTGACTACAAAATGGATTATCAAATCCAATACAATTTACTGCTCAAAACATTATCTCCAATGCCAGGTTCAGTACCGGTTTAAGCTCAGATAGATACCTTATTAAAAACCTTTGTTGTCACAAATACAAATATTTTCTACCATACATACCATCTTCTCTACTACCAAAATGACCTATAAGATCTCATACATATATGTCTTTTACAATATACCATGTCGGATTACAAAAGATAATTACATTACAATAAACAAAAGTTCATCCTATGTCGGTTGGGGTGTCGATATGCTTTGTTTTCGATGTAATCTGAATGTCGATGTAAGTGTCTGCCGATATCGGTGTCTGTCGGTGTATGAAGTTTGTGATGTTAGGCATGTAGAAACCAATTGTCGGTGAGTTGCCAGTTGGTTGCCATCAATGACAACATCAACTATTCTCATAAGAGTGTAGAATGCCAACAATTTCCCCCTTTGGCATTTATGGCAACACTCATGAGAAAAATCAAAACTATTATCCAAAACTAAAATCCAAATAGATGTGCTCCCTCTGAGCAAGTGATCTCCTCTGCACATGCATTTTTCTCTCTACTACTCCCCCTTTGACATCAATGACAAAGGATGTCATAAGTGATCAAAAGAGTACAAAAATGCTACCTCAAAGTTTGTAACCAGTTGGTTACAATCTAAAAGATGTCCACCACAACTAGATTCAGACTCTACATAAAATTGTTGTTGTCAGTAATAGTTGCCTCAGTCTACTGGATCATACCGGTGAGATAGTGCATTTGTTGCTTCGATGATCGTTCTCCTTGAATTGTTGCCTTAGATAATTCAAATCTCTGAGTAATACGAGTATCCAACCTTGGACCAAGTTTATCATTTAATTCTCGGGCATTAGACCTTATTCTTGCCTTCTCTTTCTCAAGTTTTTCTAACTTCTCCTCAAAAACTGTCATTTCCTGCTCAAAAAATGATATAAGTCTAGATGAACCTATTATATTGTCTATAATGTCATCAATTTATTTTTGTGTCTTTTTGATCTCCTCATCAATGTCCTCTGTTAAACAGTGAGGTTTGCATGCTTTCCTATATAACTCCTTATACTCCAAAATTGTAGAGTTGAGTACTGGTAAAAGTGTATCCAAATGATCAGTACATATCTTTATGGTGTTCTCAAAGATTGTGTTTTTCTCTTTGTCAACTCTCTCCTTAATTATATCCTTGTTCACCTTATCTATAGTAATTACATTGTCAGCAATGAATTTGGACAATGTGTCTAATTTCCCTAAAGAATCATTAATGTGATCTATCTTGCAATTAGGTGCAATCATCTTTAGAATAGGTAAAGTGTCATCAATTTCCTTAAATGCTAAGGCATTGCAATCAGTAATCCTTTTAATAAAATCCAAAAGTACCTTTGTTATGTTGGTAGGTCTGAATTCTCTTGTAGATGTACTTGGTTTTGTTGTAGGTTTCTTGTCAACAGATGTCTGACTAATCATCTTTACTATAACCTCTTTATTTCCATTAGATGCATCCACTTTACTTACATTTTCTATCGGTGGATCTGTCTATGTCTGTACCTCTACCTTTAATGGTTTCTCAGTCTGATTAGGCTTCTTTGCAACTATCGGTGTTACAGAATCAACACAAACCTCTACCTCAGATTGTTTCTCTGTTTGTACCACTATCGGTTTCTCAGATTTCGGTGGCCCTGTGCTAGTTGTCTTATCCTCTGATGGTTTTTCAGTCTTCATTTGCTCTGCTTGAGCTGGTATCTCTATTTCTTGAGAGTCAATAGTTTGTGTCAGTTTCTCTGAAATCTTGCTTTCCTCAATACTATCTGCCTTAACCTCTGAAGTCTCTTTGTCCACACAATATTTACCTCCTGAGTATCTACATTCATGATAAAGAGCATCTCTGACTCTGGATTAGTATCATCATGGGTTAAACCTTCAGTAGCTATATCCGGTGGATTAGCTGTATGGATCGGTGATGAAGGTGCTAATGGAGGGGTGTCATGGGTTGGTGGAGTAATGTTATTTGTTATCTTTATGGAAGGTACACCACCTACTTTACCTTTTCCTTTGTCCTTTTGATATACCTTGAATGTCTTTTTTGGTTTCGGTCTTCTTCTTTCCTCTTACTTTTCCTTCTCTACAAAGAATATGTCCCATTTATCTATAGTCTCATTTGCAATTTCTTTAACCCTTCCAGCCATCAGGCTCACTTGTCGATGTCCACTAAGAAATACTAACCGGTTAGCTTTAGAGATAAGCTCATCTATCTCTTCCTTAGAATTTACCGGATGTACAGCCAAGAGTGCTTCAACTTTCAACTTCTTGTCCAGTTCCATTACAGATAGCCTTTTAGCTTCCAATCTCATGTATAAATCATTGGGTGTCTCATCAATCACTTCTATCAATACTTTTTATAAATGTTCAAGTGTAAGATAATATTTTCTTCAATTGTGTTTTTGTCAGAATCATTTGAAGAAATATACCATTTGTTTACATTAGATAAATTACCTTCCTCTGTAATCTTATTCAATAGATCATCTAGTGTGGGGGTAACCAGTGTTTGTTTCTTCTTAGGAGTAAGCTTCTTCTTTAGTTCCCTAACTGCTTGTTGTTTCTTCCTTGGCATCCTGGTTTTCTTAGGTGAAGGAGAGGGTACCGGTGAGGGTTTTCTCTTCCTTTCTACTCTTTTAAACTCAGTTGCCTTACCACTGTCAGTATTGGAGGATGTTACAACCAGTGAAACATGTGCTTCAGGTTGCAGTCCTTCAAGTTCACTTTTTGATATACCACTGATGTTCATGACATTTTCTTTGATTTCCTTGACTTTCTTGGAGGCATCTCTGATAAACGTTTCTCTTCTTTTTTGTCCTTTTCTGCATAGATATGTTTCTCTCAATAGTTTCTGCATTACCAAAGAATTCTTCAGATGGCTCCCTTGGTGCATCAAGTAGAGCTTTAGCATAAGTTTCTAGAATAGATAGGTCTACCTCATAACCCATCTCAGTAACCCAAATAGTTATATGGCTTACTTCTTCCATCCAAGTTTCATCTCTCTTAATGACAAAACAAATTTCTTTGTCATACTTGTCAATTATGCTCTTTGGTAGTCTCTCTCTTGCTCTCATTTTAGTTTGAAATGTTTTGAAATAGTCTTTGATGTTCTTAATACTGTCAGTGCCCATACCGGTGAAAGTGTCGTGTATCTATCTTCCTACCAGGATGTCATAACCAAAATCCTTGTGACCTATGTCAGGTATCTCTTTGGTAAAGTATAGCATCAGGCATACTAATAGGTTTCCAAAATGGAAATTACCTTTCTTATCTCCCTTTATCTTCTTCAAATTATCAATTAATTCATCTTTAAGCCATTCACACACATCAATCTTAGCATTATTGTTCACCATCTCATATGCATTGTGAATACAAAGGCTAGAAACATAATTTAGTCTATTTGCATGAGTTGCTTTGTATCCTAGTACCATACTCACATATCTCACATTTATATCCTTAACATCATTTTCTCTAAGTGACCTATTATTAGATGTGGCTCTGGTTAAATCCATAACTCCCTTGTTAGGTATTTTCTTGGTTTTATCAGGTCTACTATCGGTTGAAGGTAAACCAGTAACTGCCTTAATTGGTATCAGAGCCTGGTCCTCTATTTGCAAAAGCCTAACAACTTGAGGGAGATTTTGACACCGGTAAAGATGGAGAACTTAAGAAAATAGTTGGAAGGAGCTCTTGAAGATTTTGATGCAGAAAAATTGAAGAATATCAAACTTGAAGATGATTTGAGGATTGCACATGAATTCATTAAAGGACTTCAAGAGAATTTTGTTATAGCACAAAATAAGAGAAAAGAACTTCATGAGAAAATGCAGAATGATGATGATGAAAAGGAGACTCTTAGAGACATTGCAAATAAGTTAAGGCAAGAGAACACTAATATGAAGAGTAAAATGCAAGATATGCCTATGAGGTTATGTAAGGATATTGAAGATAGGAAGAAGAATGAAGAAGACTTGACTAGGAGACTTAATGATGCAGGAAATGAAAATTTGAGACTTGGTCATGAAAATGATATGTTAAAGATAGATCTGATTCACATGTAACATGATAAAGCTGAGCTTGTGAGACAAGTTGGAATTCTAGAAAATGAGTTGGTTACTGCAAATATACACAAAGACAAATTCAAGAAAAGTTCAGAAGAACTTGATGACATGCTTAAAAGATAGAAACCTGATGGAGATACAAATGGACTTGGATTTGAACATGGAGAAAGTTCTGGTACTGCAAATAATCAAGATTAAAACAAACCGGTAAGACAACCTAATGCTTATAAATTTAATGGGAAATGTTTCAATTACAACAAGTATGGTCACAAAGAAAATCAGTGTAGATTTAAAAATAATCAGAATATAAACTCACCCACTGGTCAATGTTCCAAATGCAACAAAGTTGGTCATAATTCAGAATATTGTAGAATGAATATGAAATGCTATGTTTGTGGAAGATTTGGGCATTTATCTAATCAATGTAGATCACAAACCGGTCAAGGATATGGTAAAGCTATTCAGAGGAATAATGTAACCTGTTATGCATGTAACAAGATTGGACATATTGCAAAATTCTGTAGAAGGAAGAATGCATCGGCGAATAATAAAGGACCTAGTTTGAAGGGAAAAGAAAAGGTAGATGAAGTAAAGAAAGAATTTTCAAAACAATGGATTAAGAAGAGTAATCAGAAAACTGATGAAACTATCTATGCACCGGTAGAATAGAGTAATCCTCCATTGGCAGGAGATTCTTCATCTAACTAAGAAATAATCCTTAGGGGGTATTACAGCAAGTTGAAAATCATTTATTCTACCCTCGGTTGATGGTAAGAAGATACATTTCTTCTTTACCGGCAGGTGTGTTAAGTTTTCACTTAACCGGCAAGCATTTAATGCAATGTTAAGAACCTTTTTGGTTATAAAGCACTGAGAAACCCTCATTTCAAACTCACCGAGCATTCAAACAATCAAAGAGCGCGAAAATGAGTAAGGGCATTCTAAGGCAAAGCTGCGAAGAGATTTTTAGGAATTCAGAATTTTGGTTAAGAGGTATTTATCTTTGAAATGGCTTCCTCATCTTTTGTTCCGAAGTTTATTGCAAAACCTATCATTGTGGAAAATTTCAAACACCCTAGACTCGTATTTAAGATTATCCTCGAGATTGCAAAATAGGGTGATTCTGTTAGAGCTTTTTCAAAAATTCTGAAGGGTGTAGCATTTGCAAAAGACCCTATAATCTACATACATTGCAACATAGAAAACCAAATACTACTTACAATAAGGGGCCTGCACATGCAGGAAGGCCAATAGCCTAGAGCTCACTGCTCAATGAAGAGTCACACTAACTACAAAATGGATTATCAAATCCAATACAATGTACTGCTCAAAACAGCATCTCCAATGCCAGGTTCAATACCAGTTTAAACTCAGATAGATACCTTATCAAAAACCTTCGCTATCACAAATACAAGTATTTCTTATCATACATACCATCTTCTCTACTACCAAAATGACCTATAATATCTCATACATATATGATTCTTTTATAATATACCATTTCGGCTTACAAAAGATAATTACATTACAATAAACAAAAGTTCATCCTATGTCGGTTGGGGTGCCGGTATGCTTTGTTGCCGATGTAATGTATGAAGTTTGTGATGTCGAGCATCTAGAAACCAATTGCCGATGAGTTTCAAGTTGGTTTCCATCAATGACAACATCAACTATTCTCATAAAAGTGTAGCATGCCAACATTGGAACATGGTTAGGGAGAGTGGGCTTTCATGTGATGACTAGGATCGTGAGAGATAGGCTACTAAGAGGTTCCTAGTAAGGATGCTTGGAGTCTAGACCACTAGGGCACATTGAAAGTTTTTCTTGTTTAAATAAGTGATAACATTAATAATTAATTAGATGGGTTGGGTATTTAGAATTCATCTAAACAAGATAATAATGATTGGATGTGAGCCCCAAGACTTAGTCCTAGAGAGGATATTTTAGGATAAGCTTGGGAAGGCCATTGAGATGGCAAATTGAACTCCCTTGATCTTTCATAGGTTGATATGGTTCCACATGTCTATCAGGGTTGATATTACCCTTCTTTGTGAGGATAGCATGCATCGACATGTCTATCAAGGAGCGGTTTTTACCCTCTATGTGAGGATAGCATGTGATGACACTCCACTCCTACATGTGTCATTGTTCCTTATGCCATGGTTGTTGGTATGCCTCTAGGAGTTTCTATGTTTATGATTATCCTTGTGATGTGATTTGGATTATTGAATTTGGTGTTGGAATCAGGGATCACTAAGAGGGGGGGTGAATCGGTGATCTACCAATTAGCATATTTTCAAACTTAACTTTAAACCACCAGAAGCGAACAGATGAAACTGAAATGCAGAAACATAGAACAAACAACCACAAAAGCATAACGCCAGATTTTTACATGGAAAACCAAATGGGAAAAACCATGATGGGATTTGAACTGACAATATTATTCCACTATGGCCAGTAGCAAAACAATATTATAATATGGGAATGCACAAGAATTCAAGCACACTGCCTAGAGCTCATTGCTCAAATACAATAAGGGATACAACCCCAAAAGGCTCACTACCTTCCATATTGATTACAATGATGAATTATAGAAAAATGGACTCCAAAATAACATCTACAATGCTTGGATGAGTTCCAGTTAAGTGCTAAATATACTAACTAGATCACCTCTATTGTTATGCTTTGTTCTGCCCTATTCACTATCTCAGTCAACTACCTGATCAAGAATGCGCACGTGAAACTACACCAAAATTGATTCTCGATCACCTCTCACTCACATACAATCATACCATACACCAAAAAGATCATCTATGCCAAACTGATATACTGAAAATCACAAAATAGATCATTTACCATGTTAGCCTGCTAGTGTAACGTGTAGTCACATGTCGGCTTAACTGGATCACAAAAGATAAATGTAGATCACCAAAACAATAATAAAATGATGTTTCAATGTCATCCCAATAAATCCAAGCATGATTCAATGCACCACAATCACCGAAAAGCTTTCGGACCCAAAACTACTCCACTCTTCTTAAAACACCGGTTAACATCCTCTTCCGTTTAAGAAGAATTATGACTACCGGATCAAATCTCCAAGAAGAGTTTCTATTAATGACAACCCTAAACCAATAATGAACCATTAGAATCCACCATATGAGTGTCAATTTCTAGCAATCTCCCCCTTTGGCATTGATGGCAACACTCGTGAAAATGACTAAGTATTGAGCATTGTACACCGAATCAAAAGAATTTATAAGGCTCGCCCTTAGACAAAGAATTACACTCTTCTATACTATACATTTTTTACCTTTTTTCTCCCCCTTTGACAGCAATGTCAAAGTGATAACTCAATCATGAATGAATAGTACCAAACCGGTACTAAGAGGGGGGGGGTGAATCGGTATAGACAAAAACACATTCTTAAACCGATTTGTCAGCAGACACTGTGCATTGACAGACAAATAGTAACATCAGTCCTTAAACAGAGTACAACTAGCAAAATCCAGAATAACTGAGACAAGCATAAACCGGTTGACACTTATCTTCTCATACAATCTAACACTTCATTTACATTTCACCCTAATGCATGAACAGGTAATCTACCATCAAAGATATACATATAAGCAACTAGATCAACATGATTCACCGCTTGACAGAAAACAACATAGCATCACATGAAGAAGACATCACACATGACACACATATTTTTCACATGGAAACCCAACTGGGAAAAACCACGGTGGGGATGAATACCCACAAGCTTGTTTTTTAACTCTTTAGAAGTCTGCTCTGTTAGGAGCCTTGTCTGGTTAAAGACTTATACAATAGGTTCTATTAGGAACTGATCCTGTTAGGGATCACCCGGTTAAGGGATGGCTAGAATACTTGGTTAAGGGTTAAACCCTGTTAAAGGTTACCTTGTTAGAGGATTTCAAGAACTCAATGGTTTTGAGTCACCCTGTTAAAGGATTTACAGCAAGTCGGTTAAAGCTACCCTGTTAAGGGATTTCTCAACTGTTGAAGTGGTTAGAGATCAACAAGTATTACAATGATCTGGTAATAGCACTCAATGCCAATGCAGATCCGCTTAAGCTCCTCTTCACCTTCTGCACTTGCACTCTGCAGGTATCACTTCTCTCCTCTGGTCTGGCAAGAATCACGTATCTCTTCTCTTGGATACACACACACAACTTTTGCCAACAACCTTAGAAAGAATCACAACATCGACCTTATAGGAAAATAGATAGGTCGGAAGCATAAACCCTAAACCCTAAACCTGTTAGGTTAAGGAATTCAAACGGTTCAATCCTGACTGTTGAGCACACTGCATTAAATGCAACTGTCTTGATCCAATCTCAAGACATTCTCCATTGTTCATTTTCCATCGATTTCATGGCGGCTGATAACCCATCACACATTATCACCATTTATAGACTTCGCACATTCCTGAGGTAGATAGGAACAATCTCCTTCATGCAAGATCCTTCACGCACACAAGGCTTACATGGCAACATGATCTATTCTTTGTTATCATGCTAACTTATCACACACAGTCACCGATTGAGCCACACAGGCTTGAAGCACTTCAACCGGAAACCCTGAAGTTGAGACTACCAATCGATAGTCATACAATGCTTCCATGAGCCGGTTCACCTTGAACAAACACACCACTTCACTTTGGCACAAATGTCAGTTCACAGTGTTATACCGGTTCTCTTCTCTTCATCATATTGACATCAATGACAACACACAATGTCATTATGTCCTCATACCAGTTCACATAATGCCAACAATCTCCCCCTCTGGCATTGATGGCAATATACAAAGATATCTCTCTGCTTCACATCTTCTCCCCCAATTTCTGTAGATATCTTCTCTGCTTCACATCTTCTCCCCCTTTGACAACAATGCCAAAGTGGAGGCACAAGCTACCCTGTTCCATTATGTTGCTCCCCCTGAGGAGTAGCATCTTGTTGGCATATGCACACTCCAATGAGACATTGTAGGTGATTGAAGGTTTTGTCATTGATGGCAACCTTACAATCCTATGGCACTGGCAAGGCATTATACCGGCAAGGCATTACACCGGCAAGATAGTTCATCGGCATCAACGATCAGACTCTACACTGGCACTCAGGACATCGGCACCGACACAAAGAAAGGAAGTATACCGGCACAGAGGCCGACAGGATTTTGTTATATTATATTTTGTTTATTATTGTAAAACTTTGTAAGTCGACTTGGCATGTTGTAAAATGACTCTTATATATTAAAGAGATCATTGTAGACATTTTGTAAGTAAGGAAGAAAGTGATGTATGCCAAATATTAAGGCAGACCTATTGTGCGAAATATAGGTAAAAGGGTTTATGTAAGAAGCAGAGCAGTAACTGGTACTGAATCAAGCATTATAGATGCTATTGTAAAGCAATACAAGATATTGGATTTGTATAATCCACATTGTAAGTTAGTGATACTTCCCATTGAGCAGTGAGCTCTAGGCAGTTGGCCTTCCTGCATGTGCAGGCCCCTCTTGTAAGTAATATTCTCTTATTGGCCAGTAAGTGGATATTGTGGGTCACAAATCCCACCGAGGTTTTTCCCAAGCTAGGTTTCCTCATTAAATCCTTGTGTCATGGTGTGCTTTTCATGTGGATGTTTTTAATTCTATTTATTGCATTACTTCTTGCATACCGGTACACTATTATAATGCATGTTTTATAATAAGAAATTATGTACACCGGTTAGATACTGATTCACCCCCCCCCCCTCTCAGTATCTGTGGGAATCCTAACAATTGTAATTAGAACTTGGTCCTCTATTTTCAGAAGCCTGACAGCTTGAGGAAGATCTTGACACCGGTAAAGATGGAAAATCTGATGAAGCAACTTGAAGGAGCTCTCTCAGACTATGATGCAGAAAATTTGAAAAATATCAAACTAGAAGATGATTTAAGGGTAGCTCAGGATATCATTCAAGCACTTCAAGAAAATCTTACTATTGCAAGAAACAAGAGAAGAGAACTTTGTGAAAAGATGCAAAATGAGAATGATGAAAAGGAATCACTTAATGATCAAATAAGCAAGTTGAAACAAGAGAACATGACAACAAAGAATGAGATGCAGGATATGACTATGAGATTTTGTAAAGAGATTGAGGATAGGAAGAAGAATGAAGAAGAATTGACCAGAAGACTAAGTGATGTAGCAAATGAGAACACAAGACTTAGCTTTGAAAATGACATGTTGAAGATAGATCTGATGCACACTCAGAATGACTCTAATGAACTGATGAGACAGAAAGAGGTCTTAGAAAGAGAACTAGAAACTGCAAATCAACATAGAGAAAAATTCAAGAAAATCTCAGAGGAACTTGGCACCTTGCTGAAGAATCAAAAACCTAAAGGTGACACTTCTAGAATTGGCTTTGAAGTTGGTAAAAGCTCTGGTACTACAAATACTCGAAATCACAGCAAACTGGTAAGACAACCTAATGCCTATAAATTCAATGGAAAATGTTTTAACTATAATAAGTATGGTCATAGAGAAAATAAATGTAGATCTACAAATTCTCAGAATATCAACACACCCACCGGTCAATATTCAAAATGCAACAAAGTTGGTCACAAATATGAAAATTGCAGAATGAATGTGAGATGTTATGTTTGTGGAAGATTTGGACATTTATCTAATCAATGCAGAACACAAACCGGCATAGGTTATGGGAAAGCTATTCAAAAGAATAATGTAACTTGTTATGCATGTAACAAGATTGGGCATATTGCTAAATTTTGTAGAAGTAAAGGATCACCGGTAGACAACAAAATTTCTGGCTTGAAAGGTAAAGAAAAAGTTGAAGAGGTTAAGCAAGAATTCTCAAAACAATGGATTAGAAAAGCTGATCTGAATATTGGGAATACTTCTCCACCGGTAGAACCAGTCAATGCTTCACCGGCAGGATAGAGCAGTGCTCCACCAGCAGGAAGTTCTTCATCTAATTGAAGAAAGTTTCCTTGAGGGTTTGGCAATCTAATGACACATGTGCTATTATTCCCTCGGTTAGAGATGAGAAGTTGGAAATTACATATTACCGGCAGACAATGTTAAGTGAATACTTAACCGGCATACATTTAATGTGGTAGATGGCGAAAAGACACTATAAATTTGAGGTTTTGGCTCCATTTCATTTTACCGAGATTTCAAACCTACAAAGAGCGCGAACATTCCAAGCTAAGGCATTTCAAGCAAGAGGCAAGAACACTTCAAACAATCATCCATCCTAAGGGCAGTAAAAGATATTTTATCATGGCATCCACCTCTGCAATTGAATATATAGCAAACCCTACGGTTGTCGAAGTTATAAAAAGACCTAGGCTGTATTTCAATTAGTTCCCGAAGTAGCAAAGAAAGATGATACTTTAGGTTCTTTTTCTCAATTTCCTAAGGGAGTTGTTTATGTTGAAGACCCCAGAATTTACATTCATTGCAACATTGAGGAACTAGGAGATGAAGAGATAAAAACCATGTTTAAAACTGTCATATGTGATGAATCTGGCAATGTAAAAGATGAACACAAGAACATTGAAACCCTAGGATTTACAGAGATCCTTAGCATTCCTGAATTCCCCAAGGATGTGATTAGGATAGTCTTAAGTAGGATACATGGTGAATTTTTCTGGTTAGATGCAATTCACAAAATCACTAAGGAAGTTGTGAAAGTTGTCACAAGGTTACCGACCACCGGTAAAAGGCCAGACAAGACTAAAAAGGTCTCCAATGACCTAGTTATAAACCTAATTGGTGCAACATCTGACAAAAGGTCCTTAAGAGTAAATGATGTAATAGATATTAATGTGAGATTTATCAGCATGATATTAGGATATAAAGCTACTCATGCAAATAGACTCAATTCAGTTTCAAGTTTATGCATTAAGAGTGCTTATGATATGGTCACGGATAATACAAAGATTGATGTATGTGAGTGGTTGAAGGATAAAATATTTGACAACTTAGGCAAGATTAAGAAGGACAAGAAAGGAACCTTTAAATTTGGAAATCTGCTAGTATGTCTGATGCTACATATAACCAAATAGGTTCCCCGTATAAGCTACAAAGAACTTTAATATGATATACCGATAGGTAAACAGTTAATAGAACTATTTAATAATATGGGAGAAGATAAGGAAAACAATATTCCTGATTTATTTCAAGCACTAAAGGCCAAAATGAAGAAAAGAATCAGATTATCACAAAATATTGTTGACAAATTTAAGGATGAAATATGCTTTGTAATCAAGAAGGATGAGATCTGGATGGAAGCAGTCATACCTAGGACAGTTTGCGTAACAGAGATGGGCTACAAAACAGATGATCATATAATTGAAACTTATGCTAAAGCACTTCTGGAAGCCCCGAAAGAACCTAAGGAAGAAATATTTGGTAGTGCAGAAACTATTGAAAGCCAAATACAATCTAAGAAAAGAGTGAAAAAGGTTGAGGCAGTTGTAAGGAAAGGTTCTAGGCAAGCAAAGGAGATCAAGGATAAAGTAATGGAACAAACCGGTATAATAGAGGATGAGTTAGCAGCTCCACAACTTGAAACTCACCTATCACTGGTAGGCACATCTTTAGAGAATGACATGCCTGCAACTTTCAAGAGAGTTGTAAGGAAAAGAGATCCCTCACCGGCAACCACACCCTCACCTAGGAGGACAAGACAAAAACAACAAGCAGTGAGATCTCTGGTAAGAAAGGCTACACCAAAGAAGAAGAAACTGACACCCAAGAAGAAGAAGAGGACAAATAAGGACTTGGCCCCTCTTGACATACTGTTGAATGAAATCACAGAGGAAGGGAAACTAAAGAATATAGAGAAACTATATGACACTCTGACAGTTGATGAAAAAGAACAAGTAGAAAACAGTGTTATATTGCATTTGGATATGTATTAGAAATTTTTTATGGAAGTAGTAGATGTAGTACCAGATGAACTGTTTAAAAGACTGGAAGAAAGAAGACAAGAAGTAGTAGAACTTGACAACAAAATAAAGATAGAAAAGCTACTTGTTGTATACCCGGTGAATTCACCCAAAGAAATTGATGACTTAATTGTTGAAGCCAACCGATCAGTATTTTCTATTGCACACTGGCACATTGCTTTAATGGTTGGAAGAGTTAATGAGGTGACTGAGGAGATAGAAAATGCATGGGACATTTTCCTAATGGAAAAAGAAAAACAAGAAGAATACATGAGCCACAAACCTATAAAGGTATATCAAAAAGAAAGAGACAAGGGTAAAGGTAAAGTTGGTGGACCACCCAGTATCAAGGTTAAAGACAACTTACCCCTACCTCCTTTTATTACTCCACTAGTAAAAACAATAGCTACAAAAGATCAGCCGGTAGATGAAAGTATGGATGTAGAGGATGTCAATCCTAATCTTGAAGTCTTATATACAGTAGATGTTGATACTCAAAAGATCAACATTATGGTAGACAAAGATACAGCTGATAAGACTGACATGGCTAGTGAGCCTCTGGTAGCTGTGAAAACTGATAACACATAGGAGAAACCAACAGATGACAAAGAGAAACAGGTAGAAACTCAGACTCGGACTCAGACAATGCAACAAATAGAGAAACAAATAGAGCAAAAGGATCCTGAACAAGAACAGCAACAAGAACAGGAACGGGTTCATAAGGAAACAGTGCCACCGGCAACTGGAGAAGTAGAAAAACCATTGCTTAGGGAAATGAAAACACAAACAGACCTACCAGAGGTCAATACAAGCTTGGTTGCTTCCACCGGCGATATTCAGAATGCAGGTTCATCATCAGGCTACAAATCAACTAATGTGACTGAAGTACTATTGGATTCAACTAAAAAGATAACAGATTGTAGCTGACAAGCTTATAAGGCAATAGATGACACAATACCAATTTTGAAGGTAATTGCTCCTAACTGTAATATAGACAATAAAGATTCTTTAGGACAACTTGATACCTTGTGTAAATATATCACAGAGAACATTGAGAAAATAAAGGAAGAGACATTGAAGGACAGTAGAAATTGAAAAGAAGAGATTCTTTGATGAGCAGATAAAGAAGTGTACTAGAGATTTTGACACACTTCTACCGGACTGTGTAATTTATTGAAAGAGTACAAAACTCTATACAAAGACACCTGTAAGACAAACTTTTTGACTATAGATATTGATAAGAAGATGAGCAAGGTACAAGATGAAATCAATAAACTTGCAGATTATTTTGTTAACTCACCTGATACATTATTAGTTTTTGAATAGAAGATAACAAATTTTGAAGAAGAATTACTTAAATTGGAAAGAGAAAAAGAGAGAATAGTGAATAAGGCAAAGCATCTAGGATTAAAACTGAGTCCAAGATTGGACTATCTAGCATCATTGCGGAAGGAAGTATCTGAGGCACTAATACAAGGACAGAAAACACTGGCAGAGCATTTGCAGCATCTCACCGGAACAGTTAAGAGAACAGAGACAGCAATAAGAGATAGTAAAAAATTTATGGAGAGTATAAACTTGATTTTGGCGGATCTATTTCAAATTGTAACTACCTAGTTACAAGGTTGAAACTACAAACTCTACTGACATCTTGACAACCTTTTTTCATTGATGCCAAAGGGGGAGTAGTGAGATGAGAAGATTCAACATCATAGGAATCATATGCTCAAGGGGAGCACACACATTTTTGGTAACATTTTTGGACTTCACATTTTTTGATACACTTTTGAAATTTCTCATGAGTGTTGCCAAAGGGGGAGATTTTTGGCATATGCACACTCCAGTGAGACATTGTAGGTGATTGAAGGTTTTGTCATTGATGGCAACCTTACAATCCTATGGCACCGGCAAGGCATTATACCGGCAAGGCATTACACCGGCAAGATAGTTCACCGGCATCAACGATCAGACTCTACACCAGCACCGGCACAAAGAAAGGAAGTATATAGGCACAGAGGCTGACAGGATTTTGTTATATTATATTTTGTTTATTATTGTAAAACTTTGTAAGCCAACTTGGCATGTTGTAAAATGACTCTTATATACAAAAGAGATCATTGTAGACATTTTGTAAGTAAGGAAGAAAGTGATGTATGCCAAATATTAGGGCAGACATATTGTGCAAAATATAGGTAAAAGGGTTTATGTAAGAAGCGGAGCAGCAACCGGTACTGAATCAGGCATTATAGATGCTATTGTAAAGCAATACAAGATATTGGATTTGTATAATCCACATTGTAAGTTAGTGAGACTTCCCATTAAGCAGTGAGCTCTAGGCAGTTGGCCTTGCTGCATGTGCGGGCCCCTCTTGTAAGTAATATTCTCTTATTGGCTAGTAAGTGGATATTGTGGGTCACAAATCCCACTGAGGTTTTTCCCACACCAGGTTTCCTCATTAAATCCTTGTGTCATGGTGTGCTTTTCATGTGGATGTTTTTAATTCTATTTATTGCATTACTTCTTTCATACCAGTACACTATTATAATATGTTCTGCATGTTTTATAATAAGAAATTATGTACATTGGTTAGATACTGAGTCACCCCCCCCCCTCTCAGTATCTGTGGGAATCCTAACACATCAATCCAAAAAAAAATTGACTACGCAATACCTGACTGATGTGGAGCATATGCCTTTAGTTTACCTCCTGAAGGGGCAACACCCCTAGTTCACCTCTTAAGTACATAAATGTAGCCTTTGGGAGAGCCTTGGTGAATATTTCTACTAACTGCTCCTTTCTGGAAACATGTTCTAGTGCAATCTCTTTGTTCTGAACCTTTTCCCTCAAGAAATGATCCTTAAGCTCAAAGTGCTTGGTTCTAGAATGTAAAACCAGATTCTTGGAGATATTAATTACACTAGTATTGTCACAAAATATACTTACCAGTTCAAATACAGGAACTTTGAAGCCATTTAATACATGCTTCATCCAAATTGTCTGAGTGCAGTTCATGAAAGCTGCAACATACTTTGCTTCCGTTGTAGACTAAGAGATACAACTCTGCTTCTTACTCATCCATGAGACCAGTCTACCATCGAGAAAGAATGCACCACCGGTTGTGCTTTTCCAATCATCTACCTTACCTGCCCAATCAACATCTGTGTATACTTTGAAGTTGAAATCCTTGCTATATGGATACCACAATCCATAATCAACAGTTCCCTTCAGATACCTGAGAATCCACTTGACTGCAACCAAGTGGGATTCTCTTGGGCTTTCCTAGAACCTTGCAGTAATGCCAACTGTATGTGCAATATCTGGTCTACTATGCACTACATAATGCAACTTACCAATCATTGATCGGTATTCCTTCTCATCAACCAATGCTGAGTCATCCTCTTTGGATAGTTCACAACCGGTCACCATCAGTGTACCAACCGGTTTGCTATCTTCCATGCCAAAGGTCTTCAACACCTCTTTGACATACTTGGACTGAGTGATAAAGATTCCATCTTTCATTTGCTGGATCTGCAGTCCAATGAAGAACTTAATCTCCCCTATGAGTGGCATCTCAAACTCTTTATTCATCTCATCTGCAAACTTGTGACTCATCTTGTCATCTCCACCAAAGATAATGTCATCAACAAATACCTCATAGATCAAGATCTGATCTCCTTCAGACTTCAAGTAGATATTTCTATCTTCACTTGTTCTCTCAAATCCAATCTTCACAAGATGGGAATGCAGATGTTCATACCAAGCTCTAGGTACCTGCTTTAGACCATATAAGGCTTTATGTAGCCTGCATACCATGTCACTGTCTTCAGATAGGGCAAACCCATCTGATTGCTCTATATACACCTCCTCTTCAAGTACACCATTTAGGAATGTAGATTTTACATCCATTTGATATACTTTGAAACCTTTAAAAGATGCATATGAAAGAAGCATATGAACTCCTTCCAATCTGGCTACAGAAGAAAAGGTTTCTCCATAGTCTTCTCCTTCTTCTTGAGCATATCCTTTGCACACCAATCTAGCTTTGTTCCAGATCATTGTGCCATCCTCATTCAGCTTATTTCTGAAAACCCATTTGGTACCAATGACATTTTTATGCTCCAGTCTAGGTACCAAAGACCATGTACCATTTTTCTCTATCTGGTCAAGTTCCTCTTCCATTGCCTTGATCCAGTCTTCATCTTTATGTGCCTCTTTGAATGTTTTAGGCTCAAATTCAGAGATCATAGATTTTTCTTTGACCTTTCTTCTTGTAAGGATTCATGCATCCTTATCTCTTATGATCTGCTTAGGATCATGATCCATCTTAACATACCGAGGAATGGTCTTGATAGATTCCTCTTGCTTTTCTTCATTATCCTCATCTCCATCAATATCAGCATCTACATCTACCAGTGTAGGAACACTGTTACTGGTACTTGGTTGACTGACAACCAGTTCCAAGTGGTTACAACCGGTTCATTTACCACTTTCTTGTTGCCAGTTTCCTCAATTTTCTCAGAGGTTTCATCAACTCTTACATTGATGTTTTCCATAATTCTCTGAGTCCTATTATTGAAATACTTGAGAGCTTTGCTCTTGGTGGAATACCCTAGGAATATTCCCTCATCATATTTCACATCAAATTTGCTCTGGTGTTCACTCCTCTTGATGTAACATTTGCTAACAATTACTCTAAAGTAGCTAGCCACAGGTGTCTTACCAGTCCAATACTCATAAGGAGTTTTATCCTTACCTTTCTTGATGAGTACCCAGTTCATTGTATAGACTGCACTGCTCACCACTTCTCTCCAAAAGGTGTGGGCTACCTTTCCTTGAATCAACATAGTTCTAGCTGCTTCAACCACAGTCCGGTTATTCCTCTCTGCTAGGCCATTCTGCTGTGGAGTCTGGGGGTAGACAGTTGCCTCTTGATGCCATGTTCTTTACAGTACTTGTTGAATTCACCAGAAGTGAAGTCCCCTCCTTGATTAGTTCTCAGAGACTTAATCCTTTTACCACTTTCCTTCTCCTCTAATGCTCTAAAAGCTTTGAACTTTACAAAAGCTTCAGACTTATCTTTCAAGAATGTGACCCACATCATTCTTGAGCAGTCATCTGTGAGAATCATGAAGTACCTATCACCCTGCACACTCTTAGTTTTTATAGGACCACACAAATCAGTATGCACAAGATCAAGCAAATTGTCAGCAGTGAAAGATTTACCTTTAAAGGTTGAGGAAGACATTTTCCCCAATTGACACTGTCTGCATAAGGTATTATCCGGTTTGCTTAGCACTGACAACCCTCTAACTGCCTTGATCTTACTAGCCTTCATAATGTTATCAAAGTTTACATGGCAGAGTCTCCTATGCCATATCCAGCTATCATCAAATTTAGCCATTAGACATGTACTTATATTTGCATTCAGCTAAAATAGGTTACCTTTGGTCTGCATGCCGGTGGCCACCAATTCACCATTCTTTCCTTTGATTTTGCACACTCCATTCTTGAATTCCAGAGTGAGGCCACTATCATTTAGCTGGGCAACACTTAGAAGGTTGTGTCTGAGACCATCAACCCAATACACATTGTCAGCACTACTCTTTCCATTCAGAGAGATGGACCCTCTGCCTTTGACCATGCATGGTGCATCATTACCAAAGCAAACCACACCACCATCATATTCTTCCAAGGATAGAAACTTGCTCCGGTCACCAGTCATATGGTGAGAGCAGCCACTGTCAGTAATCCATGCATTGGAATTATCAAACCAGGAGACAAGAGCCTTCTTGTCTGACACATCTTCCTTGACAGCAACAAACACAATATCTTCATTTTCTTCATCTTCTGATTCCTCATCTGTGACACCTTCATCAACTGCCACAAAATAGTTTTTTTGGTTTCCTCCTTTGAATTTCTTGAACCTTTCCAGTTTGTCCTTGTTGTCGCCATTAGGACTGTTTACAGCAATATGTCCTATCTGGTTACAAGAAAAGCATTTCAAAGGAAGCTTACCTCTGTATTTGCCGATTCCTTTAGGAAGTTTCCTGGCAAGGAGAGCTTCAAATGAAATCAAAATCTCCTCATCATCCATTTCTCTGCTCTATCTTGGTTCGCCACTAGTGCTAGCTTCTTTTCCTTTTCTGGATGGTACAGCAGAAGCTTTAAAAGTTGATTCAGTCTTTTGAACACTGCCATCAAAACTATTTAGCTCATAGGCTGTCAACTTTGCAATGATGGAGTCTAGGGATACCTTAGTCTTGTCTATTGATCTCAGCTCCTGAATAGCAGCAACCCTTATTGCATAGACCGGTAGTAAGGATCTCATGACTTTGCTTACCACAGTGGAATCTTCCATTTTACCACTTGCACTCTTGATATCTCCAACAACGGTTTTGATTCTTATTCCATACTATTGAATGGTCTCACCTTCAACCATCTGCATGTCTTCAAACTTCCCTCTAAGGCTTTCTTCCTTAGCTTTTTTTACATGCTCATCACCACCACAGATATTTTCAAGAGTATCCCATACCTCTTTGGGATTTACCTTATCTTGGACATCAATAAACTCAATGTCAGATAAACTACTAATTAGGGCTTCCATGACTTGCCCATTCTCTTGCATCTCTCTCTTTTGGTCATGGGTGAGAGTACCAGTAGGGGCAACATAGGCATTCTCAACATAGCTCCAGTGTTGAGCACCCATGCTTCTGATGTATATCTTCATTCTATCTTTCCATATACTGAAATTTTCTCTATTAAACTTTGGACTTTCCCTCTTCATCATTAGACTAGGATCTTTACCTCAAGCAATTAAGCTTATAACACAGAGGACCTAGAGGATGCTCTGATACCAATTGATAACTCAATGATGAATGAATAGTACCAAACCAGTACTGAGGGGGGGCGGGGGGGTGAATCAGTACAGACAAAAATACACTCTTAAACCGGTTTGTCAGCAGACACTATGCATTGATAGACAAACAGTAACATCGGTCCTTAAATAGAGTACAACTGGCAAAACCCAGAATAACTGAGACAAGCATAAACCGGTTGACACTTATCTTCACATACAATCTAACACTTCATTTCCATTTCCCCCTAATGCATGAACAGGTAATCTACCATCAAAGATATACATATAAGCAACTAGATCAACATGATTCACCGCTTGACAAAAGACAACATAGCATCACATGAAGAATACATCACACATGACACACATATTCTTCACGTGGAAACCCAACTAGGAAAAACCACAGTGGGGATGAATACCCACAAGCTTGTTTTTGAACTCTTTAGAAGTCCACTCTGTTAGGAGCCTTATCTGGTTAAAGACTGATACAATAGGTTCTGTTAGGAACCGATCCTGTTAGGGATCACCCAGTTAAGGGATGGCTAGAATACCTGGTTAAGGGTTAAACCCTGTTAAAGGTTACCTTGTTAGAGGATTTCAAGAACTCAATGGTTTTGAGTCACCCTGTTAAAGGATTTACAGCAAGTCAGTTAAAGCTACCCTGTTAAGGGATTTCTCAACTGTTGAAGTGGTTAGAGATCAACAAGTATTACAATGATCTGGTAATGGCACTCAATGCCAATGCAGATCCGCTTAAGCTCCTCTTCACCTTCTACACTTACACTCTACAGGTATCACTTCTCTCCTCTACTCTGGCAAGAATCACATATCTCTTCTCTTGGATACACACACACAACTTTTGCCAACAACCTCAGAAAGAATCACAACATCGACTTTATAGGAAAATAGATAGGTCAGTAGCATAAACCCTAAACCCTAAACCTGTTAAGTTAAGGAATTCAAATGGTTCAATCCTGACCGTTGAGCACACTGCATTAAATGCAACAGTCTTAATCCAATCTCAAGACATTCTCCATCATTCGTTTTCCACCGATTTCATGGTGGCTGATAATCCATCACATGTTATCGCCGTTTACAGACTTCGTACATTCCCGAGGTAGATAGGAACAATCTCCTTCATGCAAGATCCTTCACGCACACAAGGCTTATGTGGCAACACGATCTGTTCTTCGTTATCATGCTAACTCATCACACACAGTCACCAATTGAGCCACACAGGCTTGAAGCACTTCAACCGGAAACCTTGAAGTTGAGACTACCAACCAGTAGTCATACAATGCTTCCATGTGCCAGTTCCCATGACCATATGCCAGTTCACCTTGAACAAACACACCACTTCACTTTGGCACAAATGCCAGTTCATAGTGTTATATCGGTTCTCTTCTCTTCATCATATTGACATCAATGACAACACACAATGTCATTATGTCCTCATACCAGTTCACATAATGCCAACACAAAGATGGCATGTTTTCCAAACCTTATATACTGAGATATTTGTCGGATATATTACAAATACTTGAAGATGTTAGCAAAAATGGTATTCAAGGATCCTAGGTGAGTATCCCACCCGCTCTTCAAGTTAACCAAAATAATAATAAATGCACTAAATACAACGACATGAATCTCTACCTCCTTCAAATCAGATGACATGGGTTATTCCATAGCCTTCATGCATTTTTCCTTATTACTTAGCATGGTGTCGAATCAGGGGGCAATTAAGTTCCAGAGTTCACCTACTCTCCTCAAAATCCTGTCCTTCTCTTCATGGAGCCTTGAGATCTTATCATTTAGAACCAAAATTTGTCCTTCAACACTGCTAGTTGGAACAACATTGGGATCAAAGGACTGAGAAATACTAGCAAGTTTTCCCTAGCAAACACTTATTTGTTTGTCTATATTTATGTTGAATTTAGGAAAAATTGGACAAGACTTGTACAATTTTCCACCTTCTATTAGAGGGTCTGAAATAACTTGCAGACCTTTATTTAATCTCACCCTATCATCCTCAATCATCTTTCAAAATTTTTGCATCCTAACATCCTTAAATCTATCCAAAACTCTCTTAGTAGCAGACTTCTCTAAGGAATCAAAATTGGTATTTACACTTTTAACCAATTGCAACAATTTACCAGAGGGGCTGGCATTGGAATATAATTGTACATTTAAAGCCACCTTTGGCAAAACATCTACCAACATCAAAATGAGTTTCTTATCTTCAAATTTAGACTTCACTAGATCCTGGCTAGCCTAAGCTTGAACAGCAGCTGTGAGCATGAGATTTTTGACAAGAGACATTTTTCCAAGGTTGACAGGACCATCAAGATTGATAGGGATCTAAGGTGGGGTCGTAGTAACTGAAGGAGTGACAATTGTTGGATCAACTACTCCTTTTCCTTTGTCTAACTCAGTGACCTTAGCCTCTGCACCCTCAACATCTTTTTTCTCTACCTCATCCCCTTTATCTTTTGCATCGGGGTGTTGCCACTTGGTGCAGTATCATCCTTTTAGATCATAGGGGTTGTCAATTTGTCCACCACCAAAGAATTATCACCAGTCTTAGCATCAAGTGATGTGTTACCTTGACCTTTTGGATTTCCCTTTGTCCAAGTTTCACCCTTCTGATCACTAGAAACACTTTGCTTTTCTTCCAGATGAGAAGAATTGAATGCATATTCGTATAAGAGATCATTTACAATTATTTTTCTCCATATGTCCTTTGTCTCCTTTCTTACTTCTTCCACTTGGCCAATCATTAATCTATTTACCCTATTTCTGCTTGTGAACTCTTTCCTTTTGGCTTCTTCAATAAGTCTTTTGACTTCATCATGAGTAACATAGGTGCAAACATTTATTAACTCTCTTTCTTTCATTTCTCTATCAATATTGCTAGATGTTAGCCTCCTTCCATCAATAATGTTATACAAATCCTTAAGTATACTGCGCCCTAATTCAATCAAAGTTTTGCTAAAGTTATGCAATTATAAAACTACAGCTTCTTCAACCTTTCTCTGGTCTCCCTCATCTAGATGTTCATAATAGGCTCCAAGATTCTTCAAGTTCCCATCGATAATTATTTCATCTATCTACTAGTTTGTTGACAATGGAGGAACAATTTTGTACTTACCTTGCAGGTCACCAAACTCGAGGTCTTTGTCAAGTTTACTTCTGACCTATCTTCCTCTTTTGGGTCTACCGATAGGGGTAGGATCCGATTTAGTTTTATTGCTTTATTGGGCTCCACCGGACTACGGCTTCCTCACCACTCTAATAATTCACCTTTCTTCTTCGCCTTGCCTGCTTCCTCCTCAGACTCTATCTTAGAGTCCACTAGAGACATGGCAACATAAGTCCTTTTGGGCTTCTCCTTTTACTTCAATACACCTTTCTCAAATGGGCTAGGTCCTGAAGATGATACCACCGGAGTAGGGGCAGACTTGGTCTCTTTTGGTTTGACCTTGGAGGGAACCGGATCAACCTTGGGCTTCTTGATTTCCTCTTTGGCCTCCTTCTGCGTATGTTTTTCCCTTGCCTGCTTCAGCTCCTCTTGGGTGAACCCCATCTGCATTGCTACTTCCTCTGCCATCTTTGTAACCTTCATTTTCCTAGCAAGTGTAGTGAATTGTCTATGCAATTCAAGTTCTTTCTCCTTCAATGTTTTGAATCTCCCTTCTTTGGGATCCACCGGTTGACTCAAAAGGTGTTGAGCATATGCCTCGAGAGTGATAGAGTCAAATTCATACCCCGTGTGCATGATCCACACTATCCTAGGCTCCATCACTTCCATTAGACATTGATCTTTGTCTACCATGAAGCAAATAGTTTGCTCATTCTTCTCCACAATCTCCTTAGGGATCCTCTCTCTGTTTTTCATTACATCTTGGAAGGATTTGAAGTATCCCTAGAGAGAAGATATTCTCATTGTAGCATCACCTATTCCCCACAATCCCTCTTTAATTTTCATAGCCACCGATCTATTATAGGCCCATTGGACCTTACCTTTCACACTGAATATCTCATTCAAGAAATATAAGGCTAAGCAAATAAGAAGAGTTCCATATTTGAAAGTGTGCTTCTTATCTTGCTTAATTTTCTTCAAATTACTTATCAACTCATTCAGGAGGACTATACACAGGTCATACCTTTTGTCATCTTTCAACATCTAATATGTAGAATAAATGGTAGTTTCAGAGATGGAGTTATGTCCGTTGGACTGGTAAACTTTGTATTCGACCACCATAGATGCAAACTTCACATCATGCTCCTGAATGTTGATTATGGTCATTGCTCTGTTGTCGAATATGGAACCAGTATTAGTTATCATTGTGTTATTCGACACCTTCCTTAAGCCAGGTACCTCACTGGTTTTGTTGAGGCATGTCACGGCTTGAATTGTCTATTTAGTGATCTTGTGGGGCCTATCAAGCCATATAAACTCATCATGAACTCAATTGAGAATGAACTGGATCCATTCTGCTTCATCAAACAACGAAAAATGAACAAACTGCAAAAAACCCTTGTCCTGAAGAACTTGGTATTTTGGTTTGAGATTTCCCAAACTATCTGCCAAGTGTTTGTTATACAGGTTCAACATGTTCACGTTACCAAGCTCCTCAAGATCACAATGTATTTATGCCCTAATATCTTCATTGTGAAGCACATTGTAGGTGTAGACACCTAATATTGTCTTGTCTAATTAAATAAATATTTTTATTTATTTAATTATTTAAGCCTAATTCTTCTATTAATTAAATAAATCTTTATTTATTTAATTAATTCATTTATCCTCTTCTAGCCTTATTTCTCATTTAAATAAATACTTCTATTTATTTAAATTATCATTTTCCTAAATTAAATAAATACTCTTATTTATTTAATTGATCCCACTTCCTCTATTAATTAAATGAATCTTTATTTATTTAATTAATTCGTTAACCTTTTCTACCCATGACACATGTCATTCATCTCTTAATTCCTACACTACCTAGCCTCTTATTATTTTCTTATTTTCTCTACCTACCATCTAATCCTAGTCGACCATTTATCTTTTACACCTATGAATCTTATCTCTCCATTGCTTACAGTGTCTTCTATATAAGGAGATGCTTCCTTCATTATCAACCCTAATTTAATCGATCCTTGAAGCCTTCTAGCATTAAAATTTTCATATGCGATCAAGCTATCAACCACATTTCTGTTCTTTGTTGAGCTCTTGTGCACATATAAAATCTGAGAGCAAATATATCAAGCAAGATCAATGGAGATAGGAAGAATGGAGATCCAAACCCTATTGGACATGTGATGGTATAATCTTTGTGATTTCATTTGATTTGCATTGTCTTAGGTAATCTTCATATGTTATGGTGGATCTTTGTTGTTGTTAGGCTAGGGTTTTGTGGTTGAATCTATTTTAGTCTTTCAATATTGTTGTTTCCATTTTTACCATAAACAGTAGGGTATCGAAGAAAATGCTCCTTCTGGATTGTCTTCAATAGACTTAAAAGGGTGTTTCTTGAATATAGGTTTGGCCCTATCCTTGATCTCCACGACCAATGGGGTAGCAATACCAGAAGCTAAAGCCATTTCAAATTTAGGGTTTGTGAAAACAGATAGTCTGAACAGATAAATACCTTGATTTGCAACTGGGTGCTGAAATTCACTTCAAAATCGTTGTTGAGATTGCCAAATCACTTCACTCTGCTTCTCTGCACTATTCTTTTGATCTCATTGTGACAAGTGAAGCTATCAAATGCCTTTTTATCTTTCAAAAACCTAATTTTCCATTGCAATAAATGTTGTAGTCAATTACCATGATTTTTACAGAGTTTCTTACTGGAGTGCCAATTCTTCTTTGAAACTTCTGGATAACATTTACACATATGATTTAATCCTTCTGCAACCTTCCAGAATCTATTGTAGATCACCAAAGAGGGGGGCTCTTAGAATCTGCATGAAAAGTCCCCCCTAAGGCATAAAGCCCTAGTTACCGGATGAAGATCCTGCACCGAATTCGGGTGCAAATCCATTGTCTTCTTTAGATTCATCTTTTTTTACCCACATCTTCTCATTCTTGTCTCTGATCACTTCTACCTTCACCTTTCCCTTCTCATCTAATTTGTCCTTGTCTACTAGAGCAGTGTTCTTGCTTCTGTAGTACTTGGCAATGTGACCGGTTTTTTTGCATGCATGACAAACAACATTTCTCTACATAGGTTTGAAGTTCATTTGATTTGGTCTCATCCTACACTGGTTAGAGATATATCCAAACATTCCACAAGCATAGCACCTCTTATTTTGGAAGTTATTCATTACTGCTCTACACATATTTGACTTGTGACCAAAATTATTGCATATGAAACACTGACCAGTAAAGATAGGAACATTATTCATGTTGTTCATTCCATTACTCATCTTACTTCTACATTGATTCAGCATATGACTAAATTTATTGCAAGTAAAGCATCTACCATTGAATTTATGAGCATTAGGTTGTCTTACCAGAGGATTCTTGCTCTTCTTCTGATCAGGTTTTGCATTGCCTTGTCTAGATCCAGAGGATTCGCCTTTCTCAAATCCAAGTCCTCTCATGTCCTTTCCATGTCTCGGACTTTCCAACATCTCATCAAGCCTTGTTGAGCTAGCTTTGATTTTTTCTTTGTAGTCATTAGCAGTAGCAAGTTCATCCCTTAAAGTAGCAATTTGTCTTTCAAGTTCTTGACCATTATTCCTTGACTGTGTCAACTCAAGCTTCAATTGATCATTCATAGGTAAGCCTGAAGCATTCATCAACTCTTTCCTTCAATAATTATGCCATATTCTCTTCATTCTTCTTCTAGTCCTCAATCTCCTTAGTCAGCCTCATCATAATGGATTGCATATCATTCTTCAATGCAGCATTCTCTCTCTCAAGTTTATCACATTCATTAGCGTTACCCTGATTTTCCATGATTTGATCCTCTTTCTCCTTCAACTTGTCAATCAATTATTTCCTCTTGTCTCTTGAAGTGTTCACTTGATCCTTCAAGTCATTATGAAATCATCAATTGCATTTAGGTTTTTCTTCAAAGAACTAATCTCATTTCTTGCTGCATATCAAGTGCCACACTGAGCTATCTCTGAAAACCGAAATTCATTGATTCAATCTCCTAGATCTTCCTCAAGCGGTTAAGCTTCCTCAAAGAAACTAGGCTCTGATACCAATTGTTGGAATCGGGGATCACTGAGAGGGGGGGTGAACTAGTGATCTACCATTTAGCAGATTTTCAAACTTAACTTTAAACCATCGGAAGCAAACAAATGAAACAGGAATGCAGAAACATAGAACAAACAACCACAAAAGCATAACACTAGATTTTTACATGGAAACCCAAATGGGAAAAACCATGGTGGGATTTCAACCCACAATATTATTCCACTATGGTCAGTAGCAAAATAATATTACAATATGGGAATGCACAAGCATTCAGGCACACTGCCTAGATCTCACTGCTCAAATACAATAAGGGCTACAACCCTGGAAGGCTCACTACCTTACAGATTGATTACAATGATAAATTAAAGTAAAATGAACTCCAAAATAGCATCTACAATGTTTGGATGAGTTTCAGTTAAGTGATAAATATACTAATTGGATCACCTCTATTGTTTTGCTCTGTTCTGCCCTGTTCACTGTCTCAGTCAGCTATTAGATCAAGAATGCGCACGTGAAACTATTCCAAAATTGATTCTCGATCACCACTCATTTGCATACAATCATACCATACACCAAAAAGACCATCTATGCCAAACTTATATATCGGCAACCACAAAATAGATCATTTACCATGTCAGCCTACTAGTGTAACATGTAGTCACATGTCGGCTTGACCAGATCATAAAAGATAAATGTGGATCACCAAAACAATCATACAATGATGTTTCAATGTCGGCCCAATCAATCCAAGCACGATTGAATGCACTGCAATCATAGGAAAGCTTCTGGACCCAAAACTGCTCTATTCTTCCTAAAACATCGGTTAACATCCTCTTCTAATTAAGAAGAATTATGACTATCGGATCAAATATCCAAGAAGAGTTTCCATCAATGACAAACCTAAACCAATAATGAACCATCATAAGCCACTGGATGAGTGTCAATTGACACCATTTGGTTGATTCTTGGTTGTGGTTCTTGAGTTGTTGGGTTCTCTTTGGTTGTTAGGTGTCAGCCTAGGTCTAGAGTGTATGTGGGACCTTATATCATCTCCTAGAACAAGGGGGTGGTTTCTTTGGTTCCACATGGTCGGGTGGTTTGATGCCTTCTTCCATTGGGATGTTCTTCGTTGGATGCTTTTGTGCATGGATGTGTATTCTCATCTCTTCATCTTATGGATGGATATCGTAATTGATTGATGTACGTGATTCTTATGGCATATGTATCTATAGGTTTCATGAGCCTATTGTATTCGTGTAAAATGAGAGCTATGCTCCTTGATGTAAAATGGATGATGTATATGTAATGGTAGATGATGTATTATAATATGATTATGAATCTTGTAAGGAAAAAACATTGTTGTATCTTGGATATTGTTTGGTTAATGGAAATAATGTAATCGGATCCATTGTTGAGCATATGGTATTATGTGTATGTTTGTTGTGTTAAGAGATGGATTAGTAATGTGTTAGAACATATGGGAAAAGAGTTAATGATGCTTAGATAATGAATGAGTAATTGGGGTTAGGAACATTTAGATTGGTATTTTAAAATTTACCTTAAGGGGATTAATGGTATTTGTAGCATTAACGATTTGCATTCATGATAGGTGGGTTAGAATATGATCATATGTTTATGCATTAAAAAGAGCAGATGATAATTTTGTTAGATTGAATTGGATTATAGTAGTGATCATGATGATATTGTTAATGGTGATGTTGGAAGTGATGACGTTGAGATACCCTAGGGAAGATAGTTAGCTATTGAGTTGTGTTTATTTCTGCTTGCATTATGAGATTACATATGATTATGCTTTTATGCTTTTATGTTCATGATGGATATGTGTATATCATGTTAATGTATGTTAGATGCATATGAGTAAATGGATATATGTGTTGTATTAGATGATGATTTTAAAAAATATATATCTCTATTTGCATGTTAGTTAGCTTTATTTCTCTAGGGTATTTTAGCGGACATTATATTCTTCATTCAACCATTGTGGAGCAAAATTACATCATTCATATGTAGGCATATATGTATGATTAGGGTTTTGTCATGTTCATGCCATTTCATACAACATATGTGATTACATTCAAGAAGCAAAGCATCATTATCAGTCATTGCAGATCTGACAAATATCTTTCCATAATTTATTTCAATATTTTCAATATTCATTCAAGGTCAATTCCTAAACCGGGGTTTGACTTAGTGTAGACACCTAAAATTGTCCTGCTTAATTAAATAAATATTTTATTTATTTAATTATTTTATCATGTCTTCTATTAATTAAACATTTTTTTATTTATTTAATTAATTCATTTAGCCTCTTCTGGCCCTTTCCTCATTTAAATAAATATTTTTATTTATTTAAATTATCTTTCCCTAAATTAAATAAATATTTTATTTATTTAATTGATCTCACTTCTTCTATTAATTAAATAAATATTTATTATTTAATTAATTCATTTAGCTTTTTCCCTTCTATGACACATGTCATTTATCTTTTAATAATCCTTTATCTACCCTCTTCATGTTTTATTATTTCTTCTAACTACCCTTTAATCCTAGCTGACCATTTATTTATTTCACCTCTTAATCTTATCACTCCATTTCTAAAGTGTATTCTATATAAGAGGATTCTTTCATTCTTCTCAACCTTAATCCAATAACCCTAAGAGTTTTATGCAATCAAGATTTCTTATGATCAAGCGACTTCACAACCACAATCCGTTCTTTGTTGAGCTCTTGTACACATACAGAAATCTGAGAGCAAATATATCAAACAAGATCAATGGAGATAGCAGACAATGGAGATCAAACCCTACTTGGCATGTGAATGGTATTATTGTTCAATTTGCTAATTTGCATGTTCTTAGGTATCTTCATTGGTGTATGGTGAATGTTTTATTATAGGACTAGGATTGTTTATGGTTGGATCTTTGTGGTTTTACAATAGTTTTTCATCGTCATTTTTCACCTCACACATTTTGGCACACTTGGTGGGACACTTGTCCCGTTTTAATATCATTTTGCTATTTTGCTATTTTTTGTTGTCAAGTTGCAGTTTAGGTTTTAGATTTTGTGTCTAGGACATCTATTTTTGCGTCCATGTTATGTTTCTGCGTTTGTGTTTCTGATTTGATTTTTGCAGGATTCGGGTTCCCTTTCGCATTTGTGTTTCGTATTTCTGTGTCTACAATTAGAATCTACTTATGGGTTTTATGTTTCCATGTTTGCATTTCTATCTTCTGATTATGCAAATTTGGGTTCCTTTTCGTGTCTGTGTTTCATATTTTCGTGTCTGCAATTAGAATCCACATGTCGGTTCTCTATATCTGCATTTGTGTTTTTGTCTTCTAGTTTTGTAGGTTCAGGTTCTTTTCTGCATTTAGGTTTCGTATTTCTGCGTTTGTGATTAGAATCCACGTGTGGGTTCTCTGTTTCTGCATTTGCATTTTTGTCTTCTAGTTTTGCAGGTTATGGTTCCATTTTCGCGTCTATGTTTCGTATTTTTGCATCTGCATTTCAATTTCACATCTATGACTAGTATAGTTGTGTTTTTGTTTTTTTAGTGTTTAGTTTTGGTTTGATCGTAGGGTTTTTTGATCTAGTTTTTGCTTTAACCCCTTGATTGGATTAACGAAGTGGTGCAACTATTTAAAAGGCAAAAAATATATTGTCAAAGGATCCCTTTTTCACATTTGGATTTGGATTTCTAAAATTTAACCTAACGAGTGTGCTTGTAGGTGGGGGTAATTTTATCAAAAACTACTAATCATTTATTGCATGGGTAATTTTAGTGTGTGTCTTTGCATTTGATTTCCTAGTCTAATTAGGCTCACATGTTTTCATTGATCTTTTCTTTGTTTGTTGAGGGTTAATTAACTTTCTTGAAATGTCTTGTGCCATTGGCACGCTTGTGTTTAGATTAGAACCCTAAAGGTGATAACAAAAGTATCATCTCCTCTCACCTTCCATTGGATCTTGGGTGTAAGAGAAGTTTTTGTTGTCTTTTAGAGGGCCTGCCTCCCATCTTGTGAGAGGGAGCGACCCAAGCAGTATTTTTTTTTGGTCTGGTATATTGAAGATTGTGGTTTTAGATGAAATTCTCTTATCACTCAGTGTTGATGTGTTATACCGATAGAAGTCTCCCTCAGTACTCGTGAGGTGTGTAAAAACCCAAAAGGGCTAGGAGGCCTCATTAATTTGAGTGAACCATTGCATGTATGGCCACCAAATGCCCTAAAACATGACTAGACACCTTTCAACTAGTGGCCCACCCTATTTTGACCAAACATCGTGCAAGGGGATAGTTGGTTTTTCCCCCAAGATACTCACCATAAGGCTCCCATGAGATGAGACAAAAATCCTCGGCTTAGCATAAGCTACTTGTATCTTTCTGGGGAGAGGGTGATAGGGTCATCCTTCTAGTCCTAGAGGCCCCTAGTTGTTTGCTCACAAAAAAGGCAAAATTAGTGAAAACATCCCTCAAGGTGTCCCTACACTTGATTCGACGAAGATTCCAGGTTGTAGGCTGAAGTTACCGACATGATAACATTGACCTTAGGCTAAGAAGTGCTTGATGTGGTTTCAATTGTGCTAGACTCATGGAAATTGGGTTGATTCAGCCTATTGGACATACACATTATGCTCAAAATTTTGACAAAACACCTTCAGACATTGTGTCTTCATTGTTTGTTGTATTTTCTTGCCACAAGACATTCAACAAAAAAATTATGGTCACAATCAACAACTGAAAAATTTGGACAGACTAGAAAAACAACAAAAAATTGTGTTTATGTCAAGAAACAACGTTTGTGTTAGGAAACTGTGTCTGTGCAAAACAGAACCGCATCTGTGATAGGAAAGCACGTTTGTGCAGGACAAAAGTGTGTTTGTGTTTGAGAGAGTAAAAATTGTCAGAAAAGAAGAAATCACATCTGGGTTTCCTAAAATTGCATCTGCGTTGGAAAACTATGTCTATACATGATGATACTGCGTTTGTGATTCAAAGAAAAAACTACAAATTATCATCAACAAGAAAAATGTGCTTAATTTTTTAGATCAAAAGATCTTCTAAGGCATTCTTCCTATAAGGCTTCATTTTTTAAGTCAACCAGTTCTTATCAAGGCTTTGTCAATCACTTTCATTCATTTGCAATCCTTCATACACACCTTTCAGGCTAGAGTCAAAAGGTTACTTTTTTGTCCTAATCATATCTTACAAGCATACTATAACATATCACTAGGTGGTTCCCATATCAGATCTATCATCTTAGGGTCCTACTTGATCCTCTTTAGTCAAGGTCAACTTACCTCATCAAGAGATCTATCATCTCTTTGGAAGCCACGCCTTACTTTAGATCATACATATCTTGGTCTTACATTTTTGGACATTGCAAGACAACCCTAGATTCATTTCATCTCATATTCATTCTTGGTCTTCCATAGTCTTCATATTTTTCTTCCATCTTTCATTTTAGCCAAGGTTTATTTCATGGTTGAAACTTGTTCACAAAGGTTTGGAAGAGAATCCGAGTAAGCTCTAAGATCTCTCAATATGAGTACCTATGAGTTTGAAGGAGATTAATTTTAAAACCCATTTGAGAATCACAGTAATATACCAGACAATGACAACGAGCACAACAATGAAAACGATAATGACAATGGCAATGCATCCACTACCTCTGCAGACATTGAAGAGACTATCATAGATCCAAGGTTCAGTAGAATGGTTATAGAATTCATGAGAAGAGATAGACAATACTTCTTTCATTTCATGGCACAAAGTGGAACAAGACTACCTAATGATTTTGGTATGTCACAAATTTTGGAGGAGGATCCAAATCAAGTGAATCAAATAAATGGAAATCCTAGAGCATAATGGTGGTAATAGGAGAGAACTTTTTGTGCCTAAGTCATCTTTGTCCTTATTTCAAAAAACTAAAGTTACCAACACTCATTCTCAAGCCAATTTTGCTAGAAACTCACATGAACAACCCCGCGGTCATCCTTTTGCGTGGAGGAGAAATGCAAACACACATGATCATACCCATGATAACACCCATGATCATACCAATGCATACAATTACACTCAAGGGAACATTCAAAATCATGACACAAGGAGACCCCATGTTAGATTTGGGGGAAATACTCAAGATCATTCTTATGATAACTCTTATTCTTGTGCTCATGACATGTATAAACCTAGACCTAGTGCTCCTCATTATAATACCATACCAAGTGGTCCATATACTAGCTACAATTATGTTCTCCCTCCATATGAGCACATCTATGATCAATATTATCCATGCATGCATTATATCCATCCTCCTCCACCTGGTGGCTCAGCCATGGGACTAACTCAAAGAGAAAAGATACCACCTAAGAATGACTTGCAACAACAAATCAAGGATTTGCTAAAACAAATGGAGTACATGAATGCGCCAAAGCAAGATTACACAATGGAAGACATGTGTCCTTATCCATTTGACATAAGTATTCCAATGCCTTCATTTCCTCCACATTTCGTGACACCAAAATTTGATAAGTATAGAGGCAAGGGAGATCTTAAGGCACACATAAGAGAATTTTTCACAGCTTGCATTGAGGTAGAAAGAGAAGAAACATACTTGATGAGGTTGTTCCCACAAATTTTGGGTGGACAAGCTATGGAATGGTTCTCCCAAATCCCATCTGAAATTAAGTCATGGAGTGATTTAGCAGAAGCTTTCATACAACACTTCTCATATAACATTGAAACAGATGTGTCAGTGACTACTTTGTGAAATACCAAATAGAAAAATGGAGTTATTTGCTTCATTCTTACAGTGATGGAGAGGTCTTGCTAGTCGATGCTCTTGTGATATCCCACAAAAACAAATGGTAGAAATGTTCACTCAAAATGTTAACAAGGATATTGGATATGAACTAAGAAAATCTTGTTTATCCACTTTTAAGGAAGTCATTGAAAAGGGATTGGTAGTTGAGAAAGTCCTTATTGAACAAGGAACCCTTAAATTATTCAAGGATAACAAAGAGGAATCAAATGGGAAAGATAAACCCCACTTTTGGAACAAGAACAAGAACACAGTCAATTATGGGGTAGTAGATGCAAATTGGTAAAACTAAAGATGACTTTCCTCGGTGCAAGTTCATCCAACTTGAATAATCAAGTGAATTCTCAAAAGCCATCAAAGCCTCCAAGAAAATACACTTCATTGGGAGAGCCAATTGAGACAACATTTAAGAAATTGGTTGCAAACAAGCTTATAACTATACCAAAAAATCTACCTTATGAACCAAAAGTGAAATCTGCATAGTGGAATGATGATGAGTATTGTCAGTATCACAAGAACAGAGGGTATAAGACTAGCAATTGTCACATATTGAAGAACATCATACAAGATCTTATCTACGAGGGAGACATAGAAGTTGATGGTCACACTTTCAATGAGGAACATGCAATGTTTAAGGAACCATTCCCTAAACATGATAAAGGAAAAGCCAAAGAAGATAATCAAGCTAATTATACTAAGATGTCCTATGATTATACAGTTAACCACATTTAAATGGACAATCATGTTTCTACTATCATTATAAAGGACAAAAATCCTGAAGGTTCTACCCAAAGGAGTAAAGTTGTTTTGAAAGGCATTGAACCATCATCGTCACCAACCCCTGAATGTAATATCACAACCCGTCAAGGTAAAGTCACCTTACAAGGTATTCCATCCAAAAACACAGCTTCATCATCTACCAAAAATGAGTATGACCTTGTAGACCAATTAGGGAAGACACACGCCCTCATTTCCATCCTTGAGCTTTTGCGCATATCCCCTTAACATAAGGCTATTCTTGACAAAGCACTGAGAGAAACCTCTATACCCATTGATCTGAACATGGAGCAGTTTCAAGCCATGGTGGGATATATTTCCACTCCACATTGCCTTACATTTACAAAAGTTGATGACACATCCATATGCCAACTACACAGTGCACCTCTCCATATTGAAGCCTTTCTCCATAAAAGTCGTATCAAACGAGCCTTGATAGATGGAGGAGAAAGTCTTTGAAACATTTGTACATTAAATACTATTAAAAAATTGGGATACTCTGAACAAACTATGAATTCAAGAAATAAATTTTCCATCAAAGCATATGATGACGAAGAACTCTCATCCAAAGGAAAAGTCACCCTACCTTTAAGTGTTGGGCCAGTTACAAAGGATCTAGTTTGTTAGGATCTAGATCTCACATATAACATACTCTTGGGACTTCCATGGATACATGAAATGAGAGCAGTACCATCAACATATCATCAATGTATCAAAATTCCACACACTGGAGTTGAAGTGACAGTTAAAGGCAATCCAAATCTGTTCATATATTGCAATAACCTGGGACCAAGATCAGAAGTTGTATACACTCGAATTTGGCTATGATTAATTAAATAAATATTTATTATTTATTTAATGTTAATTCCTCTATTAAATAATTAAATTGAAATTTTTAATTAATTTAATTCATTTAGTCATTCTTCTAATTCAATCTTATTAAATATTTAATATTTAATCATGCACTATGCATTCTTCTAAAGTCTCCATTAATTAAATAATTCCACAATTATTTAATCTTCTTTTCCAACTCACCTCATCTCCACATCACTTAATCTTTCCAACTCACAATTTTGTGGCTAAACAAATTATTAATTTTTAATTATTAATAGCCATATTTATCTTCAACTTCCATTTCCTAAATAAAATAATGTGTACATACACACACTTTCAATTCTTCTATATTTTCTCCAACCTCTCTACATTCTTGGAGGAAGTTGAGTCCAATTGTCTCAACATCCCTAAATCTTCTCCAACCATCCTATATTCTCTCAAGTCTTCAACTCCAGTCAAGGTGGGCCTTCTGACACTTGGTCTCTCCTTCCACCTTTTCCTCCATCCTACATGTGTAGGAGGAACATCTTCCCCCTTTTTCTCTCACATTCCAACCAATCTCTTCGAAGCCATCAATCTTGCAAGCTTTAATCTCAATCATTGATCTTTTCCACATGGGATTATTGCTCATGAAAATCTATAAAAAGAGCATTTCCTAAACATTTTAGAGCTAATAGTCATCTAGGAGTTATCTTGCATTCACGTGAGTTTAGAGAAATCAAGCATTCTAGCAATTGACAGTGTGCCTTTGGCATTTTAGCTTAATCATATTCATATAGTTTTGTAGAATGATTTAGATATTATCAAACATCTAGTTCTTAGTTCATTCATCAAATTGTCATCTTGGAAGCAACTACAGTGTTGTCTTAGAGCAAATATTTGCAACCAAGTTCAAATGGTGATAGGACACAATGAGACCATAAGTGAACGTATGACGTTCTAATTTTTTCAATCCTTTATTTGTTTCTTTTGTAAATTTTGGAGTATTCTGTAGGATTCTCTTTTTTATTTGTGAAAACTAATCAATCTTGCAGGTTCACTTTTAAAGTATATTTCCAGGTTACACATTTTGGTGCCCACCGTGGGGCTCAGGCCTCACTTTCTATCTTTTGTCTTTCAATCTCACAGGTTTAGCAAAGTCTTGCATTTACTCATTTTTTTAATGCATTTGTAAGCTTTTTTAGCACATTTACCATGTAGGGTAGCACATTTGTTAATTTTAGCAGCGCATTTGTCATGCAAGGTAGCACATTTGTAGATTTTAGCAGTGCATTTGTCAGATTTTAGCGCATTTAACACGCAGTTCAGTGCATTTGCATAATAGGGTAGCTCATTTGTTTAATTAGGTAGCGGATTTGCATGCAGTTTTAGTGCATTTGTTTTGTCAGTTTGCAAAACATTTCAGAATAGGTTGTTATCTAACACTTGTATCTTTTTGACCGTCAAAGACAAAATCTTTCAAACAGCTAACTAGTGGTTTTGCAGGTGCTTTTCATGCATTTTCACATCTACTTTAACTAGGGGCTCAGTAATTGATTATTTTTCCTTCACATAGCTTAAATAAGGGGTTAATTAACAACATGCAACTTGCATTTGTGTTTTCTTTAAATAGTTGCACTTAGACTAATTTAGAGGGTTAATTAATCGAGTGTTCATTGTGCTTGCAAAGTGGTAGGTTGGTATGCTCTCAACCTTAATGAGGTGATTAGAAAACCAGATCCATTTTTTATGTGTGACTTTTAGAGAGCCTACCTCTTGAATTGCAATAGGGCTAGTGAGATGGAACGAACCAAGTGGTAATGAGCTAAAGACAATCTCTTCCGAACCACTATAAATAAATTGTGTTTGTAACGAAAGTTACATGCAACAAGTGTTGATTAGTCCACACTGACGTTATGACTCCCCATAAACCCTATAGAGAACAACCTCTATAGGTTGGGAGGCCTTCCTTAATAGAGTATAACATGTCACATGTATGGCCACTCGACTGGATGCCCTTACTAAAAACTCTCTTGTATAGAATACAAAATCCTTCTAGTTGTTGGTACAGGAGGTCGAACCTCTAATGAGACTCACACACATATGGTTCTTAGAAGAGATACAAAGTTTTCCATGAGGAGTTTTCATGGGAACTGATGCTTGGCTGCCCCGGAGAAGTGAGTGTCATGGAGTGGAGCCAGTGGGGTCAAGCATCTAAGTATCCGCTTTTAATAGCGTAGCCTCGGGGAAACCCACATGAGATTCAACAACTATTGTCTTGGCCTACCATAGGAATTGCGCTTGTCTTTTTAGTTTTATTTTATAAACATTGTGTTTATCGTGTCTGCTTTACGTTCTTAAGTCAAAACAGAAAAATCGTCCCTTTTGAAAATATTAGAAAATTGATAAATTTGCAAAGAAAATGCAGTCACGCATTTGAAGTATTTTGCAACGCATTTGAACAACAGTGTAGTGTATATAAAACAACTGTTAGTGCATTTGTGGTATTTGGTAGCGGATTTGTTAAAAAGTAGTGCATTTACAACATTTGACAATGCATTTAAACTATAGAGTCGCGCATACACTTAACAGTGTAGCACATTTGTCAAATCCTACAATGCATTCACGCAATCCTATAGCGCATTTTTTTAGCGCATTCAAAATAGAGGGCATTCCACTAGTCACCAGAAAATTTGGAAAAATGATTTGGATACCCATTTTCGAGAAGATCTCATTTCAACTATCATGGGCTTTGTAACTAGTCAAACAAATAGGGTTCTTAAGCATTTTGAGCATAAAAGATAGATCACACTTTAGGTTTATACAAGTATTCATCTCAACAAATTTTAGATCCAATATTCTAAAGTACATAATCACTTATCTTCGACAAATTGATCTTACGAATATAGTTTCTTATCAGGATATATCATCCTTTATCATGAAACTACAAAGCTTAATCAAAATAAACTTGTTTTCTCATTGGATATATCGTTCCTCTTTGAACTTGGTTATATCAAAATTCCATAAAATTTGCACTCTCATTAGGATCAAAACTTGAAAATTATCATAATACTTGTATGACCATTTTGTGTCATCTCAAAAAGAGGAAACTTAGTTACAAAGCATTCTTAAAAAAGAGAAGGTTTCTATACATAAACCACAAACTTCTGTTAAAACACCGCATATTCCTACACCATTTTCATAACTATCTATGTGATCGTGGAATGGCGTTTAACATACAAGCACGTACTTTTCAACAAAGAGACACTTTATCTCAATGTACCAATAGAGGTGGTAGAATCAACTTAGCAAATTTACCTGAACAATTGATCACCTATTGAGACTGTTGGCATATTGGCATAACTGTTGATGATATTAATGAACTAGTATAAGGACTGTTGGTGATGATATAGTTGAGATGTTGTTTGATGACTTGATGATCCGCTTGTGTTGTCATTGATGGAAACTATGGTTATATTGTTCTATCATGTTATCTAAGTTGTATATGATTGACCGGAAAGCTATGGAATGGATTTGACAGTTAACTGGAAAATAGGACTTTAACTGGTAAATGTGACACTGTGTTATGCTTAAGTAATTGGATCTAGAGATTGATGAGGAATTTGGTGTTGTGGTTTGAAATTTGTGTTTGTAACATTGTAATGAGGTTAAGACCAGAACTGCATTATGTTTTGGCTACCGGAAGTCATTTTTGTGATTGACTGGTGTATTTTATGTAGGATTTTAGTAGGGTTTAAGAACTGGTATTCAAATCTTATAACTGGTAATGATTTTGAGTTTGGCAGTGTATTACATTATGTTTGTAAGATGGTGATGACGTGGTTGAATCTGCGTGAAGTGATAAGATGTTGTTTTGGTGCGTTAAAAGAGAAACTTTCTTGGGAATGAGCGAAGTGTTTAGTAGAATGAACTAAGGGTTTGAAAGTGTATCAGATTGATGTGTGGTGATCATTCAACAGTTGTAATTGATTTGCAATTTGTTTTAATAATCCATATGATGATCTGTAATGATTTGTAAAGATCTGTGATGATCTATGATGTAAATCTTAGTATGAGATTAGGG
The DNA here is from genome assembly GCF_030272615.1 of Cryptomeria japonica. NCBI lineage: Eukaryota > Viridiplantae > Streptophyta > Pinopsida > Cupressales > Cupressaceae > Cryptomeria > Cryptomeria japonica. The sequence goes on along the minus strand of NC_081406.1, from coordinate 628,619,984 downwards.
TTTTGTAACTGACTAAGTTGTAAAGTCTATTTAGGGTAAGTCTATGATGATTTATTGTGTTGGTGATCAAAATAAGAGTGTGTGGTCGAACCAGTGTGTGTGTTTGCAAGAGAGAAGTAGATTGGAGTAGAAAAGGATCCGTACAAGCAAGCAGAGAGTGATATTTTAAGATTATACATCTATTGTTCCCTAACAGTTTCATCAGACTCAAAATCCCTTAACTAGGTAGGTACTGACAGACCTGATTGTATAAATCCCTTCACCGGGTGACTCATTAGCTTGGGTTCTAAATCATTTCACAAGGTTACTCCTAACATAGTAAAGCTCCTAACAGGGTTGAGGTAAATCCCTTAACTGGGGGACTCCTAACAGGGTCTGCTCCTAACCGAGCATAATTGTAAGCTCCTAACCGCGCTAGGCTCTTAACAGGGCACATTCCAAAAGAGTGCAAAAATCTTGTGGGTACCAATTCCAGCCATGGTTTTTCCCATTTGGGTTTCCACATGAAAATCCTGGTGTTCATATGTTGCTTGATTTCTTATGTGTTGAGTTGATATATTTCCATTACATGCATGTTGATGAACACTTAGAAGAACAGTTTGATAAATTTGGTCAGCGGTATGATTTCAATTATTACTGGTACTATTTATGAGTTGTTTTCAAAGAAGATCTTGTTGATTTTTAAAGTTTCAAAGTTTATTTTTATTACTAATTCACCCCCCCCCTTCTTAGTAATAACTGATTCCTCACAAATAACAGAGACATGTCTCGAAAACATTCAATGCCAGTTTGGACTAGAGCTCAACGCGAGAAATTGAAACGACAACAATAAATGGAGGAAAATCATGCCTACCATCAGTTCAAATACATGGATAAGGAAGAGGAAGAAATTAATGTGACCATTAGAGAACTTCAACAAGATCCTAAATTTGACAAAATGATGGAAAGAATGTTAGAAACCCAAAAAACAAAAATACTTCTTGATGTTGGCAAAATTAGGGGCTAAATTACCTCAAAGTTTTGGTCCAAAATTCTTGAGACAAGAATTCGAATCAGCTCGTACTCAACACAACAAAGACCAAGATGACGAAAACATAAATGGGTGAATAGTGATTCTAGAAGAGACCATGATGATACAACTAGAAACCATGATGATACAACTAGAAACCATGAGGATACAAAAAGGAACCAAGATGACACAAGAAGAGATCATGGTGAGGCAAGAACTCATGGGGATACAAGGAGAACCCATGTTGATAATCCTCTATTAACTCTCACTCAACAAATGCAAACTTTGCAACAATAGATACAAGATATGCATAATGGAACAAGTTCTAAAAGATCTCCTTGGAGGATATATGTCCATATCCTTTTGACGAGAGTTTGAAAATGATACCATTCCCACAACATTGTGAGATCCCAGAATATGATAAATATGATGGGAAAACGGATCCTCAAGATCACATTAGGGAATTATGTGCCATGAGTATGGAATTTGTGCATAATGAAGCCTATCTCATGCATTTATTTCTCACAAGTTTGAATGGTCAATCAATGGAATGGTTCTCTAAATTACCACATGGGATTAGATCATTTGAGGAGCTTGTGAACAAGTTCATTTCACAATACTCATATAATATACAATATGAGATAACAATGTTGGATTTATGTAACATCAAGCAAAATAATGGGTAATCTTTCATGGTCTTTCTATAGTGATGGAGACGATTGTTTAATGGGTACCCTAGACTAGTGCCAGATCTAGAGAAAATGGACATCTTCATTGACAATCTTACTAGTGAAATGAGTTATGCACTCAAGTTACAATGTCCTCCTAGTTTTGAAAAGATGATTGAAAATGGTTTAAAAGTAGAGTATGTTATGGTCAAGAAAGGAGAGTTGAAGCTCTACAAAGAGGGAAGTAATTCCTTTAACAATAACAGTCACAACCACAATGATAAACTCACATTTTGGACAAAGAACATAAATGTTGCTAATGAGGGAGTATCTTATAACAATGAGGTGAAACCACAACAACCTATTTTCAATCTCTCAAGTCGAACACCAATGAATAACCAAGACAATGTTAAACCAAAACCTTTCTTTTCCAATGCTCGCAGAAAATTTACCAACATTGGGGAACCATTGGAATCAGCTTTAAAAATGCTTCTTGCAAACAAGTTAATCACATTACTAGAAGCAAGAGATTTTGAGCCCAAAATTAAACCAAGTTGGTGGAATGGCAATAATTTTTGTGATTTTCATAGAAACAAGGGACATCAAACTAATGATTGTCAAAAGCTAAAACATCTTATCCAAGATTTAATTGGCAATGAGGTTATCACAGTGGATGGCCACAAAATGAATGAATCACATTTAGCCTTCAACACTCCAATCCCTAACTATGAAAAGGGTGGAACCTCAAATACACAAGATGACAAAGGAAAAGAAAAGGTAAATTATGCACACACCTACGACAATGTGGTAAATGTCATCATTATTAAGGATAAGATACCCTCAGAAACAATGCATGCCATTACTCGGAGTAAAGCTAAGGTGACATTCTCGAGTGTAACAAATGAGACAACCTCTACCTTAAGGTAGTATAACTTAGTATATCAATTGAATAAAACACCCACTCAGATATCAATCCTAGAGCTCCTAAAAATCTCACCAATACATAAGGAGATATTGGAAAAGGTTCTAGTAGAAACAACAGTCTCTAAAGATCTGTATGTACATGATAGGACATCTCATAGCCCCTCATTTCTTATCATTCACAGAATATGATGACGTATCATTGCAACATCCTCATAATGCTCCACTATACATTGAAGTGCTTATTCATAAAACGTGGGTTAAACGTGTTCTCATAGATGGAGAAGCGGGCTTGAATATTTGTGCATTGAGTTTGGTAAAAGCTTTGGGTTTTTCAAAAAATCAAGTGGATCCCAAAAAGAGAATAACAATCAAGTCGTATGATGAAGAAGAATGTTCTTCCAGAGGAACATTGGTTTTACCAATTAGAATAGGACCGGTTCAAAAAGATACAGTTTGTCAAGTCTTGCACTTAAATTTGTCCTATAACATTCTTCTGGGCAAACCACGGATTCATGATATGCAAGCAGTTCCATCAAACTATCACCAATGTGTAAAATATCACCATGATGGACAAGAAATAAAAATTATAGTAGACTCAACTCAATATTGCAGCAATCTGAAACCAGCTTGGGATGCAACAGTGCCTTATAACAGAGAGGTAATCTCTCCTATTGTATCACCTCAAGAGACATCATTCACATCAACCTTAGAGAGTTTTGATAAAAAGATGAAACTGAATGATGAAGGAATGGGAAAGTGTTCTCTACAAACTTTACCACTTTCTCCAAAATCTTGTGGAAAACCAACAAGTTCACAATCACAAAGCCCACAAAAATATATTCAAAAATTTGATGGAGCATTTGTCAAAGTTAGGACATTATCAGAAGAAGTTGAAGACAAAGACATTATTAATTGGTTATATAAGGATGAAGAGGATATCAAAGTAGCAACTTTAGAGGTCATTATCCCCGCAGAACGGTATGGCAATAGATTTAGAATCATGAAAAGAATGGGATACAAAGGAAAAGGCCCTATTGGCAAGCATCAAGAAGGCATCACAGAACCTATCCAACCTCACACACAATAAGAATATGACAAATATGGACTTGGGTATGGTCAACATACTCAACCTACACAAAATCAAGATCACCAACATCACCAATGGAAAAAGAAAATGGCACAAAGGGAACAATCATCACAAGAAGTGGCATAGCAACAAGCAGCTGAAGAAGCAGTCAGAAAACAAAGGGAAGAAGAATATGAACAATAACAAGAGGAACTCGACATTCAAAGGGAAGAGCTTCTTATAAACAAATCCAAAGAGTGCAAGCAAGTACAGAACCTAAATCAGAACAGGTGACAAAATTTGTATCAATTATCAGCAAACTCTTCTCGCCAAATAACATCCGTATCAGATATAGTGGCATAATCTTAGAAAGTAATTTTGAAACAAATTTGCATGAGTATGAATGGGATCCAATCTCACCATTTGATTTATTAGGATCAAAAAATGAAGATACAACAGGCTTAGGGAATAAGCAAGTTACTACAAAGCAGGAAACATCTTCCACCAATCAAAAAGATGAACATGCTAGAAAACAAGAAGAAATAATAGAAGCAGTCAATAATCAAGAATCAAAAAAACAAAATGGTACAAAATCCAAATAAATTCCCAATCAACAAATACCAAAAATGGGAAGAAGTCAAGAGGAACCGATAGCAAGCCAAACCAAAGAAACAATCAGTCCAAAGGAAGCAAAGTATGAAAGAAGACAAGAAATGGCAAGAAAGGCAACATAATCTACTCAAATATATAGATTACAAGCAATCAATGAAACTGAATTAAATGCCCAGACATCTTATGAAGGGGTATGTTACCCAAAAGATATACTGGTCGATATGATCCATTCATTTGAGGGACAAACGTCAGCAAATAGACCACTTGGGGGTGAATCACAAATTACTCATTCTAACTTTGCTAGAGCCAATTGGAGAGCGATCGAGAGAGAATATCTTGAAGAGAGTGATATCCTTAACTTGACTAATACACCTTAAAGCTTTGACAACTACGTAATGACCATTGAGACCTTTGAGACTGATCAAGCAGACAATTTACCCTTAGTCCATCCAGAACTTATTGACTGGGATAATATTGAACTCATTGAAGTCGATACCTTCCCAAACGACCATGCCATATCTGTATACCTTAAGGCTATTGAGCCTACGACACCAAAGAGAGATTCCACCTGTGAATCAAATAACATTTCTTATAGTCAGGAGGGTGCCAAATCTTCCAGTTGCAAAAGTGAAATAACAAAACAAAGGAGAGAGTCTAATGCTGAAAACCATTTTATGGAAACATTAGATAAATCAAAAGATTAGATAAAGGACATATCTGATGGTGAAAACCTCCTTGAGGTGCCATAAGATGGAAGATTTGACACTCTCCCAGAATATTTTTAAGAGAGATCAGCTATTCTGATAAAGCTTATAGAGGTAGTTAATATTGATAATCTAGAGAGTCCTAAGATTCTTCATCCTGTAGCATCCTTATCAGAACAAGAAAGACATGACTTTATCGAGTTTTTCAAGAAAAGGCAAATCAACTTTGCCTGGTCATATGCTGATATACCAGGACTTGACCTAGATCTCATTATGCATCATCTCAATGTCGCTCCAAGACCCCAACCAATTAAACAGAAACTCAAAAAGATGCATCCTCATATTTCTCTTCTTGTCAAATCAAAATTGAAGAAACTATTAGATGTAGGGTTCATACGACCAGTCGCATATCCAAAATGTGTGTCAACTATTGTGTCTGTATCAAAACAAGACAAAAGTATCAGAGTGTGTGTTGGGGCTTCAAATTTCCAAATAATTTCAAGAACCCTACTATTAAAAATGGTGGTCACTTCATGGAAATGACACATAATGGATGATTAATGATTTAAACAACTAGAGTAAAGGAGGATATGAATAAATTAATTCCAATGGACCCCATGACAGACTAGTGTTTTTTATCTGTAGAAAAGATGATATGAACATAGAATTAAAATGAATGAAACATGAAAATATAAGAAATACCCATTTCAAAAAATCAAGTTTCCAAGCACCAGTAAAAATATTAGATCCTTACAATGTGTTTTTGGTTGTAGACCATACAGAAGACCGTAAGATCGCTGAAAAGCCTGTTATTTAGACCTACATGAATGAAGATGTCAGCTTGGAATGAAAATGTATGCAAATATCAAATCTGATGAAGACCCATTTTAGAAGTGGATGTTTCCTACCACCAAAAAAAATTTTAGATTCGTATCTAAAGTTTAAGGTTGCCAACCAAACAAAAACCCAAAAGATATCTTAAAGCAAGGTTATTGACTAACTAGTTTGCATATTAATTTCAAAGGGTTTTGTTAATTTTAATGTAAAATGGTGACTTTTCACCCCAAAAGGGGTATGGTGCCCATTCAACCACATATATAAGTGGTTAAAAAATGTAGATATGAGGGGGCAAACTTTGGATAATATTGTACTATTTTGAACCTTTTAATACAATCAGTTGTTTTCCTTTGCATATGTGTTGTGAGTTATTTCATTTTCTGTAGGCAGTTGTTTGTGATATTATCTAAAGGAGATAAGGTTATTAGTATTCTTACAGTGAATTTTATGTTTCTATGTTATAAACTTGGATTAAAAGGATCTACTTGCGAATTGTAATTGTTCCTTGTAGTTCTTCCTTGGATGGTCCTTTAAGGTTAAGGTTAAATTCATTCAAGCGTTTTATGATATAAACATTTAGCAGATCTCATAAGAAACAGTAACTTACAGATTTACCAAAGGGGGTAGGTTTCAAAACTGTCTCACAAATCATACATTAAGTCCTAGAGAAATATAAGACTCTGTAGCCCAAATAATAGGAAAGACACTGGTCATTCACAAATCACAACCTTTACCATATTAATTACTTTTACATTAAAGCAATAGGACTAGTTGAGTAGGACACATAAAACCAGTTAGAAATAGTATACATACTTATAAATTTCAAGTACAAAGATCAAATAGCTTCCACAACAAGAATCTTGAACTCATCTAAAATCCACCCATCCTAGGAACCTATGCCATTCTGAGATAGGAGGAAGTTAGATTAAGATAAACAATTTGCTATAAAAAGCATTAGTCATCGAAAGCCACTAGTGAATAGGTATACCCACCTAGGTCTTGCAGATCCTGAAGTGAGGGAGTTAGTAACCACATAGGTTCACTCTATAAGTTGGCCAAGTCAATTGGAGGGTTTGATCATAGGAGTTGGCATTTCCTTAGAACTTATCCAATTTGTTGATTTGAGATCCAACAGATTGGCGACTCTGCTGGGGAGAGTATTCATTTAAAAGGACTCTGTTGTGGGAAAGAACTCATATAAAAAGAAACAAATTTCCTCTCTAGAGAGAGGTGGTGACTCTGAAGTAAAGAGAAGATTTTTTATGTGCAAGAGGAGGTCAATAACACAAGGCCATCCAATAGTACATTTGAACTTTGATCAGAAAAGAAACTCAGAAGAAACAAAAAAAAAAAATTGTCCTCTATGAAGGAGGTGGTGACTTTGTGTGTAATTAATAAAGAAAAGATTAGTGGTTGATACAATATCAATTCAAAATGTATCAATATCCATATTCTTATGAAGCTCTGTGTTCAGGGATACAACATACATATTAAAAATGGCAACTTTATGAAGCATACAAGTCGTTGAATTTTAGTAGCATCCCTATGTATCCATATCCGTTCCCCTATGAGCTTAAACCTCGTATGTCAAGGTTTCATGGAGCGGAGGGTGAATCATCAATTGAGCATTTGAAAGAATAGTCTGAAGGAATTGATCATGAAACTGTTTGTGATGACACTAGAAGATGTTGCAGAACGGATTTTTAGGTTGTTGTCCCCACAAAGCATCTCATCGTGGGAGGAACTTGAATGGCAGTTTGTAGAGGAGTTCTATGGCATCATTGAAGAAAATGTATCTGTCATAAATCCATCAGTCTATTCTCCACAATGTTTTACATTCCATAATCAGATTCAAATAGATCATTATATTGATCCTTCCGCATGTATTAATGCATTCTTCAGCATAAGGAGAAAGGAAGGAGAATCTATAAAAGGATTAATTGGTGGAACGATGACAACTTATTTGCAAATACTTGATGATATAAGGCCTAATATATCTATGCTTATGGAATTACTCATGACGGAATGCAGACCTAATAATTTGGAATTAGCATGTTCGGTTGCTATGGAGATGAATAGGACACTACGTGATATACGTGAGAAGAGTAACATCAACATGAGAGAGGCAAATGAAGATGAATATATAGGAAAATTAGTTATCCATTTGGAAGGCCCATCTGATGAAGAAGCAATTGATGATGTTTATGAGTACAAGTCAGAACCTAAAGAAATTATTGTTGATAGTGATGATGAGGAATGGTCTCCATGTGAAGAAGCATACTTGTTTGACAATGAACAAATGGTTGATTCATCCATGCATGAGAACTGCGATGATTAAATTGGTGAAGAAGAAGAATATTCACTCAGTAGTGAACAAATTTCAGATTTGTTGGATATAGAGTATCATAAATATAAGAGAAATTCAAAACCTCTATCTCCTGCATAGATAAAATTTAATATTGAAGATATGAATCATAGAAATTCACGAAAGACAAGGGAGGTTGTATCTAATAAAAATGTGCATTGTGATCAACACATGGAAGAAAATACATTTGAAAATGGCCTCCAATTTTTTTCAAATCCATTATATGGTGAAGTCTCAGAGGAACCTCAATTATTTTGCCAGGGCATATACACATATGGTATGTTTGAATTTTCCAGACCAATGTTTAAAGAGGAAAAAGTAAGTTTAGATGGAATGAGCGGTATAGTGATGGATGTTGGTTCAATGGGTAAATATGAGGTGTATAGTTCTGTGGAGGAATGTGAAACAATATCTGAAGAAAAAAATAATTACTTCTTGAGTTCCAATGTTGACATCGCTAAGGATGAAATAAAAGTTGAACAACAAATTTTTTTGATTAAAGTGGAGAACCCCTATAATGTAGGGATGAAGAATAGGGCATTTGCGGACATGAAGATACTTCAAAAGGAAAATAGGAAAAAAATAAGTTTTAACTTTTTATGAGGAAATACTCGAAGAAGAGAGTAATAATATTTTGAACCCTAATATTGAAATCTCGCCTAAACCTAAGCATGAAGTAGAAAGCAAAAAAAATTGTCAAGTGGGCAATGTGCAGCATGCTCGAAAAAGAGGAACGAAAAATAAGATATATGTAAACCAGGGACAATTTCAAAGTGTGTATATAATAATTTATGAAGTTCCAAAGTCCCCAAAAGTAAGGGGAAAAGGAGAAAGTAATTACTTGAGTAATTACTCAAAAGACCATTATCCAGGTTATAGGAAAAATTATAATAATAGAAGTCACTATAACATATATGACAAACATGGAAAGATGGCAATTGATGTGCCTAATGATGAAATTGAATTGGTCAATGATGTGTGCCAAACTGGAATGTTGTTGCAAAATGAGAACCAAGTGTTTGATCCAGGAAAAATGAGTGTTCATGTTTTTGGGACCTAGGGGCCACCAGATGTGATTTTAACATAATCTGCAGAAGGGAAGTGATTGGCAATGGTCTACTCTACCAGAGAAAATTGGATTCTTGCTATGCCCGCAAGGGGCATATATACCCAAACAGAGCCACTGTTGGGGCTTCAAATTTCCAAATAATTTCAAGCGCCCTACTATTAAAAATGGTAGTCACTTCATGGAGATTACACATAATGGATGATTAATGATTTGAACAACTAGAGTAAAGGAGGATATGAATAAATTAATTCCAATGGACCCCATGAAAGACTAGTGTTTTTTATTTGTAGAAAAGATGATATGAGCAGAGAATTAAAATGAATGAAACATGAAAATATAAGAAATACCCATTTCAGAAAATCAAGTTTCCAAGCTCTAGTAAAAATATTAGATCTTTACAATGTGTTTTTGGTTGTACCATAAGAAGGCTGAAAAACTTGTTATTTCGACCTGCATGAAAGAAGATGTCAACTTGGAATGACAATGTGTGCAAATATCAAATCTAATAAAGACCCAATTTTGAAGTGGATGTTTCCTACCACCACAGAAAAATTTAGATTTGTATCTGAAGTTTAAGGTTGTCGACCAAACAAAAACTCGAAAGATAGCTTAAAGCAAGGTTATAGACTAACTAGTTTGCATATTAATTTCAAAGGGTTTTATTAATTTTAATGTAAAATGGTGACTTTTCACCCCAAAAGGGGTATGGTGCCCATTCAATCACATATATAAGTGGTTAAAAAATGTAGATATGAGGGGGGAGTGAGAGAAAAATATAGGAGAGACTTTGGATAATATTGTATTATTTTGAACCTTTTAATACAATCAGTTGTTTTCCTTTGCATATGTGTTGTGAGTTATTTCATTTTCTGTAGGCAGTTGTTTGTGATATTATCTAAAGGAGATAAGGTTATTTATATTCTTATAGTGAAGTTTATATTTCTATGTTATAAACTTGGATTAAAAGGATCTACTTGCGAATTGCAGTTGTTCCTTGTAGTTATTCCTTGGATGGTCCTTTAAGGTTAAGGTTAAATTCATTCAAGCGGTTTATGATATAAACATTTAGCAGATATCATAAGAAATAGTAACTGACAGATTTACCAAAGTGGGTAGGTTTAAAAATTGTCTCACAAATCATACATTAAGTACTAGAGAAATATAACACTCTATAGCCCAAATAACAGGAAAGACACTGGTCTTTCACAAATCACAACTTTTACCATATTAATTAATTTTACATTAAAGCAATAGGACTAGTTGAGTAGGACACACAAAACCAGTTAGCAATAGTATACATACTTATAAATTTCAAGTACAAAGACCGAATAGCTTCCACAACAACAATCTTGAACTCATCTAAAAGCCACTCATCCTAGGAACCTATGCCATTCTGAGATAGGAGGAAGTTAGATTAAGATAAACAATATGCTATAAAAGCATTAGTCATCGAAAGCCACTAATAAATAGGTATACTCGCTTAGGTCTTGCGGAGCCTGAAGTGAGGAAGTTAGTAACCACATAGGTTCACTCTATAAGTTGGAAAAGTCAATTGGAGGGTTTGATCATAGGAGTTGGCATTTCCTTAGAACTTATCCAGTCTGTTGATTTGAGATCCAATAGTGTGCACAGATTTCAGGGACCTGAACAAAGCATGCCCAAAGGATGACTTTCCATTACCAAGTATTGATATTATTGAAGATCTCACAGTAGGACATCAAATGTTCTCCTTAATAGATGGCTTCTCGGGATATAATCAAATCAATAGAGCCCCAGAGGATCAAGAGAAAATAGCCTTTACATGCCCTTGGGGTACTTTTTGTTGGAACATCATGCCATTTGTTCTCAAGAATGTCAGAGCTACTTACCAACGAGCTATGACAACTATTTTTCATGATATGATGCATACTTTCATGGAAGATTATGTGGATGATATACTAGAAAATTCACATAACAGAGAAGAGAATTTTGAGATCTTGGACAATATTTTTGATAGACTGGAACTGTAGCATCGTAAATTGTACGCACTTGCTAGGGTGGTACAATTTCACACCTAGTTTAGCACCCGCCTTGGTGCATTTTACATTTTGCATTGCATTTCTCCTTTAGCACTTAATTAATCAAATTAATTAGGTCTAAGGTCTTATTTCATCATCCTTCACATCATAAAGTCGGGCCCTTTCATTAAAATGTGCCCCTTTTCATGTTATTCCTCCAATATATCATTCAATCAAAAACCCTAATTAGGCCTTCTTTTGAACTTGGGGGCTTGATTTCGGGGGTCAAAACATCTCGAAATCACTTGTAACTTTGGGATTCTCTCTAAAATCATCATATCTGACGGCCCTGAAAATTTGGTGAAAAGTTGTCGGGACCATGGCGCCCGGAGTGCACACAGTCTCGGACATTTTTCCCGAAATTTTAGGAGCACGATCCAATCATAAAATAAAGCTTAACCCCAAGAAATTGGTGGGATATTCAATCTCTAGGTCGGCCAAAAGACGAAATTATGACCTAGGGTTTCATACATAAGAGCTCTCTTTCTTCATTTGAAAGGATCCGAATTTTGTTTTCAGGAACCTCATATGCAATGAAAGAGCAGATCTTTGAAGACTTCAACAACGTTCAACATTCAACATCCCTCTATCAAGCATTTATCAATTCCATTCATCCATTTAGGGCTTGGAAGACATTGAAGAACAATAGGAGATTACCGACTGAAGATTGGCTTGTACCCCTCCCTTGGGGGTTGGGTATGATTTCATGTTGTTTTCATGTCTTTGCATAAGCTTCAATATATCATTTATTCATGCTTTAGATCACTTTGCATCTTGATTTAGAGCATTTACATTATCATTTACAAGAAATTAGGGTTTACTTTCTAGGTTGCTCTAGTTTGCTTACTTGCATTTTAGATCTTGCACACACATTACTTTTACAATACAACTTGGTTATTCGTGGAGGTGGAAATCACCGAAGTGGGGGTTTGACTAAGGCAAAACCCTATATAGTCGCCCACCATACCCTTTTTAGATACAAGTGCAGGTTTCGGGACTCGGACGACGTCGCAGGTTGCAGATCCGAGAAAAGCAGGTCGAGACAGCACTCCACACCAAATTGCAGAGCAAAAGACCAAGACAGGGGCGTGGGGCACCCTGGTCCTGCCAAGACAGGGGCGTTGGGCGCCCTAGTCCCTAGGAAAGAGGCGCTGGGTGCCCTAGTCCTCCTGATAGACAGCATTTTCGACAGTTTTCCAGAGTGCAAAACAGCAGTTTCAGGTGCAGTTTCCGGGATAGAATCAGGACAGTGGCGCCCGCACCCCCGTCCCGAACATTTTCAATCAAATTTTGACTCTGGGTACACATCTGCATTCTTGTCTTGTCCTTGTGTTTGTAGCTTTCCATTGTTTAAGTTCAATTATGCAATCTTGTTATTAGTTCATACTTGCATTTTAGGGTTAGGAATTGAACTTGCATAATCTTACCTTTCAATTACAACAAAGGAATAGAAATCCTAATAGGTAGCCCGTGGCTCTCTCTTTCACAAAAAGAAGTAGCCAATTGTGTGATACCTCTAGACTCTTTCGTATTCCGTAATGTGTGTCAAAAGGTAGGATTAGGGCATGATAACCTAGTCTCGCTTTTTCTCCCACACAGGAACAATATAAGTTAAGACTAAAATCGCAAAAGTGTGCTTTTGGAGTTACATTAGGTAAACTCCTAGGGTATTGTTATGCCTTGCATATCTATTCCCCATTAATTTCCTTGTGTTGAAATATGGGTCCCCTATTTTTGCTTTATGTTGCTTTGTTCTTTTGGCTTTTGTTTCTTTGACCTCGAAACCCTGGAGTCTCGGAGTCCCGCGGTCTCTTTTTGTTCTTTTGCTTTCACCAACCCCGAAACTTCGGGCCCCCGAGGTTGGTCTCCTTCTTCTTTGTTTTGTGTTCTTTACCTCAAAACTTTTTAGTCCCGAGGTATGTTTTTTTTTATCAACCCCGGTGTCCTGAGGTTGATCCTTTTGTTCTAGCTTTGTTTTTCTTCACCTCAGACCTCCAGAGTCCCGAGGTTGGATTCTTCATCTTTTTTTTGTGTGTTCTTTACCTTGGAACTCCAGAGTCCTGGAGTCCCGAGGTGCATTGTGTCTGATCTACCCCGGAGTCATGAGGTGGATCCTTGCTTGCTTGCTTCTCTACCTCAGAACCCCAGAACTCTAGAGTCCCGAGGTGGAGTGGTTTTGTCTTGTGTCTTTCTGCCGAGCTTGGAACCTCGAGACCCCAAAGTCCCGAGGTCCTGTTTAAAGCGCTCATACCAACAGGTTTGGGAGGGGGTATAAATATGAATAATGAACTTTTAAAATTCATTTGTGCATTCAGAGCCCTTGCTTCCTTGCCTCTAACCGCGAGCCTCCGAACTATCGAGCTCCCTTTTGCATTCTTGGGCATTTTTATTCACCAGGTAGGTGATTTTTCTTGCTCTTTTGGTCATTTGTAGGTTAGATCTTCTTCTTTTTCCTCTTTGTCGTGGGTTTTGTTTTTGTTTTCTTATTTCCTTGTTTGTTTGTATGTTTTCTTGCGTGTCCCCACATGCCCTAATTTCCTTACCCTGGAACCCTGAAGTTCCCAGTTATTTGCTCTTCCTTACCCCGGAACCTCGGAACCCCATAGTTCCAGGGTTTTGTTGAGCCTTCCTTTAATGACCCCGGAACCCCAGAGTTCCGAGGTCTACCTTTTATAAGTCCTTTTTTAAAGTCTTATTGGCTATCCTTTATTTGGCTCGGGACCACGGGGTCCCGAGTTAAACCTATTCTCCTTACCCCGAAACCCTGGAGTTCCAAACTTCATCCATGAGTACTTAGCCCAGAACCCCAGAGTTCCGGACCCTATTTTAAAAGGGAAATATCCTTACCCCGGGACTCCGGAACCCCAAAGTCCTGAAGTAAATAAACTTTTTATGTTTTTGATAAGGAACTGATCCTCGTTTCCTTCTTGCAGGTTCAAGCAGTTAGATGGAATCATCTTCTAACAAAAGAGGCAAAGATATTGACAAACTTTCAGCTACCATGAATTATCATTATCAGGGATAGATCTACGCTTCAAAGTTGGATGATCAAATCAGGTGGGTCACTAACATGGAAATTGGCCATATCAAAATTGAAGATATCAAAACCTAGCTAGATAAGCCAAGATTGGAGGCCCTACATAGGAGAATTAAAAGACCAGGCCTAGTGGAGACAACTATCTTTCCAAAATCAGTGCAAGCACCAGAATTTATAATGACAATTGCTCAATTCTATGACCTGGATACTAGAAAGTGCACTGACGCACAGGGAGGGACAGTTATAGACTTGTCTCCTGACATGCTGGGATTAATTTTTGGTATCCCAACCAGAGATGAGATATTCCTCTCAACTGAAGAGGAGGCCTTAAAAGTATGGAATGACAAAGTTGCAATAAACAAAAGGCACATGAATGAAAATTGGTTGGAGGAAGAGAGAAAAATAGGTCTTAAGGCAACAGAGACCTTGAGGGAAGACTTCAAGGATCCCCAAAGAGATTTGATTATTATGTTGAGCAGGACCTTTGGCAAGCCTGATTGTAAACATTTTCATCCATGGATGTTCCAGTTTATGACCACTATCCTAATAGGAAAACAATATTTTGATTGGTCGCAAATCCTCTCTGACAACATCTGCAAACAAATGAAGCAAGTCCACTAGACCAAAAATTTATTTTTCACATCTTATGTCATTTGGGTGGCTGCCAGAGCTAGAAAGTTTCTAGGACTATAAGTAGAGGGTCAGTTAGGGGATGAGGAAGGAAAAAAGAAGGTATGGGAATATTATTCCCAACTCCCCCTAGCCAATGCAAAGGCTCATTTTAAAAGAATTAATGATGCCTTCATTTTTTCGGTAATATTTAATTAACAGGAGATACAGGATATCGGATTATCCCAGAGGCCATGGCTATTATCCGAGAGTGGGCATGTTGGTTTATCCAAAACCCACACTCTACCTACATCAGGGTCAGCGGATTCACAAGGAACCCAATGTTGCTTCCCAGATACTGCAATGATAGAGTAATTTTGTTGGAATATGTAAGGCAACTTTTGGGCCTCCAATCTCTCTTATCATCAAAGCATAAAACAGGCATTGATTTCTCAATATCGATTGGATACTTCTCATGCTCAAAGATACAAGTTGCAAAGCTAGCAGAGCCAGAGCTTCAGGATTTGAACCTGAAAGAATATGATTATGCTAGGGAATTCTATAATCCCTATGGGAAGCTCAAACAGGCTATGCCCAAGGCATATGAGGGACACAAGCCAAGATTGAAGGATTTTTGGGCTAACCTCCAGGACAGTTTTGAGGTCAGAGAGAAAAACTATTATAGGTTATTTGTGCCACAAATAAGGGATTTTGAAATTGAGACCAATCTCCCTAAAGACCTCAGGGATGACGGAGACCCGCTCGATGCAACTTATAAAGGATTAAAAATTGATAAGAAGCCCCTCTCTCCAATAAGGTGTTCCATGAATGAGGACATGAATATAAATAGGACCAAACAATGGCTAAGCCAAAGGGTAAGACCGAGTGCCTCAAAGGGAAAACAAAAGGAGTCTATCTCAAGGGTATCCCAATCAAGGGGTTACAAGGAGTATGCTCGAAAGACGATATCAAGCTCAAAAAAGAATACGTCTATCAATCCTGATGAAGAGGAGAGGTCTCAAGAAAGCACAAAGGACTTATTGAAGAAACTCTAGGAGAAGATGAGGGAGTCTGAGCTATTAAAGAAGGTAGCATATTGTGGAGTGATTGATGGATTAGGAGTAGTACCACTAGCTAAGTCCTCCAATCAAGGACAACTATAGGGCAGACTGCAGGAGAGGGTACCCAAGAGTAGGAAGAAGAAATAGAGATTATTGAATATATGTCTACTCAGCCACCTCCAACAGCTGCCACACAGGATCTAGGTACCAACGCCCCTACACCACCACTAGTTAACATACCCGTAGGCCAACCGGGAGTGCAAGGTTTTAGGTCTAGCACCGAAGGAATAAGAGTTAGGAACATTGAATCTGATTTAGATCAGGAGAGGAAGAGGATCTCAAGAAATATCAGTCGACAAGAGGGGAGAAAGAACAAGATGAAGCAGAAGATATACAAAATGAGAGATTAGTCTTAACTCCTCAAGACCAAGAAGACCTCTTTAAAGATATAGTTGTAGGGCAAGGTGGAATAGAGGCAGAAGTAGATAAGGAGGAGGTAACATTCAATGAAGCGGTCATTGGCAAATTGGGAGAATTATATAAGCAACAGGCTCTCCAAACCAATTTAGCCCACCAAGTTGTCCCACCTCAAGACCCCGGGCAAACAGAGGTAGAGGAAAGAGATGAAGTAGAAGAGCAGGTGGAGGTCCATGTTGTTACTGTAGATATAGTGTCACATCAAGGTGACAAGGATGAAGATATTCTACAATGGCTCGAGTTCGCTTTTGAAAATAAAAAGAGAAAAGCAAAGCTTCCTAAGGTCACTTTGCAACAAGTAATCATAGAGGAGCCACCAAAGGTTAAGAAGCCAAAAACCCTACATCATCTATCAAGAACGGGCTCCGGTGAAGTGATTGCAGATGTGGCAGTTTCACTCTAAGTTGAGGGGCAAGCTTCCCCTAAGTATCATATATCCTAGGTGAATTTAGGTAAACAAACCAAGAGGGGAGAGTTGGATACTCTGGAGCTAGCCACAAGTGTTGTAAGGGGGCGCATAGAGAAGGAGCACACTTTGAATGTAGAGCTCAAAGCACAATTGGGACAGTACAAGCAGTTATTGGTTGAGATGATTAAACATCTAGACTCCTGTAGGGTTGACAACCTACCTTCGACCTCATCACTATCGGAGGGAGAAGTAAAGGTACTAGTAGAGGTCAAATGGGTGGATGTTGCAGCCAAATCATGGGCCCAAATGAATGCAGCTAAAATTAGATTATTTCTACAGGACACCATGAGGATATACTATGGAGCAGTCAAGGCAGGTGGAACTTTAGCTTCTTGTTCTTCGCAATGAGAGCGGAAACTAAATACTTTTAATAAACAGTTTCAAATTTTGAATAAGGTATTGTGGTTAGGGGAAGAGACAATAATGGAGGATGACCTCTTAGGAGGAGACAGTTGTGAAAACTTGCAGTCCTATGTGTACATTTTGGAGCTAAAGATTGAAATGTTTCAGTAGTATATGAAAGATATGGCGGAGATTCGTGTTCTTTTCCTCAGAGAAATTTTGAAATATGAGAATTTTGTAAAACATATGCTTGGAGCCTTCAATTTAGGATTAATTAATACTGGAATAATGGAGCAACAACAAGTTTTGAATCAACGGGATGCATACGAGGCCCAGTATTTAGGACCTTCGGCCCAGTTCGATGTTGCCCTCATGGACAGGTACACATACTTGATCACTCAGTGTCAAGAGGTAGCTGATATAGTAAAAGAGTTGGAGGAAGGAAAGAAGCATGCAAATGGAGTTTTGAAGAAGTATAAATTTAGAATTAAACACATAGTTGATCAACCTATCCAAGCAGTCGCATGCATAATTGATAATTATAGAGCTTTCATTAAAAGGTGAATAATGAACATACGGTCGCTAAAGATAGCAGGGTTTTTGCATGACCCCCAATTTTGTATTTTCAGCTGCAGCTCCAACTCAGGTTCCAATTTTGAGAAAAATCCTACATGACTACGAAAACATGGCTCACCCAGCATGGTCTTCATAGTGCTCATGCAACCCCCATTTTTTAGTAGTTAATTGGAGTGTTAAGGCAAAAACTTGCAAGTTAACTACGACTCATAGTTTAAGTTCTTAATTTAGGTTAGATTTATTTCCTAGATAATAGGGCAGAAAACTTCTATAAATTGAGAATTTGGATTCATTTGTAAGGGTCCCCAAATTGATGATTTGTGGCCCACTTAGAGATTTTTAAAGTATGTTGCAGATTATTAAGAATTTGAGTTATTTTTGTTAAACATTCATTGAGATTAATACAAGAAGCAGCTTGTAGATTGCCTGATCTACGTCTATATTCTATGAAATTATTCTATGTAATCTAGTAATGTCTATTATTTGGATTTAGCAATGTGGTTTGATCTTTTTGTTTATTACTTTATGAATCATATTGCACATGTCAATGGTGTATGAGAATTATTGTGATAGGCCATATTGTTGATGATTTTATTTCCATAAGTCTGTGAAATTGACGATTTTGCAAGTTTACTGGAGGTCCGTTGTTGAATGCTAACTTGGATAATATTTGATAATTTATTGGATTGGAAGGAACTAACTGAGTAGTTCATTAAGTTGTTATTGAATTGATTTCATTATTGTTTTCTTGTTTTGTTTACTCTTCACAGTTTATTTTCCATAGAATCTTAAACCATAAAAAATACAAAAAAAAAGGAAGTGCAGCCATCCATGATCAACTAGATTTAGTTTCAACCAGATGCCCCTTAACAGGTACAACCACATCAACCATTGGGTTGCCCATCACCATTGTGATCTGACTATAGAGACCTTGGGGTAGTGAGTTTCCCAAACTTATTGCTTTTCAAAAGAGTTGGTGAGTGTTCACATTGGCTACCTGACTATTGGTGGTGTGTCAAAAATAGTCGTCAATGGGTATATCATATATGCTCGTGGTATAGAAGTTGATCTAGGGAAAGTACAAGCTATAATGGAAATAGAATCTCTGAAGAATATCAGTCAATTGCGTTCTCTACCAGGGAGGTTGCAATCAATAAGAAGGTTTGTATCTTAGTTAGTTGATTGATGTCATTCATTTACTCACATGTTACACAAAAATGTTCCATTCAGATGGGATGACAAATGTGAGGAAGCTTTCATGCAAATCAAGGAATACTTGGTATATTCACCAGTATTAGCATCACCAATTAAAGAAAAACCATTATTGCTTTACATCTTAGGTATAGATGTATTATTAGGAGCTCTCCTAGCACAACATGACACTGAAGGGTAAGAAAGAGCAATATATTATATCAACAGAACCCTGGTTGGTTATGAGCTAAACTATACAACAATGGAGAAAACATGCCTGGCAGTGGTATTCGCAACCCAAAAGTTGCAACATTATATTCTCACACATTCTATTAAGCTAATTGCAAATATTGACCCTCTAAAATATTTGCTTAGCAAGGCAACATTAACAAGACAACTAGCTAAATGGTCATGGTGCTAAGTGGGTTTGACATTGAGTATGTTGATCAAAAATCCATAAAAGGACAAGTAATTGCAGATCAACTAGTTGAAGTGCCCCTTCATGATGTTTCACCCTTACATATTGAGTTTCTTGATGCAGATGTTCTCGCTATCAGCACGAAGGCTTGGGAGTTGTTCTTTGATGGCTCTTACACACAACATGGATCAGGTGTAGGAATTTTATTCATAACACCTCAGGGTCACACTATTCCTAAATCATACAGGTTGTGCTTCCCATGTATAAACAATACTACAGAATATGAGGCATTCATCGTTAGGATCAAGATGGTTATTAAATGGAATATCAAAGAATTACATGTCTATGGAGATTCACAACTAGTTATCAATCAGATAAATGATGAATATCAAACCAAGGATGATCAATTGATGCCATACAAGAAACTGGTTGAATATTTTAAGAAATACTTTATTAAAATCACATTTGTTCAGATTCCAAGGAATGAGAATAAAGAAACAGATGTCATGGCTATAGTAGCATCTCTTATACAAACTCAAGAGAATCAAGAACATTATGAGTTCCTGGCAGAAGAAATCTTTTATCCTACCCCTGATTCCCATAATATCTAAATCGTCTGCAATATATCTGGAGCTAATGCCTCACTATATAGCCAAACCTATCTGTACTTAAAAGACAATATCCTTCCACCAGACCTATCCCAAAATTAGAATAGAAACTTTATCCGTCAATTAGCCCGTTATACCATTATTACTGATATTCTTTATAGACGAGGTCTGGATAACACTCTCCTAAGATGTCTCGAACGTGAAGAATTTTAAAAATCTCTAACAAAAGTTCATGAAGGCATTTGTGGCACACATTCAAGTCGTCTTACACTGTCTAAGAAAATCATTCGATTGGGGTATTATTGGCCCACTATGGAAAGAGATTCCTTCACATACATTAAAAAGTGTAAATAATGTCAGATTCACGGTAATGTTATCCATGCACTAGTACAAGAATTGCATCCTTTGGCAGGATCATGGTTGTTTTCTCAATGGGGACTGGACCTGGTGCGAAAGATTAATCCTTCATCTTCAAATAGACACAAGTTCATTTTGACTACAACTGAGTACTTCACTAAATGGATTGAATCAATGCCTTTAACAACAATGATAGGAAAACAAATTGCATCTTTCATCCTTAATTACATCATATGTCGTTATTGCATTCCCATCTTTATTATCACTGATAATGGAAGACCATTCAAAAATCAAGATGTGCAAGAACTATGTGAGCAATTCCAAATCCAACATAGGTTCTCAACACCATACTATCCTCAAGGGAATGGACAAGCTGAGGTATCCAATAAGACAATCCTCAAAATCTTGAAGAAAATAATTAATGAGGCTGGTAGGGACTGGCATGTTCAATTGAATCCTGCTCTATGGGCTTATCGCACTAACATTTGTACACCAACTGGAGCAACTCCATATTGACTTGTCTATGGATCAAAAGAAATCTTACCAATTAAAGTAGAGATACCTTCTCTACATGTGTCACTGAAGGGACTCATTCCATATGAGGAACAAAGAGTATCAAGGTTGCAAGAACTTGAATATCTACAAGAGTGTCACCAAAATGCTTTTGATCACTTAAAATCATATCGACAAAGAATGACAAGGAGTTACAATCATAAGGTTAAGCCCAGAGTATTTCAGTTGGGAGATCTTGTTCTAAGGGAAAATCCATGCAACGAGCAAGATAGAGAGAAAAAGGGAAAGTTTAAACCAAACCGGTTGGGTCCTTATATCACAGTAGTTACTTATGGATCTGGAGCTTACAGGTTGTCTACACCGAAGGGTGAATGGTTCAAAGAACCAATCAATACCATGCACCTAAAAAAGTTCTATGTTTGAGGCAATAGAAAATCAAAAAAAGTGAAAAAGTAGAAAACCCATAAAAAAAAGAAAAGAGGAAAATACAAAAACAGTGAAAACAACAAAAATAGTGAAAAAAATCAAATATAAGGAAAAATGCAATAAAAACAGATGGTGAAAGCCTAGCAACAAGCATTATCTATAAGTTGGCTCTTCTATCTATGAGTTTGTGTTTATTTCTGCATTCATCCATTACAGCTATGCTAATAAGGCCTTTTGTACATAATCAAGCATTGCCATCTCGCCATGTTTTGATCATTGTTGTATATCCATAATAAAGTTTGTTTCTAGTTGGGGGTAAAATATTGAACTTAGCTGGGGGTAACATTGAAAATATTGTAAAACTTAGAAAAAACAAAAACAATTTGGATTTTGAAAATAGACGACAAGCAATAAGACAACAAAGCAAAACAAATTCAGGACGTAGACAAAATGGAATTGTGAAAACTCAAAATTTGGAGATTCAACAATCATTAATTAGGATGATTATATCTATTTTGACTAAAGGAACGTACATGTGACATGCATGATTCAATGTGTGTATCTTGATTTCCGTTAATCATGTACTCTATGTAACTCGATGATGTCCATGACTAGAGGAGTTATGATGGGGCGTGATTATTTTTTGTGTCTACTATTTGTCGTTTATCTCTTAGTAATTTATGTACTTGTCTAAGGACATGATCAACAAAAGATCATTGAGGACGTGTCGATTCATATATGGAAGGGGATGATCCTTGTTTGTTATACAAGAAATACTTAGATCATCTTAGTATAATTTTACCCAAGTGCTTGTATTTTCTTACAATATTAAAAGCTCAATGATGAATTGAAGCACTATTCCAAAATGTGGAAAAGATGACAATATCATTTAGGTAGGTCTTTGCATTTGTATTTTCATTTTTTAAGCATTCATTATCATTTACATTATAAGAATCCTTATCATTCATGATCAACGGTTGAAAAATAATGATGGAGTATACTTGGATGTACAAAAACATTTGCATTAGGTTCATTGGCATTAGCTTCATTACATTAATCATTTAGGTTCATTTTATTAATCATTTAGATTCATTTATCATTGATTTAGTTCATTGATTCACTATCATATTCATTAGGCATATTTGCATTTACAGATAGTATTGCATTGCATAAACATCATTTCATCTATCATCATTTCATATCATCATATCATTTTACATCATCATATACATCCATAACAATAATAAATCACTTGAGAATAATCAACATTATAAGAATTTTCATTATAATTATCATGAACACATCACATATAAAAGCATGACATCGTAATTAAAACATATATTATCAAAAAATCATTCATATAAATAAAGTATGCAGGTCATATCATCCAATAATCAATGCATGTAGAGAATAAATCAACATCATATAGATCATGTATAATCATCATATAGATTTGTGTGGGAGAAAAGCGAGACTAGGTCAACATACCCTAATCCTACTCTTTGACACACATTACGGAATACGAAAGAGCCTAGAGATATCACATGATTGGCTACTTCTTTTGGTGAAAGAGAGAGCCACGGGATATCTATTAGGATTCCTATTCCCTTGTTGAAATTGTAAGATCAAGTAATGCAAGTTCAAACCCTAATCCCAAAATGCAAGTATGAACCAATAACAAGATTACAGAATTGAGATTAAACAATGAACAGCTGTAAATGTAAGGATAAAATAAGAATGCAGATATGTACCTGGAGTCAAAATCGGACTGAAAATATTCGGGACGGGGGCGCGGGCGCCACTGTCCTGAAAACTGCACCGGAAACCACTGTTCTGCACTCTAAAACACTGTCTCGAAACTGTCTGCAAACTATCTGTCCGGAGGACCAGGGCGCCCAGCGCCTCTGTCCCAGGGACCAGGGCACCCAGCGCCCCTGTCCTGGTAGGACCAGGGCGCCCAGTGCCCCTGTCCCGGTCTCCTGCTCTGCAATTTCACATAGAGTGCTGTCCCAACTTTCTCTCTCCGGATCTGTATCCTGCGGCATCGTCCGAATCCCGAAACCTGCAATAATATCTGAAAAGGGGGAGGGGCGGCTATATAGGGTTTTGCCTTAGTCAAACCCCCGCTTCAGTGATTTCCACCTCCACGAATAGCCAAGTTGTTTTGTAAAGTATATTGTGTGTGCAGACCTAGTGTGTGTGCAAGGTCCAAAAATGCAAGAAAGCAAACTAGAGCAACCTAGAAAGTAAACCCTAATTGCTTGCAAATGATAATGTAAATGCTCTAAATCAAGATGCAATGTGATCTAAAGCATGAATAAATGATGTATCAAAGCTTATGCAAAGACATGAAAACAATACGAAATCATACCCAACCCTCAAGGGAGGAGTACAAGCCAATCTTCAGTCGGTAATCTCCTATTGTTCTTCAATGTCTTCCAAGCCCTAAGTGGATGAATGAATTTGATAGATGCTTGATAGAAAGATGTTGTAAGATGTTGAAGTCCTCAAAGATCTTCTCTTTCGCTACATATGAAGTTCCTGGAAACCAAAAATCCCCCCTTTTCAAATGAGGAAAGAGAGCTTTTATGTATGAAACCCTAGATCGTAAATTCGTATTTTGGCCGACCTAGAGATTGAATATCCCACCAATTTCTTGGGGTTAATCTTTATTTTATGATTGGATCGCGCTCCTAAAATTTCAGGAAAAATGTCCGGGACCATGTGCACCGGGCGCCACGGTCCCGGCAACTTTTCACCAAATTTTCAGGGCCGTCGGATATGATGATTTTAGAGAGAATCCCGAAGTTACAGGTGATTTCGAGATGTTTTGACCCCGAAACCAAGCGCCCAAATTCGGAATAGGACTTAATTAGGGTTTTTGATTAAGTGATGTATTAGAGGAATAAAATGCGAAGGGCGCGCTTTAGTGAAAGGGCCCAACTTTGTGATGTAGAGAATGATGAAATGGAACCTTAGACCTAATTACTTTGATTAATTAAGTGCTTAAGGAGAAATGCAATGCAAAATGCCAAATGCACTAAGGCGGGTGCTAAACTAGGTGTGAAATTGTACCACCCTAGCGAGTGCGTACAATTTACGACGCTACAAGATCATAATAAAATAATCACAACATCATCAGGTATGTAGTAAACATCACAGAGTAGCATCATATAGAGTCCATCAATTTCTACATCATATACAGTCCATAAATGTTTGCATATCATCATAAAATCATAAAAATGTCCAACTATACAATGATATCAAAAAATCATCAATAGTGTACAAAGTCCCATGATACAAAATCAAAGAGAATTAAGTCTACGATACATCATGTGGCACTGCCACCAGAATCTGTATGTCTCTGTCGGGAGGGTTGTGCACCACTAGATGGTCTTATCCCTGGATCAGGGTCCCTGCGAGGTGGTCCCATGATGCCACCACTTTTTGTCTGCCCTTTCCTGCCTAATCTTTGTGTGGTAGATACATAACTGCTTGCTCTCTGACTGGGAGGAACCGCACTCTCATATAGTCTATTCCAATGTGTGATCTCCTTCCCAACCCGTACCATCTCCCTCACAGTATCTACAGTAAGTCCCCCAATGCCAACCTACTAGATGTACTCTAACATGCTCTATGTCTGCCCATATCTCTTGATGGAAATGTCTCTCTCTAAGGTGAGAGCCTAGACCTGTGCCTAGATCTTTCCTATCTGTGCTCTCAAGCTGGTAGTATCATCAGGAATCTTTAGTGCATCACCATGCACTTGTGCATCATCATGCACTTGTGCATCATCATGCACATGTGCATCATCCTGTGGTATCCCTCCCTCTACTGGAGCATCGACTTATGGGATCCGATTAATCCTGCATCTAATCAATGGAACATCATCCTCTGGATCATCACCATCATCGAATCCCCCATGTGCAGCTAGAACACTAGGATCGTGACTAGTTTGTCCAAACTGGGGAGCTCCACTACCTCTGCCCTCTCTCCCACTCCCTCGGCTCCTAGGTCTCTCGCCTCCTAGACCTCCATCCCTCCCACCAACTTTGCCTGGACTAGGTAGTAGTGGTCCTCTATCCAACCACCTCCCTCCATCCCTATCAACTATAGGTAGTATGTCATATGTGAGATCTAGATCAAGGACCTAACAAACCACATCCTTTGTAACTAGCCCAACACTTAAAGGTAGGGTGTTTGTTCCTTTGGATGAGCATTATTCATCATCATATGCTTTGATGGAAATTTTATTTCTTGAAAATTAAGTCTTGATATTTAGTCCCATTCAATCGAGAGGCTATTCCTTCTTCAGCATATGTTGATCCAGAATCATTGAAATCTTCCTCTTCAAAGCAAGCAAAGCTTGAAGAAAAATTCATGGTTAAAACCATGGGATATGGTGAGTATATCTTTCATGTTGATCAACTCCCACTATCTCCTAAGACATTTAGTCGATAGAAACAACCTAAAAACAATTTGAAATGTCAATAAATTGGGTATGAACCACCTAGTGTTGTGGCTACTAAGTCTGAATGCAAATCTCCTCCAGTGGTGCAAGCAACTCTTGATATCAATAGTCCTAGGAGTGGTTCCAATGAAGAATCTATTGAATATGTTGCCACCCCTCTTGAGAACTCATATGGCCTCACCATTTCATCCACACATTCCATTTCCACTCCACTCCTAAGCTTGGATCAACAAGAATTACAAAAGCCCTTAGTTATTGGGGATCAAAAATCAAGCTTTGAAAAGAAAAATATAAAAGTCAAAAATAAAGAGAAGTCTTTTAGTCCAAATCAAAATCAAAAGCTATTGGACTCTACAAAAATAAAATTCAAGGATAAAAATCCTATGAAGAAAAAAGAACAAGAGTTGATCTTCCCTAATATCAAAATAAGTAGGGGCAAAAGTTCCAAAATTTCAAGTCAAAAAGAATACTTGTTGATCCTAAGTCTTCATCATGCCATGCTACTTTCACTTCTTTTTGCAATCATAATCCTTCATCACTCATCCACTTGTTCCACAAATCCATCCCCTTTTGGCAATATATCACATCAATGGACCTTTAATGGAACTTCCTCGAAGGACTTTGTTGTCAAGGATGCCCAAACTTCTTTAGGTGACATGCATATGGGCCCACGCGGTTCACACATTAGTAATTATACCTTAGTTCCTTCATCAAGGAAAAAAATCAAGGGAGCAACACATGATTGGGTCAAGGAAGGATGCAGCTATAATCACAAGGTAAAGCCTCACACATTTGAGGTAGGTGACTTAGTGCTCAAAAAGAATCCTAAGATTCAATGACATAGATAAGAGAAGGGAAAGTTTGAACCAAATTGGCTTGGCCCTTACATCATCACAATAGTATATGGATTAGGTGCATATCATCTCTCAACACCATATGGAGAACCTTTAGAGGATCCTATCAACAACATGCACATTCACAGATTTTACACAGTTTTTTAGAGTATCCCAATATCAAAAATACAAAAAATAATATTAAAAAAATTTTAAAAAAGATAAAAATAAATAAATAAATAAAAAATAAAAAAAAATCAAAAGAAAAAAATAAAAAATTAAAAAAATTGTCACTATGGTGAAAACCTGGCAAACAAGCGCCTTGTGACACAAAAAAAAAAAAAAAAAATGAAAAACCGAAAAAAAAAAAGTAAAGAGAAATAAATTCATCCAACAGTGAAAAACACTTTTGTGGCGCCCTAGGCAAGTACCATGGTGACAACTAGGTTACTGGCGCCATGTGTAGAGACTTTGCTCCTCCCTCATTCAAGATTTAATCTCATCCTTTCACTTTGCACACACTTGCATCCTACCATCTCATAATAAACTTACCCATTCCCATCATGGCTTGTTATTGATCTACCTAAGATGGGTTAGCCATTCATAATACGTTGGATATTGTTGTTTCTAGGATACATTTTTGTCATTGATGTCAACATATTCCTATGTTTTGGTGTTGCAGTGAGTTGTTTTGGTGATTCGGTGATTGCAGTGAGTTGATCTGGTTGGTTTATATGTTTGCCATGTTGAATCAACTAGAGATACTTCATTCTTTATGATGCTATGTGGTGATTTAATTGAGTTGTGGATTTTGGTATGAAGATTGGTTTTCAGTGTTTAGTGTTGCAGTGTTCTGGTGTTTGATTTGTTGTGCTTCAGAATGATTTTATCTTGTGTTGTGGATTTGGGAGAGTGTTTAGGATGTTCGTGTGTATCTTCCTTTCAAATGGTTTGTGATTTGGTGCTCTACAAGTTATCCTTCTTGTTTGAGTTGTTGTTCTTGAGTGTTAGCGTGTTGATCGATGAAGATTTTATTAAGTGGTGTTGGTGCAGCTATTGCAGATGATTCTAACATTCTTGTTGGTGTTTCCTAATCATTTCCGATTTGTCTTGGTGGTTCGCATTGATCATTGTGCGCTTTATTGAAGATCTTATGGGTCTCTTGATATTCTTCATGTTATGCAGTCTTTTCGGTGGTGTAACATGTTGTGGTTGATCTTGGCGAGATTTTTGGTGGTGTTGCACATTCGAGGAGTTAATTTGGGTCCATTCTATGTCGTCTATGATATTGTATTGGTCTGGTGGTTGATTTATGTATCATGTGGTGTAATTTTGTAATTAGGTGTTGAGGGTTTGGCCAACCTTGTACTCAAAGTTGATGATTTGTATAAATGGGTGTTGTATTCATGTAATTGGTGTATCAGTGTTGTGTCTGCATTATCAGAGAGTGGTGTATCTGTGAATAAGTGAATTCATCTTTCGATGTGGTGTATTGAGCAGAGAGTGTTGCAAGGTAGACAATTGTTCTTAACTGGAACTGTCATCAGGCATTAGGAGATGTTATTCTTTCAGTTCATCTTAACCGGATTATAGTCTGCATAGTATTGTAAGTAGTGAACCATCCCTAAGGATTGTAGTCTTCCAGGTCATTGTATTTTGAGCAGTGAGCTCTAGGCAATGTGCCTGAATGCATGTGCATTCCCCATTGTAATATTTACACATACTACTGTATAGTATCATCTTATTGTGGGTAGGTTCCCACCATGGTTTTTCCCTTGACTGGGTTTTCCACGTCAAAATCTTGGTGTTATGTGTGTTGTTGTTATTGTGTTTATCCTTATTCTTGTTGTAGTTGATCATATTGAGATTGCACTTAAATTTTTTAATCCGATGAAAACTTATTCACCCCCCCCCCCTCTTAGTTTTCCTTCATTGTTGTTTCCAACAATTGGTATGAGAGCTAGATCCTCCAAAAGAAGCTTGATTGTTTGAGCAGATCTAGGATGGTAGCCTATGTGCTCAAAAAAGAGAGTCCAAGATTTGATGGAAATAATTATACCGTATGGAAGGATCGGATGGAAGTTCACTTGAAATGACTTGGAGATGATTACTGGAAGATTACAAAGAATGTCTACAATGATCCTCAGAATGGTCTGATTACTACTACTAAAATCAAGGATGTTGAACATAACATAAGAGCTAAGGAAATATTGTTGAGTGTCTTGACCGACTCAGAGATGACTAATGTGATGGGTCTGCAGACTGCACATGAGATCTGGAAAAAGTTAGAGACTTTGTACGAAGGATATGCACAAGTTAAAGTTGCTAAGTTACAGAGTTTGAAAGGAAAGTATGAGACATTGAAGATGGGAGAAGATGAGAACATAACATCCTATGGCTAAAGTGAATGAACTTGTTATGAACATTAGATGTGTCCGTGGAACTCTTGAAGAAGATGAGATTGTTGCTAAGGTGTTGAGATCCTTGCCTCCTTCTTACAAAGCTAAAGTTGTTGCTATTGATGAGATCTGAAGTGTGACTACGGTAACAAGAGACATGTTGGTTGGTAAGCTTGATGCATTTGAGTTGAGTAAATTCGGTGAATCACGTGGTAAATCTGATACTACATTTAAAGGCTCGGTATCCGAGAAGCAGGAGTATGATCTAGGAGAGAGTTCATCTAGGGTTTCAAGATATGAGAGAAAGATGAGAGAGATGGAAGAGCAAGAAAAATAGTTGGATGAGCTTGAAGCACTTATTGCCCAGAGATTGCCTAACGAAGTCGGTAAGTATGATGGAAAGTTACCTTTGAAATGTTTCTCTTGTAATAAGATAGGACATTTTGCTTCTAGTTGTCCTGAAAGAATGTCTAAGTATGATAAGCATGGAAGGCATGATAAATTTGATAAGAATGATAGATATGAGAGATATTATAAGTATGATAAGCCCTATAAACCTAACTGGAAGTATAGATATCAAAAGAGATTTTATTATGCTATTGATGAAGGTGTGACAGATGAGGAATCAGAGAATGGGAATTCAGAAGATGAACTTTTATTTATTATTATCAAGGAAGATGACCCGATACTAGTGAATTCTACAAGCTGCATTGTTGAGGAGAAAGATTTGGCTGCTAAGATTGAAGAGAAAGATGAATGGATAATTAACAGTGGTTGTTCACATCATATGACAGGTGATAAAAATAAATTTGTGAATATGGAGAGGTATGATGGTGGTATATTAAGGTTTGGTGATGATAAAGCTTGTGTGATTCATGGTAGAGGTTCTATCTCCTTTGATGGTAAGCATAATACTAATGATGTCTTATCTGTTGAAGGTTTGAAGCATAACATTTTGAGTGTTGGATAGATGGTAGACAATGGATATGATTTATAATTTAAGAATAGTAAATGCAAGATTTTGAATGTCTTTGGTATAGAGATTGCATCAGGGACTAAGACTAAAGGTAATATCTTTCACTTGAATGCCAGTTAGAAAATTTGTTTGATTGCTTAGATAGATGAAAGTTGGTTGTGCCATAGAAGGACGTGTCATGTTAATTTTGACTGCATGATAAGGATAAGTTCTACTCAAGTTCTAAGAGATTTTCCTAAGATTGTGAAGCCTTCTAATCCGATATGTAAATAATGTCAGTTGGAAAAGAAAACAAGAACTTCATTTAAGAGTAAGTTGTATACATCTAATGGATTATTAGATCTTGTGCATACTGACTTGTGTAGTCCTACAAGAGTGAGAAGCATGTAGGGTGATAGGTATTTCATGTTGTTGATTGATGACTACTCTAGAATGATGTGGGTTACTTTTCTAAGGGAGAAATCAGAAGCACTGGAGAAGTTCAAGATATTCAAAGCTAAGGTGGAGACAGAGGCAGGGTTGAAGCTGAAATGCTTGAGATCTGACAGAGGAGGAGAATTCGCATCTGGTGAGTTTGATTCATTTTGTGAGAGGAATGGAATTAGAAGACATTTATTTGGTCCTAGAACCCCTCAGCTAAATGGAGTTGTTGAAAGAAAGAACAAAAGCATTTTGGATTCTGGTAGGACAATGTTGATTGAAGGAAATGTTGCACAACCCTTTTGGAGAGAAGTTATTAGCACTGTTGTTTACACATTCAACCAGGTGCATATAAAAGGTGATTTCAGTAAGACTCCTTGTGAGTTATGGTTTGGTCATGTTCCTATAGTTAGATATTTCAGAGTTTTAGGAAGCAAATGTTATATCAAAAGAGATGAGGATATAAGAAAGTTTGATGCAAGATGTGATGAAAGAATCTTCTTGGGATATTCTACTAAGAGCAAGGCCTACCTGTTTTACAATAAGAAGTTGAAGAAGATAGTGGAAAGTGCAAATGTGAAGGTTGATTAATGTAATGGAAAGCAAATCAGAGCATGTAGATATGAGGTTGATGATCAAGATGATATTTCAAAGCCTGTGCAGACTAAGATCTTAAAGAAGAACACTCTGGTAGAGACAGTTCATCTAGAAATTGTTGTTGTCGGTGAAGAAGTTCAAGAACCTAAGAATAATAACAATCAAAAGACTTTGAGGTATGTGAAATTGAATCATTCAGAAAAATAGATTATTGGTGATAAAAAAAAGGTGTGATGAATAGAAGAAGGATTGTTGCTAAAGAGATATGCTTGATTTCCAAGATTGAAGCTAAAGATGTTGTTGAAGCATGTAAAGATGAGAATTGGATAAAAGCTATGGAAGAAATTGAGAATAATAACACATGGAAACTTGTTTCGAGACCTAAAGACAAGAATGTGATTGGTACTAAATGGGTGTTCTCGAATAAACTAATTGAGGTTGGTGAAGTGGTTAGAAACAAAGCAAGACTGGTATGTAAGGGATGTTCTTGGATGGAAGGAATTGATTATGATGAGATTTTTTCTTCAGCAGCTAGAATTGAAGATATAAGATTGCTACTTGCATATGCTTCTTACAATAATTTCAAGGTATATCAGATGGATGTGAAGTTAGCCTTTTTGAATGGTGATCTTGAGGAGGAAGTCTAAATTGAGCAATCAGATGGATTTTCATTATCAGATGAAGGAGACATGGTATGCAGATTGAAGAAAGCACTGTATGGACTGAAGCAAGCCCCTAGAGCCTGGTATGCTAGATTGGATAAGTATTTGATGAAGTTGGGATTTTGTAAAGGTATTGTTGATAGTAATTTATACTTTAAGATTGAAATTGATAACATTTTGATTGTTGAAGTGTTTGTTGATGATATTATTTTTGGAGGAGATGATGATTTCAGTATGAAGTTTGTTGATGATATGCAAAAGGAATTTGAGATGTCTATGATAGGTGAAATGATACTCTTCTTAGGACTGCAAATAACACAGACTGTTAAAGGTATTTTCACTTCTCAATCTAAGTATGTGAAGGAACTATTGAAGAAGTTTGGGTTAGATGATTCTAAACTTGTCGGAACTCCTATGGTGACTGGATGCAAGTTGTCTAAGAAAGATGAATCTTAGAAAGTTAATCAGACCTTGTATAGATCTATGGTTGGTGGAATATTGTACCTGACTCAAACTAGACCGGATATTATGCATTTTGTTTATCTTTGTGTCAGATTTCAAGTTGATCCTAAAGAGAGTCATGTTACTATTGTAAAGAGGATTTTCAGATACTTGAAAGGGACTGTTGATTATGGGTTGTGGTATTCGAAGAAAGATGATTTCATGTTGTGTGCTTATATTGATGCTATTGGGCAGGTGATGTTGATGACTGGAAGAAAACTACTGATGAATATTTATTTTTGGGGAAGAAGTTGGTTTCATGGGAGAGTAAGAAACAAGATGTTATATCTCTATCTATTGCTGAAGCTGAATACATTGCTGCTACTAGCAATTTTACCTAGGTAGTTTGGATGAAGCAGATGTTGAAGGACATTAGAATTATATATGATGATCCTACTGTTATATATTGTGACAATTTGTTGCCCCCATATTTGGCTTACCTAAAATTTGAACTCCAAATGAGTATCAGTGTCGAGTAAAGATTCAATAGGTGTTTATGTGTAAGCAATAAGCACGTGGTCCAAGGTCATTGCCAATCAAAATATGAAAAATGGATGAATTTTGTAAATTACCAAGAATTGAGGGAAATCATTTGATAGACATGTTCTAGGCATCATTTTGTGTCATGTGGCCAATTTTCGCATGAACACAATTCATAGTTTGTCATATTTTAAACTTTCAAATTTTGGTGTCTATCACCTAGAAATGATTAAAATCTCTCATTTTATGATGAGTAAATAATGTTGTTATCTCATCTCCCTACCATCGATGCGTGTTTCAAATTTTAGGATCTAACTCCCTACCGTTTGGAAGATATGGTCATTTTTTTCAAGCCCGAGCATTAAATTTAAAATATTTAAATTATTTTTCAAATAAATAATTTAATATTTTAGATTATTTTAATATTTTGGTCATTTGAGGGAAAAAGTTGTCTAAAAATGTCCTTTTCTTCTCTCCTTTATTCTCCTCTGTGGTCTATGGTTTCTAGAGGTCAAGGTCATAGTCTTTGAAAGAAATGGTTAAAGATGCTCCATTTTCTAGTATTTTTAACCCATAATCATAACCTTTGAGAAAAAAAAATGGTTAGGAATGCTCTATTTTCGAGCATTCTTAACCCATATTTACAACCTCTCACAAAAAGGTTAGGAATGCTCCAAAATAGAGCATCTCTAACCTTATTTCCTAACCTTGTGGGCCCGCCTTGTCAAGAAGGTTAGAAATGCTCCGTTTTGGAGAATTCTTAACCTTTCCAGAGCAATTTTTGTGTGTACAAAGAAAATGCAGTCTCATGGCTTTGTAAACATAGACAATATGGTTAATAATGTAAATCTGATCCTAAAAGTTCTTCTATCATCCTTCCCATCCATGCAAAGTCGAGAACTTTGAACAGGTTATGGACATTCATCAATGTGTAAAAGATAAAGTGAT
Organism: Cryptomeria japonica; assembly: GCF_030272615.1. Classification (NCBI taxonomy): domain Eukaryota; kingdom Viridiplantae; phylum Streptophyta; class Pinopsida; order Cupressales; family Cupressaceae; genus Cryptomeria; species Cryptomeria japonica. The sequence continues at coordinate 628,586,302 of NC_081406.1, read as the reverse complement.
TTCGCCAAATGTTATCATTGCAATTGCTTTGATCGACATGAATGCACGTCATGGAAGCTCAGACACGGCATGTGAATAGTTTGACCGAATGCCTTAAACAAATATGGTCTCATTTAATGCAATAATCGCAGGATATGCACAAGATCAAACCACAGAGAATAGAGGAATTTAGTCAGATGTTGTAGTTGCAACCACTCTGGTAGATATGACTGCAAAATCATAGGATCATAGCCAATACCATAAGATGTTTGACAAAATTGCAGAATGCAAATCATGGGAAGCATAGCCAATGTGGTGCACGTGAACTGTTTGACATAATGTTCTGGATAAATGTCATCTCACAATACAATTATTGTAAACGCAATATAAACTATCAAACAAATGTGATTGGCAGGTGTAAGGCAAAATTCCACAACCGTTGCTAGCATCCTTTCAGTCTATACCAAAATGGAAGCTTTAGAACAGCGGTATGAACATTCATCAAAGCATAAAGATAGAGGTATTTCGTCAGGTGTTATCATTGCAACTGCTCAAGAAGATGTGATTGCAAATCGTGGAAGCATGGCAAAGTTGCAAACTGTTTGACAATATAATGTGGTAGACACAAATGCAAATCATGGGAGTGTAGACAAGAATGGGCTTGGAAAAAATGATTTACAAACTTTCAAGCAATGAATGGATCATTGCAACAACATCATAACAACTTGACTTGCACAAAAATAGATTTGTTGAGAAGATTCTGCGAAAGTAATTGCAATCGGTATGGATACACATCAAAGCATAGTGGCTAAAAGAGATTTTTAGAAGAATGCCTAAAAAATATAGCATCTCATACAATGTGACGATCATAAGAAAAATAAATTTTTTAAAGTAATGCAAGCGATGGACCTGCATATAAAACGTGGATGAAGCTCATTAACTGTATGGCAGAATCCCTCAAATAAATGTGGTCTCATGGTATGCTCATAGCGCAGGATCCGTGATTGAAAATGATTTAGAAACTATCAAGCAAGTGCAATTGGCAGGTGTAACATCCATTCAACAAATCTTGTTGCCCTCATTCCCTATATACATCAAGTAGATTGTTTGCATCCACATATGCAGAGGAGATACTTCTTGATAATAATGGCAAGCTATGAAATTCATATGAACACCAAGGTAAAGGTTCGGCTTAGGAGCTTTAATTGCACATTGGCATTCTATCATTTAAGTTTTGAGAAGTTATGATCTCTTGGTAAATTGAGAGTCAAAATTCCATAGCCTTTCACAATTCATCATGGATGAGAGAACTACATTGAAGGCCAATCGAAGTAAAATGGACGTGTTATGAATTTGAGAAAGTGAAGACATGGGTTTTACTTATACAGAAACAACATTTGAGAGGATTTGTATGAGCATGTTAGAAAGTGATATATTTAATAGCAAAGAGTGGTGTGTCATACAATACACAATTTCAACAGGTAGTAATTGAGCTAGGTCAACCACAATGTTCTAACTGACATGGAATTTCCTACACATGATATGTGAGATTTATTTTCTCCCTTGGCATGTTTCTAAAACTTTTGATACATTTGGAAGATGTTTTGAAAAATTAGATGCTATGTCCTATTAGGAAAATATTGATCATATGAAAACATTCAAGCCTTCTACAAGTTCAAAATATTGTGAGAAATGTTCAAAGAAGAATAGGATGCTCAATACCCGTGCCTTTATTAGTCCACTAAGAAGTATGATCGTGGAGAAGTATAGACAACGTGCACAAACTGTTTTGACAGAATGCTTCATGGAAGTGTCATATGAGGGATGAGATGCAATAATTACAAAATATGCACAATATGAAGGTTTATGAACAAAGCATCAATGTTGGCCGCAACGTAGAAAAATCAAATCAATATTAGATATTATACTTGGGAATGTATCGGTTGACACACATATAAAAGTGAAAAGCAATTCTTTTAAAAAAAAAAATCGAAGAGATGTTATGTCTGGAAATGCTAGGCACTGTGACTCCAAGGAAATGTAGGCATTGACCATGAAGGATATCTAGCTAATGCAGTTGGAATGTGCGTCTTTGGAGGGAAAATGACTACTTTATTTTGATGAGCAATGCACTAATGTATGGATATGTTGTGATCTCAAATGGTTAGATGGCGAGATGATGACAACTTCAGATGAAGTGGATAAAGATGGAGAAGTTCCTCAACATAGTTTACGACTTGGTTCTTCATCGATATTACAAGTTTGAATTTGTATTTTTGTAAAAGTGACTTATGTTACTCATTGTAACTAAAGGTTAGAAAGTGGATCTTATTCACGCAAAAGTGAAGTAGTTTCTAACTAAGCTTTTGTTTGCATAAAATGAGTTAGTTATTAACCTATCCAAAGTTAGTTACTAAGGTGGTTATTCTGGGAAGCCTATAAATGCAAGGCTTTTGCATTTGTAAAGGGGGGATACTTTTTACAGAGGGGAAAACTCTGTTGGAATTCTAGGAGAAACTTGTAATGACATTTTGATTTGCACTATGTATGGAAAGGATTTTGGACTTGTATATTTCCAAAATGATAATGAAGAATACGTCTTAGTTCGTGTGTTCTAAATGTATTCATGTGTTATCATTTTTTATTTCTCGTATGTCAAATTGGTAGTCTTTTTATGCATATGTGATTTGTACAATTGATGTGATGATGCACAATGTGTTGAAGTATCTTATCTCTCCGTATGTTGAGATTTGTCATTCTTCTTTATCGTCATCTCATGGCTAAGCATATTACCTTATAAACTCCCCTTGTAATTTGTTGCTAATGTTGAGAAATCTCAATTGATGGTTGTATGTCTATTATTGGGGTTTCTATCTTTATTTCTTTTTAGTTTTGTGTTTTCTCCTTTATGTACTTTCAGGTTAAAAGTACACAAAAATCCGAAATACCCCATCATACAAGAGAGTTGTCCCTCTCAAACGCAGAGGAAGATTGTGGTTTCACTTCAATCTCTCCAATTGTTGGAACATTTGTCACTTCTCATCGGGCAAACAGGGTCATTTTCAGATAAACGACCGCAGTGACAAATTTGTTTACCAACACAATTCAAGTGCTATTAATATTTCCAAGAATCTAGTACTGCATTCTAAAACAAAGCATATATAAATTAAGTATCATTTCTTGAGGGAGAAGGTCAATGATGAAGACATCAAATTGGAGTATGTATCTAAAAAGGATCATATTACAGATATTTTTACTAAGCCCTTTCCTATAGATACATTTGTATATTTGAGAGACAAGTTAGGGGTCTCTACCCCTCCTGATGAGAACTAGTTGCATGGAGATGCATCAATCTGATGGACTTCATAGTCTTATCTTCTTATCCAGGTTGATGATTAGGTGCTGCTACTCAGTCAGGGTAGTTAGTGTATGGTTCAGTGTGTGAGTTTATCCTAATGGGTAGAGATTGTCCTTCTTAGAGGGAGAGATGCATGATTTGTATTTGTCTTTGCCATTGCTACCAAAGAGGGAGAGAAGCATGTGAAAAACTGCCTTATCTTGGAAGCTTTGTGTGCATGATCTTAGGGGGATATTGTTGGTGATGCTTTATTCCTTTACATTGATTGTTTTTCACATTCATATATTGCCATCAATGCCAAAGGGGGAGATTGTTGGATATTATTGCTGCTAGGCTATGTTGTTGTCATTGATTTCAACATATTCCTATGTTTTGGTGTTGCAGTGAGTTGTTTTGGTGATCCAATGATTGCAGTGAGTTCATATGGTTGGTTTATCTATTTGCTATGTTGAATCAACTAGAGATAATTCATTCTTTATGATGCTATGTGGTTATTTGATCAAGTTGTGAATTTTGGTATGAAGATTATTTTTTAGTGTTCAGTCTTGCAGTGTTCTAGTGTTTGATCTATTGTGCTCCACAATGATTATATCTTGGGTTGCACATTTGGGAGAGTTTTTGTGATGTTCATGTGTATCTTTATTCTAGATGGTTCATGATTTGGTGATCTGCAAGTTATCCTTCTTGTCAAAGTTGTTGTTATTGAGTGTTCTTGAGTGTTAGCTTGTCGATCGATGAAAATATGATTAAGTGGTATTGGTGCAGTTATTGCAGATGATTCTAACATTCTTGTTGGTGTTTCCTAATCATGTCCTATTTGTTTTGGTGGCTTGTAATGAATATTATGTGCATTATTGAATCTCTTATATGTTTGATGATATTCTTCGTGTTATGCGGTATTTTTGGTGGTGTAATGTGTTGCGGTTGATCTTAGCGAGATTTTTGGTGGTGTAACATGTTGCAGTTGATCTTGGTGAGATTTCTGGTGGTGTTGCATGTTCAAGGAGTTAATTTGGGTCCATGCTATGTTGTCTATGATATTGTATTGGTCCAGTGGTTGATTTATGTATCGTGTGGTGTAATTTTGTAATTAGGTGTTGAGGGTTTGGCCGACCTTGTAGTCAAGGTTGATGATTTGTATAAATAGGTGTTATATTCATGTAATTGGTGTATCAGTTTTGTGTCTACATTATTAGAGAGTGGTGTATGTGCGAATAAGCAAATTCATCTTTTGATGTGGTGTATTGAGCATAGAGTGTTTCAGTGTAGACAGTTGTGCTTAACTGGAACTATCATCAGGCATTAGGAGATGCTATTCTTTCAGTTCATCTTAACTGGATTGTAGTCCGCATATTATTGTAAGGTAGTGAACCTTCTGAATCATTATATTTTGAGCAGTGAGTGCTAGGAAGTGTGCTTGAATGCATGTGCATTCACCATTGTAATATTTACACATACTACTGCAAAGTATCATCTTATTGTGGGTAGGTTCCCACCATGGTTTTTCCCTTAACCGGGTTTTCCATGTCAAAATCTTGGTGTTATGTGTGTTATTTTTATTGTGTTTATCTTTATTCTTGTTGCATTTGATCAAATCTAAGATTGCGCTTAAGTTTTTTAATCCGGTAAAAACTGATTCTCACCCCCCCCCCTCTTAGTTTTCCTTCATTGTTGTTTCCAACATAATAAACCCCTTTTCACCCTTTCCTTCCATAATAATTCAGGTTCAATCTGTAACTGGGGCAAAATCCTAAATCTAGTGATGAAAGTGGAAACCTGAGCATTACATGTTTTGAGGAGCATCATCTTTTCATTCCTCCTTCTTTTCACGCACAGTCCACAATAAAGGATCATTTGCATTGTCGATCCGAAATAAAGTTTCGCTCTTCTCTACAATAAAGTATCAATTTCATGGATTTAGTCAGTTTCAGATGAGACACAATCAATAGTGGGCTTTCAACAAATCAAATATTTCAGCAGACTCTGGCAACGACATGGTTTTTCAACACTATTTGTCCTTTATCGAGAAAACAACATTGTGACCAGATCAAACATGTTAACATATGTGGCAAGAAACACAAATAACTTGAGGATTTCATTAGATGTTGGTGTCAAGTCTTGGTTTTCTTTTGATTTTATCTTTTATAGTGACATGTCTTTTAGCTTCTCTGGGATGTCTTTGACTAGAGATTTTATCTCTAGGATGCCTTTGACTAGAAAGGCAAGGATGGGGTATGTTCACCTATTTTGTTGATTATGGATTGTCTCTTAGTAATGCTATGGATTTTCCAAGGATATGAAGACACTATGAGTCTAGTGTGAAGTCATTCCTTGTTTGTGACTATCTGATCTCCATGCAAATAGGTACAATGACTTTCCAAGTCGAACCTATACCTGGATGGTCATAACCTATTTGCTATAATAAAGCTTAATGATTATAATAGCACAAGAAGCTCTTTCACATCCATATCTTCTACCTTCCATCCCCCTTCCTTGTTTGTCCTCCTTCGTCCCTTCCTAAGTCCATGTAGCTTGCTATCACATGACTAAGTATAATGACATGCTATAAAAATGTCTACATCTCATGTAGTCTCCATCTGCATCATCACTTGTTAGTACATTTCATCATATGCATATAGGAATCATAATAGCATCACATCCTACACACACCACTTGTTACTACATAATATAAGCATTATATTCATGCATTCATTAGCATTAGAGCATTTACATTTGCATTATATATAACCTTTACATAAAAAGTACAAATATATATAAAGCATTGCATCATCCACATTGATTGAATTTCATAACCATTATAAGGCATATAGATATAAGCATCACAAATACATCCATAGCATAGAATATCACATAAGCATATTGTGTGACATGAACATATTTCATAAACATCATGCATGATAGATACATCTCATGAATCATATAAAAAACATACATATACTGCATCATCATATAGAATCATCATCACATCATAAAGCATATAGAAACATCACATAGATCATACACATGTATATAAATGCCGCAAGGATAATTCATCTCATATATATCATTATGCAATGATGTCAAAATCTCATATGGATACAAAATCACCTGAAGGTGTCTACATCATCATACAAAAATTGGATCCAAGAGAGCTATGATGAACTCCCTCCCTCAGAGTCGGCAAACCTCAAAGGAATCTGAGCTCCCAAAGGTCCAACCCCTAGATCATCTTGTTTGTCTCCCCCTCCTACTGTTGGTGGTGCAGGTGGACCCATTACCCCCCACTAGATGCTCCTCATTTGTCTCAGCCTATAGTCATGGAATGAGAAGCTCTCATGTAGCGACTTACTCTAAGATGTGGAAGAACTATTGCATGATATAAGTTCCTCTAGTACTCTATCTCTTCTCCCACTCATACATAATATGCAAATCTAGAAGATGTGTCTCCCCCTAGATTGTCTTGTGCCTCCTCTGCAATTGTGTATCATTGTACGGCCTGGTCTCTCTCACCCTGCATCTCTACCAGTTGTCTCCTCAATCGACTCACCTCTCTCTCAAGATCGTCTATCTCATCAATCTATCCCTATGTGAGCTCTTGAAGCATGAGTAGTTCATCCTCCTCATCTCCTCCCTTCACCTGCCTAACTTTCTCAGGAGCATCATGCACTTGTACTATCTACTCCCATCCCTATCTCGGTCCCTATCTCTATCCCTATCCATCCTATACATGTGCTCGTATCTGAGCGGGTACCTATAATGGTTGTCCCCCTCTACCTCTGTGTGGCCTCAATGGTCTACCTCCCTCACCACCTCCCTGGAATCCCTCTCCCTGTCCTCCATCTGCCTCAGACAATCCTCTTCGCCCCTCCTCTCTTTTGTCTCCTCCTTTGTCCTCCAGTGTCCTTGTAATCATCATCGCCATCTAGTGGTGGTATAGGCTCTGCAAGTTCTATCAATCTCAAAAAAGGATGTGCCTAAAAATATGTTTCATAATCATCGGTCATGCTAGCAACAACAACATCGAGAAAAATATCCTAGGGCATGGGTACCAACTACTAAAACTATGTAACCATTGTATCATATAAAAAAAATTGGCCCCCAGTGAGCCTACTCTCGAACAGTGCAAGTGAACTCTCTTGAACTTCGTGGCATGTGTTGCACTCTGCCAAACTGTCTGGTAACCCTATCTATCAAGTGTTAATCCAAAATATATGGAGTGAACCCAATGAGATACTTGCTACGGAAACAAAATGGTAACTCCCTATCATCCTCCTCCCAAGCCTCGCAGTCAATATACGACCGCCATATCATAATATCAATATCTTCAATGACTCGCTACCAGTACTCCAACTTCCCAATCCATGGCTGAGAAGTAATCATGTTGTATAGATGGACATATGTCTACCCATGCCCCCTAAATCTGAAGTGGATATGCCTCATCACTACAATATGCTCATATGCCCATACCTGTAATAGAGTCACTTCACACCCTATCCCACAACCATCGAGGTATACAAACTGGTGCAGCTCATGGTATAGATGTGCCAATATGCATGGCCCCTATGCAAACCTCCTCATCTCTATGAGTAGGATCTCTAGTGTCTACCCCCATCCAATAGCTAATCCACGGGTCACTCTATCAGGACATAGATACCTGCTAATCATCCCCTTTATCACTATTGCTAAGGTGCATCTACTAGTATACATAACATCCCAACTCAAGTGTCCAGGTCTCAATTGTAGCTCCAGGTCTCCAAAGACTCATTGAAGTGCATCCGTATCTCCCTCTCAGTCATAAACCACCATGTCTACATGGATCGGTATCCTCAATATCCTATATACATCCTCTAATGTGACTGACATCTCGCCGGTTGGCAACTAAAATATGCACATCTCATAATACCACCTCTCAGCAAGAGCAGTCAACAATCACATGTTCATATGAATCTCTTGCATGTACATGATGTGTCTCAAACCCATGGCATCAATCATGGCATGATCATCACCAGTCAAATCTGTCTATGCCCCTTGTTTTAGAGGAAATCTCTCATGGCTCTAGTTGTGGTAAGTACTCCTACATCCAAATAAACTGATTGTGTCAATCCTAGTGGTACTCATGTTCATCACATAGTGTAACTTATTTTATTCTAGCCTAGCATTACCTATGTCTATCACATGGTGCTGCTCATTAGGCTCTATCCTAGTGCTATAAGTTTATCACATGGTGTTTCATCCTGGTGTATATGTTTGTCACATTGCACTATATCCTATCTTGCTAGAGCACTCACCAAATTTTATCAATTTTATGGCTTATCCTATATTCAACTTAGCAAACCTACCTATTTTAGGACACCTATTGGGCGAATACTCTCAATAGCTTATCTAGTTGGTGATGCATGTCTATCACATGGTTGTTGATTCTAGCCTTGTTTTTAGTTTGTCTTCCCTAGGTTGCCTATTTGAATGAGTCCTCTCAACAGTTTATCCAATTGACAACGTATGTATCATAGAATTATCATTTTTTGTCTTTTTCAGACATAGACATGTTTACGCAACACAAACGCAATTTAACCTAACCTATACGCGGTTTTTCAACACATACATGATTTCTTAGCATAGATGTGAAACTACTCTACCTAAACTCACTTTTTCGACACACACACACTTGTTCATCACAAACACGCTGATATATGCACGCAGACACGATGACATACACGGTTGCGTGCAAACTTGACCCAGACACAACGGTTTGTCATAGACGCATTCAAAGCAAACCTAGACACATTTTAACATAAAAAATCACTTTTGTGTTTTTGCTAATCTACTTCTGAAAGCATTAAATGAGCAGTAAATGCAAAAATGTACAAAGCAAGGTCGGGTACTTACCGGCTCACCCATGTCATTTGGTCGCTGGAACCATCAGACGTGATCAAATCGATGGATCCTCTCTGCCATCTCTCCTACACAGTTGACTGCTCTCTAGGTGCTTTGAGTGCTTTGATTTCCTGGGTGCTATAGATGCAAGTGAGAATGTTTTCCTTTTGGCCTTTATTTATAGGCTGCTCAACCCTAGTCTATCGTGTCAGTTTTTTCTATCCTGAGTGAGTCTATTTTTCTCGTTTGACCTTGTCACTCTTTCATTTCTAGCCTTTCTTTCTTATTGAGAGATTGTCTGCGATCTTTTTCAAAAAAAATCATCTGATCTCTCGAGGGGGCATATCATTCCTGTCTTGGGGCAACTTTGTATCAGTTTATCTTATCTTCTTTGAAACAACGCGACAAGTTGCATTGTCTCAAAGAGGGGCAAAATGTAGACACCTAAAATTGTCCTACTTAATTAAATAAACATTTTATTTATTTAATTATTTTACCCTAAGTCTTCTATTAATTAAATAAATTTTTATTTATTTCATTATTTTACCCTAAGTCTTCTATTAATTAAATAAATTTTTATTTATTTAATTAATTCATTACCCTCTTCTAGCTCTTTCCTCATTTAAATAAATATTTTTATTTATTTAAATTATCTTAACCTAAATTAAATAAATATTTTATTTATTTAATTGATCCCACTTCTATTAATTAAATAAATCTTTATTTATTTAATTAATTCATTAGGTTTTTCCCTTCTATGACATATGTCATTTATCTTTTAATTTGTCTTTAGCTATCCTCTTCATATTTTATTATTTCTTCTACCTACCCCTTAATCCTAGCCGACCATTTATTTCTTTCACCTCTTAATCTTATCCCTCCATTTTCTAAAGTGTCTTCTATATAAGAGGTTTTTTTCATTCTTCTCAACCTTAATCGAATAACCCTAACATTGTTTATGCAATCAAGCCTTCTTGCGATCAAGCAATTTCACAACCACAATCCATTCTTTGTTGAGCTCTTGTACACATACAAAAATCTGAAAGCAAATATATTAAACAAGATCAATGGAGATCAAACCCTACTTGGCATGTGAATGGTATTATTGTTCAATTTGTTAATTTGCATGTTCTCGGGTATCTTAATTGGTGTATGGTGAATGTTGTATTGTAGGACTAGGATTGTTTGTGGTTTTGCAATAGTTTGTCATCAACAATTTTCACCTCATACATTTAGGTAAACCCCTATTTCTAACCTATTTCCCCTTTTTTGTGTAGGAAACAAGTACAGAGTTGCGATATTTAGAATTGGCATTATTTACATAAACGAAGAGATCCCCATTTGAGTGCAAAAAGTGCGGAGGACCAGGGCGCCTACCATCACAATCCTAAAAAATTAGGATCCCCTTCTGAGAACATGTCTAAATACTCTTATAATCCTCAGATCTAGGTTTATGGCTCGATTTGATGATTGTGACTTGTCATGCTTTTACCTTCATTTTAGTACATTTACCCTAATTTTAGCATCTTCAACAATTCAATTCAACTCAAGGGAAAAAAGAGGCATCCAAAGACCCCTTGGAATTTCATCATAATCTAGATCTATTTGGTTTAGATCTATCAAATTCCCATCTTTCCCTAATGTGATGTGCCCCATGAAATCTAGTGGTTCTCATCCTTCTTATGGTAGAAACCCTAATTTTTCACCACATTACATTTTGGTGAACCTAACTCCTTACATCTTTAATTGTAATTTATGTTCTCAGATCTGAGTGTTTATGCAATTTAAAATTCAAATTTACATTCATAAGTTTAATTTCAAAGTGAATTTTAAAAATTTAGATGTTAAATTCACAAAAACCCTAATTTTTAATTCTAAAATTGAGCTTGTGAGTTGTCTAACTTGGGTTAATCGTTTCAGCTCTAATTTGTAACATTCTAAAATTCAATTTTGCATTCATAGATCTTATTTTAATCAAATTTCATAAATTTAGAGGTTTAATTTACAAAAACCCTAAATTTTTTGGGTTGTTTATTTTTGGGTTGCACAATTATTCAAATCAATTTTTAGATCTAATTTTAAAAAAATCATAATGGAACTTAATATATCTGATTTATTTTCTATTTCATATATGATTACTTTTCTTTTTACTTACATTTATCATAATCATGTGTTGGATAATGGCTTCTTTCATTTTACATTGCTTCTTTTCATTCATAGCACTTTGGCATATTGCATTTTTAGAATTTTTCAATTTATTTATTTCAATCAATTAGATCTCAGAGCTTTCATTTATAGTGCATGTTGTTTTATGATGATATTTTTAGGAAAATGTATTTCATATGTAGAACACCTTAAAGCTTTTGTAGATCCCAATCCTAGAGATGACAATGAAAAGCCTAATAATTGTACCTCTCCTAGGGTATCTAATGTGAATTAAGAACAAGCTAATACTCCTATCAATGATCTCTCTAATTGAGATCAAGCATTGAAGAGAAATATGGCACCATCTTCTTCTCATGCACATACCCTAGCGCAAGGGGGGAAAGATCAAGCTGTTGGAGTTTCATTCTCTCTAGATCCTCCTTATTCTCCTAGAGCCTATCTTAATCATCAAAACATTCATTGAGAAGATGATGTTATGCATTTCATTAATGATCTATCTCCTAACATAACATTAATCAAATATTAGGCCTTAGATGATAAGGATCTTCCTTCCCAATCTACCAAAGAGGATATACATGATGATAGAAATGAAAATCTTCCTTCACAAGATATTCCTTCTTCATCTACTTGTCGCTTTGTTCCCTCTAAACACACTTACACTAAAAATTTCAAAGAAATCTGTTATAATGTTCCTCCTCCTTCTCAATTAAGAAAGTCCTATAGAAGTGGCTATAACATAATATCAAAATAAGGTTTTCAAGGAAAAGGACTTGGAAATTTTGAACAAGGAATTAGAGTCCCTATAAACCCTCTTATGCAAGTTAGCATGGAAGATCTAGGACATTATCATGATTCTTCTATGGATGATCTCCTTAGGACTCATGACTTTAAGGATCATCTTGCATGTCAAAAGATACATCATTCTTCTAAAGGTGTGTCTTCTTCAAAAGTTCTTTTTTTCTCACATCATCAATCTAATGATCATGATGCCAATGATTGTCCTAATTTTCAAAATGGAATGCAAGGACTCATCGATATAGGTATAGTTAAATTCATTGATTATAATATGTCTTCTACATCACAACAAACAAAACCTAATCATATTGATGATCAAGAGAAATTAGCAACTAGAATCTTTTGGAAATTGAAGTCTGACAAGAATATTGTTTTTCCTTTTGTAAAATTTATTAATAAGAACAAAGAAGTTAGTGAGAGTTTTCTTTTTCATCATGGTGGTTATCATTCTATTGAAAAATGTAAAGCATTTAAGGAATTTTTTCAAGAACAATATAATCTTGCGTGTATATGTCTCTCAATTGATCTCGCTCTCTTTCTTGGTGAAACAATAGTGTCTTATCACTCTTTTCACCTTCATGTTGCTCCTTACCCTATGGCATAAGAAGTTAAATTAATTGGGGGATCTTTGGCATAAGAGGTGTTGATTTTTCATATCAAACATTTTGGGGCAGCAACATCTTTCATTCTTGCCTCTATCTTATCTTTTTTCCTTCACTATTCCCTTTAGGGGTTGCATTCTTCATGTTTTAGTATCCTTTCTTGCATAGAATGATATGTTTTTTATGATTAATCTATCTCTTTAGCGAGGTATTTTATCTTTTCTAGTTCTCCCCCTCTTTGAATATTACACCTTCTTTAAGATTTGTATTTAACATATATAAAAAAAAATTCTTACATTGAATATTCATGTAAGTACATTGTGCATGTGCTTATGTCTAATCTCTCCTTAGAGGTTGTGTTATTCTTCTTTTTTTTCCTATGCTTTGGGCATAATGATCTCTCTCTCTCTCTCTCTCTCTCTCTCTCTCTCTCTCTCTCTCTCTCTCTCTCTCTCTCTCTCTCTCTCTCTCTCTCTCTCTCTCTCTCTCTCTAACCCTTTCTAAGGATCCACCTTTCCTTTGTTGAGTGGTGTTTTTTATGATTCGATCTTATTCCTTGTGTGAAATTGTTGTTTTCTCAGGGATTCTCTCTTATATACAAAAGGAGTATGCCCTTGGCTACAAACTCTTCCTCACTTGGAAATGTGAATCCATCATAAATTCTTCCCTCACATTAGGTCAAAAGTGTGTCATCCTTCATCAAGAATCCCTTTAACCTAGAAATAGGGGGAGGGGTGCATTATTGTTTTCCTTCCTTCTTTTGGTAGAAGATGTTATGTTTGTTCAATAAAATCCTCTTGGAGGTAGATGTGTTTTGATAAAATATATCTTCTCCTCTAAGGATCTCCTTTACACTTGTTTCAAGATATCTCTTTTTCAACCATCTTATTCTTGCTTATAAGAGTGTTGCCACTTTAACTTGGATTTATGACATTGTTGCCTAAAGGATATCTCCTCAGTGTTGAAGGCGATATCCTTGTTTGTAGCTTCCTTAAGACATCAACATAGGGCCATGTTGACATCTTAATGGGGGGGAATTCATATCGCCCTCTTTGTATTGTGTTATTCCATATATTTGTATGTCTTAAACAGGGTGTTTAGACTCGGAAGAAAACAAACTCTTATACGAGATGCTTCATGCCCGAAATAAAACATACCATTTGATATATGTCTTAGATGGGGTATACATCATCGAAACCAGGATAAACAAACTCTTACATGAGATTTCCTTAAAACCAATCATGTATCTGTCTTATATGAGGTTACACATTCTCGAAACCGGAGAAATCAAACTCTTATACAAGATATTCTTGAAACTAGACATTTGCCCCTTGGCATTTGCATTTGCATTATATGTGTTAAACAAGTTGATGCACACTCAAAACTAGAGGAAACAAACTCTTATACGAGGTGCTATATAGTAGAAACTAGACATCACTTGCACACATGCACGAGGATGAGTGGAACTAGCAAAACACAACTAGACTATTCCTACTCTCCTCCCCAACATGGATCACCTGGAAAAATACATCTAGGGTGTGTATCCATGTCCTCTTTCATTCTTCTTCTTATGGATTTCCTATAAAATAACATCTAGGGTGCATTCATGCTCCTCTCTTTTCTTCTCATGAGCTCATAGCTTTGCTATTTGTAGTTAATTGATGATGTGTGCTTTGCTCTTTTATGTGATCACTTGTGTTATTGAGATGGAATTTTTCAAGAATGATAATAGTGTTTGAGGCATTTTTATATCAAGGTATTTGCGGCTAGTTTACTTGCAGTCTTGTTTGTTTTTGGTTTTTAGCTTTGATGTTGTGTGTCTTTTGCCCTTTTGTCTTTTATTGCCTTTGATTGTGTTTGTTTTTCTTTTTGTTTTTGTCTTTCTTTTTGTGCCCTTGCATGTGTTTGAGTGAGTTAAGATCCTAAGATTAGGGGCATTGTTTCTCAAAATTAGTGATGTCTTATACCCCTTGTGATTATGCTCCTCATTTCTCCTCTCTTTCATCTCTCTTTCATCTACTTTATCATGAGTATTTGCATAGGCTCATACTCCCGTTAGAGTGGGGGCTAATTTTAGTGTCATAAATTGTCATCGTGCCAATTTACATCTCATGTTGTGCCCCTACTTTAGCACATCTCCCCCTCATCTCCTATCTAGGTTCGTTCAGTGCTTAGACTCCAATTTTTATGCCCAATACACTTACCAAGTGATTCCCCAGAGAGGTGTCCTCCTCCCTTGGCCCAAAATTTGGTCCATAATTGAGGAGGACCAGGGCACTAGCCTTGGTCCCCCTCTTTGGGGCCCAATTTTCAAGGAGGGGGTGTGACCTACTTCTCTAGTGGGAAAATAAATTGGTGGCTAAATATGATCATTGGAGGTTAGCCTAATCGGTAAATTGACCTAGGATCTCATTTATAAAGACATTAATCAATTCATTTCAATACTAACGCATACATCCAAGCATCATAAGCATTCAAGCATTCATTGTCAAGCATTTCTAAAGGTCTTGAAGGTTGCATATTCTTATTCAACTATTGTGGAGCAAAATTACATCATTCATATGCAAGCATGTGTTTGATTAGGGCTATGTCACATTCATGCCATTTCATACAACATATGTGATTACATTCAAGAAGCAAAGAATCATTATCAGCCATTGCAGATCTAAGGTATACCTTTCCATCATTTATTTCAATATTTGCAATATTTCATTCAAGGTTAATTCCTAAACTGGGGTTTGACTTAGGCAAACCCTTATTTCCATCCTATTTCCCCTTCTTTCTATGTGTAGGAAATAGGTATGGATTTGTGATCTTCATAATCAATAGTATTTATAGAGATGAAGAGATCCCCTATTGGAGTGCCAAAAGTGAAAAGAACCAAGGCGACCACCATCCTGGTCCCAAAAAATTAGGATCTCCTTCTGGGAACATGTCCAAATACTCTTATAATCCTCATATCCAAGTTTGTGGATCTATCTGATGAATGTAGCCCATTGTTCCCATGTTCTTACCTTCATTTCAACACATTTACCCTAATTTCAACATCTTCAATAATTCAATTCAACTCAAGGGAAAGAAGAAGCATCCAAAGACCTCGTGAAATTTGGTCAGAATCTAGATCTATTTGGTTTAGATCTATCAAATTCCTATCTTTCCTTAATGTGATGTGCTCCAAGTGAAAATTAGTGGTTCTCATCCTTCTTATGGTGGAAACCCTAATTTTCAACACATTCCATATACATACATATATGTATGTATGTATGTATGTATGTATGTATGTATGTATGTATGTATGTATGTATATGTGTGTATGTGTGTGTATGTGTGTGTGTGTATGTATGTATATATATATGTGTGTGTGTGTGTGTATGTATGTATATATGTATGTATGTATGTATGTATGTATATGTATATACATATACATACATACATACATGCATACATACATATATACATATATTACTCCTCACACAAAAAACATAAAAGAAACACACACACATATCTTCACTTAGCCACGATCAAAAGAGAGAGACATTAATAAAAACAACCACCACATCAAGAGAATAAACTAAGACTAATGATATCTAACTACTTGATGGTACATATACATACATACATACATGCATACATACATATATACATATATTACTCCTCACACAAAAAACATAAAAGAAACACACACACATATCTTCACTTAGCCACGATCAAAAGAGAGAGACATTAATAAAAACAACCACCACATCAAGAGAATAAACTAAGACTAATGATATCTAACTACTTGATGGAACAAGGGTGACAAACTAACTTAGGGTCGACATTAGTAGGGTGATATGGACCTTTCTCTACCAAGGTCAAGATGTTGAAGGTGTACATCCAATTAATCAAATCCAAGAATCTTTGGTAATTCTCATTTCTAATATCTGCAACCCTCTCCTTGACAATACTCTCCCTCCCTCTCAAGAGTAGTGTGCATCCTACATCCACTTGGTTGTGTGAAAAAAAATAGGTTAGTTAGATCTTAACCAATAATAACTTTTAAAGATCAAATATCAATTATCAAAATTACTTCTTCAATCAATTCCTATTCATTAAGAGTTTTCAATCATATGAGAAAAATAAATATTGCATCTCGATTTACTAGTCACTATAACATAATAAGCATAATTCCAAAGTCCAAAAAGAGGGATGTAACATATTCCCCCCCTTGTGAATCATCATCCTTGATGATTATGAAACATAAATTAAAATTCCAATCATTAACAAGTTCATATTACTCAAAGAAAAATTTCAATAGTTTTTAAAGAGGGGAAAATTGATGGATTTCTTCATAATCTTCCCAAGTGGTGTTTTCTTCAACATAGTGGTCATACTAGACCTTGCATTGCATAACCTTGTGGTTACGTAGGTGCAACTTATGCACCTCAAGTATTTTGAGTGGTTCAATCATAACCACTCCTAGATCCTACACATGCAAGGAATTCTAGTCAATCATGTGCTCAAAACCTACCACATACTTCTTAAGATAAGAAACATAAAAAAAAATTATGCAATCTGGCAAGAGCCAGTGGTAGAGTAAGTCTGTAAGCTACTGAGTAAATGACTTCTAGGATCTTAAATGGTCCCACGTATCTCAGGGTTAATTTGGAATACTTTCCAAATTTGATGGAACTTTTTTGTGGTTGAACTCTAAGGACCTTCTTCCCATGTACAAATTGTCTGGGAGTTTGTTTTGCATCGACCTAGCTCTTATGTCAAATGTTAGCTTATGCTAACCTTTCCTTGATCAACTTAACCTAATCTTCCATTTCCATGATCATTTTGGAACCAAGGGTTATTCTATTCGCAAGCCTATTCCAACTAATGGGTTTTTGCATTTATTTCCATATAATGCTTCCAAGGGTGCAATTTTATGGCGGATTGATACGATTTGTTGTAAGAAAATTCTACTAGAGGAAAGGTATTCCTTCCACTTATATTGTTGATCCATGCAATACATTCTTAAGAGGTCTTCCAAAACTTGATTCACTCTTTTTATTTGACCATTCATCTCTGGATGGGAAGATGAAATGATGCTAATTGTTTTCCTAAAGATGCAAACAATGTTTGCTAGAATCTAGATGTCATTCTGGCATCCCTATTAGAGATAACTATCTCTGCTATTCCATGCAGCCAAAAGATCTCTTGAACAAATTTTTGAACAATTATATGTGCTCCATCAATTAAATTCCCTAGTATGGATTGTGCTACCTTGGTAAGCCTGTCAACTACCACTGGAGTAACATTATATCTATTTCTTGTCATGGGTAGACCTTGCAAAAATTCCATGTTGGTAATTTCCCACTTCCAATCTAGTATAGTGTGGGTTTGAAGTAGTCTTGCTAGATGTTGGTGTTCTATTTGTACTTTTAGACACTTGAAACAATTTGCCACAAATCTCGTGGTGTCCTTCTTCATACCCTTGCAAAATTATAGGGGCTTGACATCTGCTAACATCTTTGTCACACCAAAATGTCTCTAGTATGGTGTCAAATGCACCTCTTTCCATACTAGTTTCCTTGACTCAGATAAATTGGGTATGTACAATCTTCCAAGATACCTCAATAGTCTATCCATCTTAATGTTGTTCCCATCATATTTGGTATCTTATGGATTGCTTCATAAAGCCTCACGCACCTGACTACAATAGTCATTCTCTTCAAGATTTTATAATTACTCGTGCTCTTAAATCTATGTTAACAGTTGCTATGGGTGATAAATGTCTTCAATGACTCAATTATCAATCACTCTATTCTCTTTACCCTTCATATAACTAATTTCAAATTATTATCTAAGATTGGCTTCAACCATTTACTCTCGCAAGCATCCAAATTAAGCTGGGTGAAAATGTATCTACTCCATGGTGATATGTGCTATACTCAAATGGTTTTCCTTAATAATGTCATCACATCGAAGAGCATGCACAATTGAAAACCAATCATGGTGCATAATTTTGTTCATAATTCTTCAACTTCTAGACTCATAGACAATTACTTGCCCATCTTGCATAAGGACCCCATCTAACCCTTCTTTTGATGCATATGTAACATCTATAAATGTCTTTCAAGATCTAACACTTTTAGTATAGGTGTAGTCATCAACTTCTCTTTCAGATATTCTAATACTTCTTGATATTTCTTAGCCCACTTGAATCTTCTTCGCTTATCTTGAAGAGTAAGTAATAGGATGAGCTATTCGTCAAAAGTACATTACAACTTATCTAAACTATTTTCTACACATGGTTCATCGAATTTGAAAATGTTATTGGGTGTTCGTGAGAACGAATAATAAAATAGTAAATTCATAGTGTCTATAACTTGTTCTAAACATAGTCTTATTAATATCTTATTCTTTCAATCTTCATTGTTGATAGCACAACTGCCAAACTATTTGGATAATACTACAACCCTTCTCAACTATTCTGACACCTTCTTCTTCATTGTACATGAACATTTAAACTTCATCATAT
The DNA here is from genome assembly GCF_030272615.1 of Cryptomeria japonica. NCBI lineage: Eukaryota > Viridiplantae > Streptophyta > Pinopsida > Cupressales > Cupressaceae > Cryptomeria > Cryptomeria japonica. The sequence goes on along the minus strand of NC_081406.1, from coordinate 628,567,020 downwards.
CATCATGATATATGGCCTCTATGAATTCATCTATCTCCTCCATCTTGGTTGCAAACTCTGGACACCCTTTTTCTTTTGCTTCGCTTTAGCTGCATGGCAGAGGTTTTTCGCACTTCAATTTCATGTTGGATTATTTGAATGTGAACTCTATTCCATAGGTCGTCCAAACATTTCACCCTCTTGGAAAATAAGTTTGCTTGGCTCTATGCTTCCATAACCAATTCATACTTAGGAATTCATCGTAGGAACTTAAGGGTGTCCCATACAAAACAATCTCTATAGTGAATCGTGGAAGTTATACCCAAACTTTTTTGACAAGCATTACATTATATTAGGCTCACGACAACAATTTCCTATAAATATCTTGCAGTTATATTTTATTCATTTCTCAAACCATTTGTTCCTTCTAAGTAGCTACCTCATCCAATAGTTGATAAGCTTTCCATATAGCTTGATATTAATAAAGTAGTTCATGATTGCAAGATACTTTTCCTTTCCTACTAACCAAGCCTCAACGGTATCTTTTGATACCAAGTTTTGATTTTAGGTGATTTAATCCTCTTGACTCCATTTTGCATTCTAATTTTAGGGAATCCAAGCATTCTCCCTGGACTCCAATTCATAATGGCCCACAATCTATCTTTCTAGGTTAAGGATCTAATCCAGTTCAACCATAGGATTATTGGTGTCCTCGAGTTCTCCATGATTATCTATTCTCTAGCCTTATTCACCTAATTTAATTAAGATTGTTCTATTTAATTTTCATACTTCACATACTCTACAAAATATAACTTATATTTCTCAAGCCCAAGTATTGACATAATTATTTGCTAGTTATCACACTGTTATTCTCTTATCTGGGAGTTACTATCATCTCCTGAGATAGGTTCTTCCTAATCAACAAATCAAAGGAGTGAGACAGTATCCCGGAGTGAGAATCTAAGGGTTTTTCTAACCTTTTGCCTCTTTTCCTTCCTTTGTCACTTTCTCAGATGGTTTTTTAGTTGACTTGGTTAAGGTGCACTTTTGACTATTTTCTAATTTGATGGTCCATTTGTGCCTCTCTTTTTAGAATCATCATATGGCTTCTTCTTAAGTCTCTTTATCAAATGGATATGAAGAAAAGTAATCGTACATGATTCTGATCATCCATAGTCAATTGATAGTCAAGTCATAGACCCTTTTCTATTTAAAGGTTCGATTCCAATTCCTGGATTCCCAAAATTCTTTGTTTCACATATTCTATTATTAGAAGAAAATAAATTATGGTTTATAAAATAAAACCTTGAGCATTTCAAATCAAACAAACCTACTTCAGCTGAAATTGAAAACTAACCAACTAGCTACTCTTCAGCATAATGGGAATCTAACTGATTCATTTGAAGGAAAGTTAGTTCTTTAATGATCAAACCATGGAACATATAACATTATAGACTAATCAATAAGAAAAAGGTATTGAAATGGAAATATCCATTTTCAAAAAAGAGGTAAAAGTTAAGAGATTACAATAAATAAGATTACGATCATAGCCTAGGAGAGGAAGAGCTCCATCAAGGCCTTTCAGGCCTTTCATCCTGACCAAAAACTTGGCAGTCTATCATGCCCCTTCCTACTAGAAGTGGCTTGACCCTGCGCGAGGGTAAAAAAGGAGGATGAGACTTAGTTTCCATCTTTCCATATTTTCATCTGAGCTTGGCGTTCAGAACCTACACAAACTAGTTGGCCATACACCCCACAACTAGTATGACCCTTCTGACTAGAGATGGATCTGGTTCATGTGAATTGACGATTGCTTACATTAACCAACACCATCTTGGCCAAGTTTTTAACATTACAAGCATGTTTAACGCACTATCAATACTCACCACCCTTGTTTGACTTGTACATACTCGAGTTCAACTAATTCACATGATACATAACATTTGGGTATAGCTGACCCACTGGCCTTTTATCGATTTAGTTACAAATTTTCTTATGTCAACAGATATTAATAGTCTTCAATGACCTTCAGGATAACTTTACATTAATGGTCAGCCTACTGCTATCTATCATCTCTTAACAAACTCAACTATCTCAAGGATACTATTAGCTAAGTTATTCATTACACTCTACTCTACTAAATGAGAAAATACAATCCCAATTATCTAGAAAGTTGGTTCAGTTTTCTATCTAAGTTTTAGGTGGCGAGCTCGAGGTTCAGTATCGAACTCGGAAGCTCTGATACCAGGTTATCATTAGTTGTGGTTGAAGGAGGAAGATATTCATAAGGCAACATTCAAAATAAGATATAAACACTATGAGCTCATGGTCTTACATTTCGAACTCACCAATGCTTCTATAGCATTCATGAATATAATGAATAGTGTGTTTAAGGATTGCTTGGACAAGTTTGTGTTAGTATTCCTGGATGATATTCTTTAAATCTACTCAAGGACTAAGTAGGAACACCTGCAACACTTATGAATAGTTCTTCACTGTCTACGTGATCATTAATTATATGAAAAATTATCCAAGTGCATATCTTTCCAAAAGGAGGTATAGTACTTAGGACATATATCTTTGCATAAGGAACATCTATGGACTTGACAAAGATAAAAGTTATCATAGAATGGATAGTACCTAAAAATGTACAAGAAGTGAGGAGCTTCATGGGATTAGTTGGGTATTATAGGAAGTTTGTGATGAATTTTTCAAGAATAGCACATCCTATCACCTCCCTCTAACGAAAGGGAAAGAGATTCAAGTGGACATAAAAGTGTTAGAAGGCATTTGAATATCTTAAGAATAAATTAAATATTGCACATATTTTGAACGTACTAAATCTTGAGGGCCAGTTTGTGGTATTTACAAACATGTCAGGTGAAGGTTTAGGATGGGTCGTCATGCAAAATGATCAAGTGATTGCATACTGTATATGGTGAAAATGGATAACAATAATAACAATATTGAAAGGCTAAATGAATTCAACCACAAAACCCTAGCCTAACAATCAACAAAGATCCACCATAACATATGAAGATTACCTAAGACAATGCAAATCACATGAAATCACAAAGATTATACCATCACATGTCCAATAGGGTTTTGATCTCCATTCTTCCTATCTCCATTGATCTTGCTTGATATATTTGCTCTCAGATTTTATATGCACAAGAGCTCAACAAAGAATGGAATGTGGTTGCAAGTAGGATCGTAGTGTAGTCAATTGATCAAGTCATTAGGTCATTAGGGTTTGATAATGAGGGAAGCATCTCCTTATATAGAAGACACTATATGAAATGGAGGGATAAGATTGAGAGGTGTAAAAGGAGGTCGGCTATGATTAGAGGGTAGGTAAAAGAAATAATAAAATAATGAGAGGGGTAGGTAGTGTATGAATTAAGAGATGAATGACATGTGTCATGGGTAGAAAAGGTTAATGAATTAATTAAATAAATAATGATTTATTTAATTAATAGAAGAAATAAGATAATTAAATAAATAAGATATTTATTTAATTTAGGAAAAGGATAATTTAAATAAATAAATGTATTTATTTAAATGAGAAATAAGGCTAGAAGAGGATAAATGAATTAATTAAATAAATAAGGATTTATTTAATTAATAGAAGAATTAAGCTTAGATAATTAAATAAATAAAATATTTATTTAATTAGACTGGACAATTTTGGGTGTCTACATTTTGCCCCTCTTTGAGACAATGCGGCTTGTCGCGTTGTTTCAAAGAAGATAAGATGAACTGATATAGAGTTGCCCCAGAATGGGAATGATATGCCCCCTCGAGAGATTGGTTGAAAATGTCTGAAAAGATTGCAGACAATCTCTCGATACGAAAGAAAGGCTAGAATGGACTGACCGGATAAAGTGACAAAGTCACGAGATAATGAAGACTGACTTGGGAAACGAGGGCTAGGGCAGGCTATAAGATAGACCACGAGGAAAATACATCCTCATTGTCATCTACACATCCACGAGAGATTAGAGTGTAGAGAGAGAAAAGAGCAATAGCAGTCAGCAGCGATGGCTTTGGTTCATAGATTTGACCGCGTTCGCCGATTTCAGAGGCTAGCAGAGGCAGGAGAGCCGGTAAGTACCACCAAACCTCCTCGTACTTTGATGCATTTATTGTTGTCATTAATGCATGGTAGATAGGGAAATAAATGCGCTTAGACTAGGGTCCAAAAAGTGTCAAAAAACGTCCAGGCGCGTCTGTGCAGAGCATAGGCACGTCTGTGTCAAGAAGGCGCGTCTGTGTTTTTCAGGTGCATCTATGCAATCTTTGAGCATGTTTATGTCATGTAAGCGCATTTGCGTTTGAAAAGTATGAATTTGCATCTTCTAGGTCAAATCGGTAGTTATGTGATGAACATATACTGTCGATTGGATAAGCTGCTGAGGGGATACACTCAAGCAGGTCCTCTAGGAAGACTAGGATAGATCAAGGCACTTTGTGATGAACAGGGAGTACTAAAATATGAGCAGCACTTTGTGATGAACAGGGAGTGCAAATGTGAGTAACACTTTGTGATGAACAGGGAGTGTCACACATGTAGTACTTTGTGATGAACAGTGAGTACCATTAGGATAAATAGCAACACTTTGTGATGAACAGTGAGTGTCACTAGGGTAGATAGCCATATGCATTTAGATAGCGAGTAGAATTTTGTGATAAACAGTGAATGCCACTATAACTGACATGATTGAGTTGTTTGACTGCAGGAGTATTTGCCAATGCTAGAGTCATGGGAGAGATTCCCGTCGACGCAGAGGTTGCGACCTGAGTTGTCGCTCAAGGACAGAGCTGCCATCGAGGAGATGGGTTTGAGACATGTGTTGTATGTGCCTGAGTTTCGGGCAAACATGGGTTTGCTGATTGCGCTGGCTGAGAGATGGCACTCTGAGATGTGCACGTTTCATCTGCCAATGGGTGAGATGACAGTCACCCTGGAGGATGTATATAGGATTATGTGGATACCGATTGATGGGGAGCTAATTCCATATGATCGAGGCGGAGACAGGGATGCCCTTAGACGAGTGTTCTAGGATCCAAGACTGGAGATGAGGGTGGGACACGTGGCATGGGATACCATGACATGGATAGGATTAGCACTACTAATAGTGTTGGCAGGAGTGATCAGTGAGTTCCTCTGTATCAGTTTTGTACCATTTTGTATAATGATGTAGACACCTGCGGGTGATTGTAGCCATATGATTTTGACATCATTGTATCATGACACTTTATATATATATATGAGATGATTCATCTTTGCGGCAGCTATATGCATGTGTACCTATGTGATGAGATGTTCTTATGTGATGCTTATGATATGGATGCAAATATGTATATGATGCAATGCAATATTTTAATTTTTTTCGTTTATGTTTTATATGTGTATGCATGATGCAAATGTGAATGTAAGTAATGCAGATGAATATGATAATGCAAATGTAAATTGTGCTAACAGGTGTTGTGTGCAGGATGTGATGCAGTTGTGATATCTATATGTATGTATGAAATGCTTATATGTGGTAATGTAGGTGCAACTACATGAAATGCAAATGTTTTTGGTGTGTCATTATACTCAGTCATGTGATAGCAGGCTATGCGGACTCGAGAAGGATGATGGAAGTCAATCAAGAAAGGGGGATGGAAGACAGAAGATATGAAAGTGAAAGAGCTTCTTGTACGTTATCATCATTGAGCTTTATTATGGCAAGTAGGTTATGACAATCGAGGCATATGTTCAACCCAGAAAGTCATTGTACCTGTTTGCATGGAGATAAGACAGTCACAAACAAGGAATGCCCTAGTTCACACTAGACTCACAGTGTCCTCATATCCTTGGACAAGTCATAGCATTACTAAGAGACAATCCACAGACAGAAAATACAAATAGGTGACGATACCCCATCCTCGCCTTTCTAGTCAAAGACATCCTAGAGATAGAATCTCTAGTCAAAGACATCCCGGAAAAGCTAAAAGACATGTCACCAAAAAAGATGAAATCAAAAGAAAACCAAGACTCGACACCAACATCCACTGTAGTCCTCAAGTTTAGTGTCTCTTGTCACTTGTATAAGTCTTATTTGATTGTGGTCACAATGTTTACTTTCACAGAAAGGATAGATAGCACTGAACCATAATGTTGTCTGAGTCTGTTGAAAGATTTGATTTGTTGAAGCCCATTGTTTTTGCTATCTCATCTGAAATTGACTGAATCTATGAAACTAATACTTTATTGCGGAGAAGACGAAACTTTATTGCGGATCTGTGATGCAAATGTTGCTTTATTGTAGATTGTGTGTGGACAGACTGAAGGAAGCTGGAAGAAACTATACTCCTCAAAACATGTGATGTTCTCAGTTCCACACCCATCACTAGACATAGGATTTGTCTTAGCCATAGATAGGATCTGATTTATTATGGATGGAAAGGGGTGAAAAGGGATGGTTTATTATGAATGGCTAACCAATCTTGGGTAGATCAATAACAAGCCATGATGGGAATGGGTAAGTTTATTATGGATGAATTGGTCATGAGTGTGTGCAAAGTGAAAAGATGAAAGTGAATCCTGAAGGAGGGAGGAGCAATGTCTCTATGCATGGCGCTGGTGACCCAGTTTTCACCATGGTACTTGCCCAGGGTGCCACCGAAGTGGTTTTCACCATTGGACGAAATTATTTCTCTTTACTTTTTTCGATTTTTCAATGTTTTTTGTGTCACAAGGCACCTGTTTGCCAGGTTTTCACCAAGTAACGTTTTTTTTTGTTTTATAATTTTTTTTGTATTTTTGAAATTTTTTATTTTTTGTATTTTCTGAATTAGGATACTCTGAAGAGCTATGTGTAGAACCTGCGAAGGTGCATGCTATTGATAGGATCCTCCAAAGGTTCACCTTCTGTAGTTGAGAGTTGATATGCACTAGATCCATATGTTGCTGTAATAATGTAAGGACCAAGCCAGTTTGGTTCGAACTTGCCCTTCTTCTCTCTATCTTGTTGATTTTTAGGATTTTCTCTGAGAACCAAGGCACCCACCTCAATTGTGCGAGGCTTGACTTTATGATTGTAGCTGCAACGTTCCTTGACTAAATGATGTGTATCTCGAGTGACTGTCTTCCTTGATGAAGGAACTGAGATAGAATTACTAGCGTGTGGACTACACAGGCCCGTATGCGTGTCACCTAAATAAGTTTGGGCATCCATGATAACAAAGTCCTTCAAGGAAGCTCCATTAAAGGTCCATGATGTATCGCCAGAAGGGGATGGATGTGTGGAACAAGTGGATGAGTTATGAAGGCTTATGATTGTGAAAAGAAGTGAAAGTAGGATAGCATGATGGAGACTTAGGATCAACAAGTATGCTTTTTGACTTGAAATTTTAGAACTTTTGCCCCCAGTTATTTTGATATTAGGGGAGATCAACTCTTGTTCTTTTTCTTTCATAGGATTTTTATCCTTGACTTTGATTTTTGCAGAGTCCAATAGCTTTTGATTTTGATTTGGACTGAAAGACTTTTCTTTAGTTTTGACTTTTAGATTTTTCTTTTGAAAACTTGATTTTTGATCCCTAATGAGTAAGGGCTTTTGTAATTCTTGTTGATCCAAGTCTGGAAGTGGAGTGGAAATGGAAGGAGTGGATGAAATGATAAGGCTATGTGAGTTCTCAAGAGGGTTGGCAATACGTTCAATAGATTCTTCTTTGGAACCACTCTTAGGACTATTGATATCAAGAGATGCTTGCACCACTAGAGGAGATTTGCATTTAGACTTAGTAGCCACAACACTAGGTGGTTCACACCCAATTCCTTGGCATTGAAAATTGTTTGTAGGTTGTTCCTGTCGACTGAATACCTTAGGAGATAGTGGGAGTTGATCAACATGAAATATATACTCACCACATCCTAGGTCTTTAATCTTGAACCTTTCTTTTAGCTCTGCTTATTTGGATGTAGAAGCTTTTAAGGATTTAGGATCCACATATGCCGATGAAGGAATAGCCTCTCGATTGACCGGGATTGTTATTTCTGATTGAGGTTGCAGATTGTTGCAATATAAGAATGGATTTGGATCCACTTTGATGGTCACTTCAACTCCATTATGAGGGAACTTGATACATCGATGATATGTAGATGGGACTGCTCCCATCTCATGAATCCATGGACGTCCTAGCAATATGTTGTATGTGAGATCTAGATCAATGACTTGAAAAACCACATCCTTTGTAACTGGCCCAACTCTGAGAGGTAAGGTGACTGTGCCCTTGGATGAACGCTCTTCATCATCATATGCCTTGATGGTGATTTTGTTTGTAGAATTCACAACTTTATCAGAATATCCCAATTGTTTAATTGTGCTCAATGTACAAATGTTTAGACATGCTCCTCCATCTATCAGGACTCGTTTGATTCTATGTTTGTGTATGAAGGCTTCAATGTGTAATGGTGCATTATGTGGCTGACTTACGGAGGCATCATCGGCTTCTGTGAATGTAAGGGAGTGTGGAATGGAAAGGTATCCCACCATGGCTTGAAACTGGTCCACGTTTAGATCAGTAGGGATGGTAGTATCTCTCAAGATTTTGTCAAGAATGGCTTTATGAGCAGGGGAAATGTGTAATAGCTCAAGGATGGAGATGAGCGCGGGTGTCTTCCCTAACTGTTCTACAAGGTCATACTCAGGCTTAGTTGATGAAGAAGCGGTGTTCTTGGATGGAGCACCTTGCAAAGTTATTTTACCTCAGTGGGTTGTAACATGACATTCAAAGGTAGGTTCAGAAGAAGATCCAACACCTTTTAGGACAATCTTGGGTCTCTGAGTAGAATTCTCAGACGCTTTGTCCTTGATGATAATAGTAGAGACGTAATTGTCCATCGATATGTGATTGATAGTTGAATCATAGTTATAGGATGCTCTGGTATAGTTGGTTTGGTCATCTGTGGCTTTAGCTTTTCCCTTGTCATGTTTTGGGAATGGTTCCTTAAACATCTCATGTTCTTGATTGGATGAATGTCCCTCAATCTCAATGTCACCTCTATCAATGAGATCTTGTATGATGTTCTTCAGTCGATGACAATTTCCTGTCTTATGACCCTTGCTCTTATGAAATTCACAATATTCATCATCATTCCACCAATTTGGTTTAACCTTTGGTTCATATGGAGGAAAATCTGGAATTGTGATTACCTTGTTTGCCACAAGCTTCTTGAAAACTGACTCAAGTGGTTCTCCCAATGGGGTGTACTTCCTTCGTGATCTGGAAGTTGTTTGAGTATTTACTTGATTGTTTGTAGAACTTGATCCCGAAAAGATGAATTTGGGTTGCACTGTGTTGGCATCAACAACACCATCATTGACTGTGTTCTTGTTTTTATTCCAAAATCTTGGCTTGTCTTTTCCTTTAAAGTCATCTTTGTTTTCCTTGAATATTTTAATGACTCCTTGTTCAATTAGGACCTTTTCTGTCGCTAAGCCTTTTTCAATGACATCCTTGAAGGTGGACAAACAAGCTTTCCTTAGATCATAGCCAATGTCTTTATTAACATTTTGTGTGAACATTTCTACCATTTGTTTTTGGGGAATTTCACAAGAGCATCTGCTGGCTAGATTTCTCCATCTTTGTAAAAATGATGCAAAAGATTCTCCCTCTTTTTGCTTGGTGTTGCACAAAGTAGTGACTGATATGTCTGTCTCTATGTTGTAGGAGAAATGTTGAATAAATGCCTCTGCTAAGTCACCCCATGACTTGATTCCAGGTGGAAGTTGGGAGAACCATTCCATAGCTTGATCACCTAAGCTTTGTGGGAATAATCTCATCAAATATGTCTCTTCTGCTGCTACCTCAATGCAAGCTATGAAAAATTGTCTTATGTGTGCCTTAGGATCCCCTTTTCCTCTATACTTATCAAATTTAGGCGTCACAAAGTGTGTAGGAAAAGGAGGCATTGGAATGCTCTTGTCAAATGGATAAGGACATATGTCCCTCATTGTGTATGTTGGCTTTGGTGTATTTATGTCCTCCATTTTCTTTTGTAAGTCCTTGATTTGTTGTTCCAAATTGCTCTTAGGTGGAGATCGACTTCTTGGACCATACCCCATGCTTGAGGCACCAATTGGAGGAGGAGCATGTTGCATATATGGATGATATTGATCATACAAATGTTCATATGGAGGAGGTCTATAGTAATGTTGTGTATATGGACCACTTGGTATAGATTCATGTTGAGGAACACCATATCTATTTTGTGCATGTATACCATACTCTACAGGCATGTCATGTTCCAATGTGTTGCCCCCAAATTTGACATGAGGTTTCCTTGTGTCCAAATTTTGAGCATGCCTTTGAACATCCAATTGCTTTGGTGGTTGATCCTTAGCATTGATATGTGATTGAGCATATTTTTCTCCATAAGACTTCCATAATGGTCTATGAAGGTGAGTATCATATGTTTGACCATGTGTATGTGGGACCTCTGGTTTTTGAAGCAAAGCTGATGGTGATTCAGGTACCATGTGTGGTCCTCTATTTCCTCCACTATTAGGTCTCCTTTGATCCATATTGGAGTGAGGTTGTTGCAAAGGTTTATGTTCCATTATTTGAGACATGTCAAAATCATGAGGTATCTTGGCTCCACTTTGTGCCATCATTTGTAAGAAGTATTGTCTATCCCTCCTCATTATTTCCTCAACCAATCGATTGAAATGGAGATTCATAATGGATTCTTCCACATCTGCTGAATGTACTGAAAAGTTGTCCACATTGTCATTTTGTGTAGCATTGTTGTTTATAGTGTCCATGTTCTCAACATTTGGAATGTTTCTATAGGCATCCATGTCGGGTAATGTAGTATGATCAGAATTGAAAAAGATATCATTGTCATACTCATAAGAATTCATGTTTGTGGACTCTTGAGCCTCTTTAGTTTCTCTCCTAGATTTTTGAAGACGGGTTTCAACCATGAACTAGGTATTGACCAAGATGTGAGAGACTAGATGAAAAATGGAAAGAGTATGGAAGACCAAGAGTTGAATGGAATGTAAATGAGTCTGAAGTGTACTTGCAATGTCCAAAGTGTAAGACCAAGTATGTATGTAGTAGAGTAGGTGTGACTTCCAAAGAGAGGATAGTTTCTCTTGATGAGGTAAGTTGACCTTGACTCTAAGTAAGACCAAATGAGACCCAAAGGTAAGAAACCTTGATGAGGGACCACTAAGCAAAGTGTTGTTGTATGTAGTGTGTTGACAAAGTATGATGAGGACAAGCAAGTGACCTTTTGGCTCAAGTTTAGACAATTGTGAATGTAAAGTGAGATGTGAAGCAATGATGGACTTTGTGAAACCCAAGGACAGGTTGACTGCTAAATGAAACCTTAGAGAAATGACCTAGGAAGCTCAAGAATTCCGAAACTGACTGTGTTTGCTTACTGGACTGTAACAGTTTTTTTTTTTTCAATTATGGACACAGATGCACCTGTATACTTCACAGACGTGGTTTTTCGACACAGACGCTTCTCTGTTTAACACAGACGCGCTTCTGCAATTTTTGCAAAGTGTAATGTTGATTTTGTTGGATCACAGACACGATTCTGCCCTGCCCTTCACAGACGCGGTTTCCCGACACAAACGCGGCTCTGTTTAACACAGACGCGCTTCTGAGTTTTTTGCAAAGTGTAATGTTGACTTGTGGACACAGACGCGTTTCTGTCCTTCACAGACGCAACTAGACAACACAGATGCTATTATGCTCGACACAGACGCGTTTCTGCAAATTTTGTGCAATTTTTCCAATCTATGAAGTTGTTTTGCTATGACCAAATCTGACTGTTTGACTATTTTTTTCATGACAAGAGGACACAATGTTGTTGAGGACTCAATGTTTGCAAGTGTCTAGACTCCAAAATGACTCCAAGAAAGTGTGTTGTTTGATGTAAAAATGTTTGGCATACACTTGAAGACACAAAAGACACAACATTTTGCTGTTTGGTCTTGAATGTTTTGAATGTTTAAAATAAGTCAGGCACAATTCTTATGGCTGGCCAAGACAATAGTTGTTGATCCCACATGGGGTTTTACCCCCGAGGCTATGCTATTCAGAGCAGATACTTAGATGCTTGACCTCACTGGCTCCACCCTCAGCACTCACTTCTTGGGTCAGCCAAACATCAGTCCCCACGAAAACTCCCCATGGCGAACTTTGTATCTCTACTAAGAACCGTATGTGTGTGGGCCGCTACCAGAGGTCCGACCTCCTGCCCCAACAACTAGAAGGATTTGGGCTTCTAAAACAAAATGGTGCTAGTAAGGGCATCCGCTCGTGTGGCCATACATGCAGCACTTTCAGCTCTGTAAATATAGAAGGCTCCCAGCCGGTAGGGGTTACGCCCTACAAATGATCAAATAAATTTGATCAAACGGGTTTATGGGGAGACATAGTGTCGGTATGAACTAATTAGCACACGTTATTCATAGTTTTCACCATGAATACATTTATTTATAGTGGTTTGGAAGAAGATGGCTTTTCTTTTGCTACCACTTGGGTCGTTTTCTTCTCACTAGTAGTCCTAATGACCACACGGGAAGACAGACCCTCTAAAGATTAAACAAAAAGAGCCTATTGCTCAAGACACAAAAGACAATGATTCAATTTTAGTGCACCAATTGAAGTGTTTGCTAGTCTATGAAAACAAGGCACACAATAAAAATCCAAAAACCCTTGCCAAGGTCCTGCAACAAAGAGTTGTTAGTAGTTTGGATTTGTTTGAAATAATCACCCCTTCCTGCAAGCACACAAGTTAGGTAAATTTTAAACCCAAAAGACTTTGTGAAAATAGGGGCCTTCAACCAAACGATTTAGCCTTCAAGACAAGCTGCACCAATTTTGTTAGCTAGATCTTAAAATGTTAGCTCAAAATTAAACCAGATCTGAAACCCTAAATGCAAAATCCGAAAAACTGAAACAATGAAAAATGCGAAATTCAAAATTGGTGAACACAGACGCGGTTACCCTCTACACAGACGCAGTTCTGTGAAGCACAGACATGCCCAAATAACACAGACGGGCTTCTAGGACACAGACGCGTCTAAAAACAACCCAGACGCGACTTTAAAACCTAGACGCGCTTTCCTGGAACCTACCAAAAATAAAAAGACGCAAATAACACAGACGCGATCCAAGATGTCGCAGCCGCGCCAGAAAATCAAAAACGCAATTCGAAAGTTCGCAGATGCGGAAATGTCAAAAATATTGTCGAAAACGTCAGATCTGCAACTTCAAAATACAAAATCTACAACAAGATGTTAAATGCAAAAAGGGACAAGAGTCCCACTGAGCATGTCAAAATGTATATGGTGAAAATGGATAACAATAATAACAATATTGAAAGGCTAAATGAATTCAACCACAAAACCCTAGCCTAACAATCAACAAAGATCCACCATAACATATGAAGATTACCTAAGACAATGCAAATCACATGAAATCACAAAGATTATACCATCACATGTCCAATAGGGTTTTGATCTCCATTCTTCCTATCTCCATTGATCTTGCTTGATATATTTGCTCTCAGATTTTATATGCACAAGAGCTCAACAAAGAACGGAATGTGGTTGCAAGTAGGATCGTAGTGTAGTCAATTGATCAAATCATTAGGTCATTAGGGTTTGATAATGAGGGAAGCATCTCCTTATATAGAAGACACTATATGAAATGGAGGGATAAGATTGAGAGGTGTAAAAGGAGGTCGGCTATGATTAGAGGGTAGGTAAAAGAAATAATAAAATAATGAGAGGGGTAGGTAGTGTATGAATTAAGAGATGAATGACATGTGTCATGGGTAGAAAAGGTTAATGAATTAATTAAATAAATAAATATTTAATTAATTAATAGAAGAAATAAGATAATTAAATAAATAAGATATTTATTTAATTTAGGAAAAGGATAATTTAAATAAATAAATGTATTTATTTAAATGAGAAATAAGGCTAGAAGAGGATAAATGAATTAATTAAATAAATAAGGATTTATTTAATTAATAGAAGAATTAAGCTTAGATAATTAAATAAATAATATTTATTTAATTAGACTGGACAATTTTGGGTGTCTACACATACGAGTCCAAGAAGTTAAAGAATTACAAGCAAAATCATGCACCACATGATCTGGAATCAATAATGATAGTGCACACATTAAAAATGTGGAGATATTGCCTTATGGGAAAGCCCTTCGAACTCTAGTCTAACCATCAAGACTGAAGTATATATTGTAAGGAAGTAAAGTAGCGGAAACAACTTCCTACACTAACCTTGAGAGGAGGGTAATGCAAAACTTTTTCAGATCATTACAACAGTTATAGAAAATAGAAATAGATATAATAACATTCATACCACAACACAATGATTTACGTGGGGAAAACCCTTTCGGGAGAAAAACCCCACCCTCCAAAAGCAGCTCAATATTTTATTCAGCAATCAAAAACAGATTACAACATACTTGCAGAGCAAGCTCTTCGCAGGAGTAGCACTAATCAGAGATTCAGAGGCAACTCAATAGCCATAGGACTCTTACACACAACCTCTATCTCTCACACCTCATAAATAGGAGATACAATACAAGAAACCGTCAAACGGTATTACAAAACCATGGGCTAAAACCACCCAATAAGGTGTAGCCGACCTTATCTTCCTTCTAGATGCCCTATGACATGTTAAAGCACACATCAACATGTGTCGCTCCCTTTTTACAGCTCATTTATGTATTCGATACAAATTATTTTTCCTATTTCAAGAGTACAAACTTCTGGAGGCCATAACTTGAGAACCGAGTGTCCGATTGACGAACCATTTGAAGTGCCGGAAAGCTCGCGAAGTGCTCTATCACCTCGTAACCCGCTTCATCGGTTACGGCCACTTTTCAGGATGTTTCGGAGCCTCTAAAGTCCCCAAAATTAAGTTTAAACATTTTATTGCACCCCTCCAAGATGAAAACTTTAATATCTTCAAAACTAGCTGTGACCTTGCGATGCAACTTTACCGGAGTGCTTATCTAGCCAACCAGAAGCTTCAGGGAGAGTTTCACACCATTTCGTGCTCAAATGAAAACTTACTATAAATAGTAACCTTGCATAAATGCAAGGTTGAGACACCATTTTTCCCAACAAATCTCCCACTTGTCGAACACCTTGCAAGAGCGGAAGGGAATGTCAACACAATGAATTAATTGCTAGGGGCCATAAGGCCCATAGACTCTGAACACCATCTGAACTTCTCTGTGCTCACAGCCTTAGTTAAAGCATCTGCAACATTCATCAAAGTTTCCACCTTAACCAGCTTCACCCTACCATCTTCGACCATATCTCTAACAAAATGATACTAAACATCAATATGTTTGGTCCGGGCATGAAATGTCGGGTTCTTAGCTAGGCTAATTGCACTCTGACTGTCACAGTAAACTGTCACTGTACCTTGTTTTATTCCAATATCCGAACACAATCTCTTAAGCCAAATGGCCTCTTTACAAGCATGAGTAGCTGCCATATACTCTGCTTCAGTAGTGGATAAAGCAACCACAGCCTGTCGCTTACTCATCCAACTAATTGCACCACTAAACAAAGTAAACACATAAGCACTGGTGGATCTTCTGCTATCAATATCACCTGCCCAATCTGAATCCACATAACCATGGATATCAAGGGAAGTCATGTCTCCAACTAAATTACCATGATAACACAAAGAATACTCTGAAGTACCCTTCAAATATCTGAAGACTCTTTTGACTGCATCCCAATGAACTCTACCAGGATTAGACATATATCTAGAAAGTACTCCCACTGCTTGGGCAATATCTGGTCTAGTACAGACCATAGCATACATCAAGCTTCCAACCGCACTCTGGTAAGGCACTCTACTCATGTCTTCCATCTCCAATGGGGATGTAGGACAATCTGAAATAGATAGTTTCATTCCAACTGTAAAAGGAACGCTCAATGGTCTACAATTCTGCATGTTGAACCTCTGTAACACTGAATTCACATACTTACTCTGGCCTAGCCATAGCTTTCTGTTCACCCTATCTCTTCTAATTTCCATCCCAAGAATGTGCTTTGCTGCACCAAGATCTTTCATTTCAAATTTAGCAGCGAGCTGAGACTTCAGTTCTGAAATCATACCTTTCCCTTTACCAATGAATAACATATCATCAACATATAATGCAATGAATAAGAAATGATCACCATAAGATTTATAATAAACACAGTGATCTGATTTAGAACGTTCAAATCCCAAACTCAACACATATGTATCAAATTTTTGGTACCACATCCCAGGACTTTGTTTGAGGCCATACAAAGATTTCTTTAATTTACAGACCAAATTACTTTTGCCTTTCACCACATAGTGCTCCGGCTGTGTCATATAAATATCTTCCTCCAAATCACCATGAAGGAAAGCAGTTTTCACATCCATTTGCTCAACCTCTAAATCATAAGCAGTAGCAATAGAAAGCAAAAATCTAATGGACGTCATTTTTGCAACAGGAGAAAATATCTCATCGTATTCAACACCCTCAACCTGAGAGTAGCCTTTTGCAACCAACCTTGCTTTATACTTCTCAATGCTTCCATCTGAACCAATCTTTTTCTTGAACACCCATTTACAACCAACAGGTTTTCATCCTTTAGGCAATGGTACAAGATCCCATGTATCATTCTTTTTCAAAGCTGCCATTTCTTCCTCCATAGCAATCTTCCAGGATTCTGCATCATTCATACCTAATGCCTCTTCTACAGATTTCGGTTCATCCACACTAGTATTCAGAGCAAAAATACATCTCCAATCATTAGGTGAATACCTTTCAGGTGGTTGTCTATGTCTTGTAGACCTTCGAACAAGCTAAGTTGGAGGTTCTTCCTCCTCTTCTGAAGATTCAGAGCTAGACGAGCTCTCCTCAACTTCTTGCCTATCTAGGGGTCTCGATTCAACTCTTTCAGGTGTAGAAGGAAGTTGAATCACATCTTCTTTTTTAGTCTGTTCTGGCTGCAATGTAACAGAAGGAGACTTAATTTCTCTAAAAATAACACTTCTACTGTGAATTACCTTTTGTGCAACAGGGTCCCAAAGCTTGTATCCTTTCACACCATAACTATACCCGATGAAGATACATTTCATAGCCTTGTTCTCCAACTTTGTTCGCTTCTCCTTTGGCACATGTGCATATGCCTCGCAACCAAAAACTCTAAGATGTCTCAATGAAGGCTTGTGACCTGACCATGCTTCCATAGGCGTTTTATCAACAAGAGCTGATGTAGGAGACTTGTTAATCAGGTAGCAAGTAGTGGCAACAGCTTCAGCCCAAAACTTTTGTTCGAGACCAGCACCACTCAACATACTCCTAGCCTTCTCCATCAGTGTCCTGTTCATTCTTTCTGCAACTCCATTCTGCTGTGGAGAATACGAAGTTGTCTTCTGCCTGTTAATTCCACAGTCTTTACAGAATCTATCAAAATCATTAGAGCAAAACTCACCGCCATTATCAGTTCTCAAACATTTTATTTTCTTTCCAGTCTGCAACTCAACCATTGCTTTAAATTCTTTAAAACAATTAAAAAATTCAGATTTACTCTTTAGAAAATATACCCATGTCCTTCTACTAAAATCATCAATAAATGAAACATAATATGTGGATTTCCCAATCGAAGAGACATCTACTGGACCAAACACATCAGAATGGATAAGATCCAAAACACCACAAGTTTTATGAGAACTCGAGTAAAACTGAACGCGGTTTTATTTTCCATAAATGCAATGCTCACAGAAATCAAAGTCAAGATTACAGTCATTCAAACCTTCAACAAGATTTTTATTTTTCAAGGTCCTTAGACCCTTTTCTCCAATGTGGCCAAGTCTCTGGTGCCATAACATAGTCTTCTCTATAGGTAACTTTGCTTCAGACGAAAAAGCACCCTTAGGTACCCAAAAACCATTTCCATCTGCTGAAGGTGAAACCTTCAAATCTTCCAATGAAGTATCCATAGATTTACTTTTTACAGAAGTGCTATTACACTCAACAGTGTATGCTTCAAGCTTATACAAAGTGCCAAACCTGACACCTCTAGCAACTACCATAGCACCCTTAATCATCTTACATCCTGTTTCAGAAAAGACTACCTGCACACCCGCATCTATCAGTTTTCTCACAGATAACAGGTTTCATTTTAATCCAGGGATATGCAGCACACCATTAATCCCTTTTATTCTACCATCAGAAAACCTGATTCTAACTTTACCTCGACCAACAATGTCTAGAGGTGAATCATCACCCAAGTACACCTTACCTCCATTAAATCCTTCATATTCAGAAAACCAATCTCTATTGGAAGTCATATGAAAAGATGCACCTGAGTTAATTAGCCAGGCATCATTACCTGCATGAGTCGCCAAAGCCGCAATAAATGCATCTCCATCTTCCTTGTCGGACTCAGAATCAGAATCGAACTTTTTCTTTTTCTTCTTCTTCTTTTCTTCTTTGCAGTCCTTACGGATGTGACCCGGTTTACCGCAATTCTAGCAAATGACTTTGGAATTTCCAGGAGATTTTGATCTCCCTTTGGATTTGGACTTGTCGCGCTTCTCATTCTTCTTGCCTTTCTCTTTAGGTTTTCCACGAACGGTTAGGGCTTCCTTTGAACTGATGGATACCTTCCTTCGCATCTCTTCACCGAGTAGGGCACCCACCACGTCTTCAGATTTCAAAACAACAGAAGTACTACCGATAGCCATAACAAGAGAATCCCACGAATCAGGCAAAGAACAAAGCAAGATCTGACATTTCTCCTCCTCGTCCATCTTAACACCGACGGATACTAATTGAGCCACCAACATATTGAATGCTTCCAGGTGGTCTGCAATTCGTCCGCCCTCTTCCATCTTCAAGGAATACAATTTCTTTCTTAAGAAAATTTGATTTAATAAAGATTTCACTTGATACATCTCACCAAGCTTAGTCCATAGCTTCTTTGCAGAGTTTTCTTCATGGACATTGATTAGAACAGAGTCTGCCAGGCACAGTCTGATTAGACCCTTGGTTTTTCGGTCCATAACATCATATTGAGCTGCCACAGTAGGATCTGAGGGCCTTTGGACATTCGCATCAACAGCATCCCAAAGATCTCGATCTATTAGCAGATCTTCCATCTTCAGCTTCCACATCTCAAAATTACTTCCGTTAAATTTCTCCACCTCTATTCTCCCTGACGAACTCGCCATCTAAATATTCCTGCAACAAGATCAAAAAGTGTCTTCTGCACAAGCTCCCACTCAAATCTGGATTAGTTCAAAAAAACCCAACTGCCCACAATTGAAACCAAAGGTGATCAGGCTCTGATACCACTTGTAAAGAAGTAAAGTAGCGGAAACAACTTCCTACACTAACCTTGAGAGGAGGGTAATGCAAAACTTTTTTAGATCATTACAACAGTTATAGAAAATAGAAATAGATATAATAACATTCATACCACAACACAATGATTTACGTGGGGAAAACCCTTTCGGGAGAAAAACCCCACCCTCCAAAAGCAGCTCAATATTTTATTCAGCAATCAAAAATAGATTACAACATACTTGCAGAGCAAGCTCTTCGCAGGAGTAGCACTAATTAGAGATTCAGAGGCAACTCAATAGCCATAGGACTCTTTTTCCCAACATATATTTACTCAACCTAACTTGAACTCTAGACAAAGAACATGGTCAGAGTTAATCTTCGACTATGAATTTGAAATCAGTTATATTAAAGGGAAGGAAAATGGGGTGGCTGACTAATTAAGTTGTTAGAGGCATTTGTCAGCTA